>NC_134710.1:80677222-80980972 GCF_043290135.1 Rhipicephalus microplus
AATATTTCAGTTTTGCGAGAGCTACGACCGCGCAGCGCGTAAAAGTCTAAGCCGTAATGAAAGGAAGGCCTTGATGACATTGTTCCTTTTTTTGTGCGTGACATAGCCACGATATGACTGTGAGGCGTGCTATAGGAACTTCGGTTTAAGTTTTACCACCTGGAGTTCTTTCAATGCACCAAAATCATTGTACACCGGAGTTTTTTGCATTTCTCCCCCATGCAAAGGCTGCTGCCGTGATTGCGGATGGAACCCGTGTTCTCGAGCCTAACATCGCCACACCTTATCTCTTAAGCAACCACGTATATCTCGTGACCCGTATTACAACTGTACACTGATATGGAGCTGCATGGCGCGAGATATACTGTAATATATGGCGTACGCTATTGATGAATTAGATGGTCAACACTTAACACACGTCTTCGCATTGTTGAGATCGCTAATGAGTGCGATAAGAGCACTCAACACAAAAGCACCTCCACCAGCTTCAACCGTATATTGCGAACTCTGGATACCTTGGAACCGGTCTTTGCAAGCCTTCGTGCATTCAAAATCGTTTTTTTTCTCCTGCAAGTGCACAGTAAATAGACTTTATTGGCAGTGATGGACGCTGTCATACGTGGGCGCTTATCGCATACTACTTATTCTATCTTTCCTCTTTCAGTTTTTTATCCTTTGTTTTTTTCTCCAATCTCCCTCCTCTAGTGTAGGGTAGCAAATTAACCAAAACCTGATCACCTTCTCTTCCTCTTCGTTGCCTTTTCTATCACACACACTCTCTCTCTCTCTCCTAATAAATTCATGAAGTTTGAATTTTTTTTACAAATTTAATTATGAACAGCACTTCTACGCTGTGATGAAAGATTTCTTTACACACACGATGTTTTTTCTAGTCATGCTTACTTTCTATAAAAAAATTTCTTGCACGGGAAAATTTCGTTTCATAGAGCCGGAAGATGTACATGGTGCACGTGCTCTTACATATCGGACTAATGGTTGCGCGTAACAGCGGCGAATTCACAGGCTTCAAGTACATGATATTGGTAGTCTCACCTACAGCTTTGTGTGTGTACTTTTCTTTTGCGCAATCTTCGTCGCGCGTGTCATAGGAACTATGTTAGACATAAGTAACAACATCGACAAAAATCTAACATCCAAAATATCTACCTCGCACTCTCCTACAACCTTCAAGAAGAAGAAGAAGAAGAAGAAGAAGAAGAAGAAGAAGAAGAAGAAGAAGAAGAAGAAGAAGAAGAAGAAGAAGAGGAAGAAGAAGAAGAAGAAGAAGAAGAAGAAAAAGAAGAAAAAGAAGAAAAAGAAGAAAAAGAAGATAAAGAAAAAGAAGAAGAAGAAGAAGAAGAAGAAGAAGAAGAAGAAGAAGAAGAAGAAGAAGAAGAAGAAGAAGAAGAAGAAGAAGAAGAAGAAGAAGAAGAAGAAGAAGAAGAAGAAGAAGAAGAAGAAGAAGAAGAAGAAGAAGAAGAAGAAGAAGAAGAACCTTCCAGCGACGCTAGTGGAGAGGAAACCGCCTTCCACCTGCCCGGTTTCAGGCTTGGCACCAACCAGTACCCCATCAAAAAAATCTCTCTCAAAACACTGCTTGCTTTGCCCCTACTCTGACGTCATGGTAATGGAGCTTCGGAAACGCCCATCCTAACATATTGGGCCCCTTCCCAGAGAATAATAGTCAAAACACCATTTTTTAGGACCTTGCGACATGAATGATAACGGAGTTATCAAAAGCACAGGTATAGTTCACCACTACTGTTTATTGGATAGGCTAATGTGCGTGAACTAAAATATAACTTCCCGCAGGTAGGAAGCCGTTGCGTCCTCCGTATGTGCAATTCTTTGCCATTTAAGCCCACGGGGTGACCTACTCCCTCACAGTCGCTGTATACTGTGTGTACAGGAATGTAAGACTGGTGCTGTAAATGTAGAGCCATAACCGATCGTTGCCTGGACGGCAAACGTGAAGCATCACTTGTTATTTAACTGGAGGTGTAGCAATTTGTCACACAATATAGCTGAATAATATCGATACCTGATAGTAGAAATTAAGCGAAGCTCGCATTATAGACCGAATTGGATTTTACGCCTGTAGGCACACCTATAGGGCGTTATACTGAGGCGCACCTTAGTGATAGGACTACGGAACAGCGTGCCAAAGCCGAAAAACCATTGCAAACTGAATGGAATGTTTTGTCGTAAGCTATAAGGCCAAGTGGCGTTTCAAATGCAGAAAAGGCGCATCAACAGTGGACGTATATATAGCTATATATTCTGACAGGACCGCCCTTCCTACGCTGCTTTCAGAAGAGCTGTACGCAGCAGTTTCTCTTCTTTAGAATTTCCTAAATAAATTGATCATCAGTAACTACTCTGAGTAATTGTAAGACAATCACGCGAGACATATCGACTCATTTAGGCGAAATTCCAGCGAGAGGACTTACACCCGAAAACGTAGCATCTGGCTGGCACTTGAGATGAGTTCCTTACTACGAATCGCATGTTGCATTTTTGGTGGTGACGTGCCGTTTCTTTAGGCTCTAGAGCCGCATCTCAAGCACGCTGAGGTGCTTAGTCACATTGATTTTTACGGTGAAGCTGCTTAGCGAATCATATCTCGTGAGGCGATCGCAGAAAACTATCATAATCTAAACGGGTATATTCCCCTGTGCGGCCTACCAGAAAACTATTATAGTAAAGAAAAAACTGGTATGTGACAAAGAAGTTGGGTAAGTCCCACTGACCACTGGTACACTAAAAATGAAGAGGCCAACTGTTAGCCCAACGAACGGCTTACTTCATTCAATTTTTTATTTACCAGACAAAACTGGAAGGTCGCCGAGGCTAGAAGCCGTGAGAACGGCTTGACAAAGGCCTTGGCGACCCGTACTATTGGCGTCAAATGAAAGCCGTACAGCGCCAAGCTTTCGTGATAGTATATAGCGCACACCGTCTATAGACTTATCACCATTGACGGGCGCGTGCATCCATTCGGCAGCTCTGCGCATATACGCGAGCTTTCCCATGGCGATAAGTAGACGGCGCGAAGGCTTGCCGCTGTTCGTGTTTCATTTGACCCTGATAGTACATAAAGATGTCAGTAGTGCGGAAATCATTACAAGTACATAAGACGTAAGTGCAATATAAAACATGAACAATGCATACTAATTCAAAAATGAGTTCTCAACTGAATAACATACACATAATAGATGTGCAAAAAAAAAGGATTTCCAAAAAGCAAAAATGCGCCTTGCGCTGACCATCGTATACATTGACACTCATAAACTAAAAAAAACATATATGCATTTACGTGAACACACATACATTCATGTCGCTAATACAACACAAGATAACAAGATGTAACATGATACAATTTATTTACATTAGACTAAAGCATGAAAAAATATTACGTAGACTGTGAGAATAAGTTGTTGCGCATGTTCCTGTAAAGCAAAAGCGCAGATATGTGAGTGAAGTTGTTTCTTGTTGCAGGTGATTGTACTTTCATGCGTGTTGAGTGTTGTGGGAACGTTGTAGGCCAAGGCTTGGTATCTATGTCTAGCGCGCGAATCCGGTACGAACATAATACATTTATTTCTTGCCGAAATCGCAATGAGACGACGCCCAAGGCATGACAGTTATCTCATTTGGTTGGAGAGCTCCCTATTCGAGAAATAAAGTTTGTGCAGTAAGCTTAGTGTGTAAAAAGCCTTGACCGTTTGCTCGTGCAGCACTTTCATTCGCTATTTACGATTTCATTTTATAGACATAATTTCCATTGGATATTTTTAGATCCATAACCCGCTAACTTTAAGATCCCACCACCCGGTTCTTGGCCGATCCCCCTGGCCGAGCCACAAATGTAAGAGGATCATCATCATCATCACCAGCATCATCATCATCATCATCATCAAATTGCTGTGAATCGGCGGCGGTGAGCCGGAGACCCCGAGTGCGTCCGCGATATGTAACACGAAAAGCAACGACGGCTAGGAGAATACCCCGAAGCTATAATGGAAGGTGTATACAGCAACAACGACGTGCCTGAATCTAATATATTAGAGCTGCGACCGCTTGTTGTCAGTGCAAAGTTTCTGTCTCGGGAGTTTGGATATTTCAGTCGTGTATGTGATTCTTTGTTCTTTAACTCTAACCTCTCTGCGCTGAGCATCAACGTAGAAACAACCTAAAAATCATCCAGCTGAAGGCTATAGGAAGAACTAAGAATTAACGTAGAACCTGAATCACCTCTGGCGATGGCTCAGACACAACGCACAAGCAACCAGATTAGAATTCAGATTCGTCCAGTTTTGCTGTTTCAAGTCTTACGCGGCTTCTGGTGTAAGCTTCGCCAATTTTTTTTTTCTTCCTCCGAAGAAATGACAGTCGCGCACATTATGAGTCACATCCTACGCTTGGTGAATTATGGCGTCGTGCTCACAGCTCTGTCTATAGTCGCCGTTGCAGACGACGCATCGCGTGTAAATTTTGCGGCAGGAGTTGTCACACGTTAAAATATGCCATCATTCACTTCCCTACCTTTCATGAACAAAGACATATACTCTGCGTGCTGAATAGGCAACAGACCGCTCTTTTGCAACGGACCTTGCACCACCCTCGTCTTCTACGCAAAAGTTATAATATACGAGCGTATAGGCATTTGTTATCGGCCAGCCTTCGAACAACGATGCTGAATGCGCAGCGGTACTTTCTCGTGTTTGCGTGCCTGCCACTTCCAAACAATTTTTTTTATATATGCCTTCCGGTCCATTCTCCTATAACGCTGTAGGAATATACGTGCATTATTGTAAACCGCTTCACCTTTATGATTTCATTTCCTATGCAAATCATGAATGGTTATTCATTCTCGTGCGATACAAAGGTGCGACAGCTGATGGTGTACATCTCGACACCCCAACGTTGAGTCGTTCATCACTTATGATGCCGTGGCTCGGCTGATCTTCCCCAGCCTGCTTCAGGAAGCCACGGGTTGCTGTACCAGCCTGCGGCGCATTTTCTGAGAGTGCGTGTGTGGCCGCCACATAGCGCAGCCACCACACGCCGTTTAGAGGGACAGATAACACCCTACCCGCACCTTTATTATTTATGTTTCTTCGTGGTTTCGGCTTGGCGGAGCAGAGGAAGATCTGAAAGCGGTGCCTGATAACACCTAATCGATAAGCAAACAAGCAAAAAACAAAGAACGACTCTGTGCTCGGACGCATTACGATAGATTGAAAGCCGCGATAAGCGACGGCGGCTACGCGTCGCGCTCGAAAACAAGCTGGAAGTTGACACGCGGTAATGACTGTCAGTAAACATGACAGTGGAGGAGAAGCGCTCCGCGCTGCGACAGCGTGGCACGCGTTGCGACGATCGTGTCACAGGTGCGCTGTATACAACCACAACACGGGCGCCGCGCTTGTCAGGTTCGTCATGGGCACCATGTGTACGAGCGGCGCCGAGTTACGTTTCGTTTAGTCCAACTATACGACCACGTGGGTAAGACCAAGCTGCGTAGTGGGGCCCAATATATGAACTAGCGGTTGAAGAGCCATCCAGTACGTGACACTCGGCAGTTACCTTTTATCAATTACGCTTCACCCAAGGGTGAGATTTTTGAACAACTCTTTCCCGCGATATTGAGATATTCGGCTACATCCAACTAGGTTAATCTTCCTCTTCTGTGCTTCTGATGTCATTTACGCGCGTGAATAAAAAGAAAGAAAGAAAGCTACAGAAATATACCCCTGAATCGGAAACATTTGAAAAGTACATTAGTCCTCACATGTGTAGATATTTAGCGTATTAATTCATTATGAAAGGCAAATCGATTAAATATTTCACTTGTAACTAAGCTTAAAATAATTTAATGAGACTGAATTACTTGTCACTGCTTACAGCGGTCAGTGACTTTAAATATTAAACAACGATTCCGTAGAGAAAAAAAAGGATAATTGACTGTTCATCTTACACAGATAAATAGCATTTTTAATTATAACCCTGGAGGTTCATCTTGTCTGTATGTAAGAAACAAAAATGTTTCATTTTCTCATCTTTAGTGCCATTCGCAGTTTGACCACACGCACCCACCAGGAGGAAACTTCTGAAGATTCTCGGCGCGATCCTTCGGCGTCAATCATCGGGAAGACGACGGCGTATCTCAAAACGAGCCATGTTTTGAGATGCGCTCTCGTTCTCGGTTCGTCCGCCAATACCGGTCCTTTTTTGATAGATGAGCTGGTTAAAAGTACACGGGCAAGTGCTGCGAGTAGTTGTTTCTCTTCGCACGAGCGTCCGCATATACCGGGAAACGCAGCTCCCAACTGTCTGGAGCAGCTGCGGCGAATGACAGACGGAAGGACAGGCAGGCGTGATTTCCGTCAGTGGAAACCGAGAGGCCCGCACATGTCGCAGGCGCACGGCGCTCTCACTTACCGGCAGTGGCGTTCAAGAGCACTTGCAGCGTCCGGACGAATGGCCATCACGATGACGAGAATCTCAGCTGCGCACAGCCGTGCCACGTCCGTCCACTGGCACGCTTGTTGGCTGCCGGCAAGAAGCGCGGCTGAGCGCGTGGACGGGGCAGTTCTGTCGGCCCGCCGCAGCTGCAACCTTCCGCAAGAGGAAAGCGCTGACAGTTCCTGTAGCGAAGAGCAGCACAGCAATCCTAGCGGGAAAAAGTTGCACGGCGGCTTCTCCGGATAGCAGCCAACGAAGAGATCCGTACCAGCATCCACACTCGGCAAAGTAACTATGCGCGTGGAACTTACGCTTTCTTCGCTGTATTTGATAATAGATAACTTGTTTTTTCAGGGTTGTTTTATTATTACCGCTAAGCTTGCAGGCGAATAAGATCCTAATCTTTAACGTGTCCGGTAAAGTTTTTCCGACTAAAACTTTTAACGCACCATTTTCACCGCAGAAGCGTGCTGTTCAAATCCTGAACACCCCTCCATTACACCTATTTTCTGCTCGCGGACAATCTTTCTGTCCGCGCCGGGATTTACAGCTGGATGAGAGCCCAGGGTCGCGCACCAAACAGAGAATACCTGCACCGCGTGACCAGTCACCAACAAGCAGTGTTCGACTAAAACGACTGATGCACCAGACAACACTGTCGCCTTAAGCCAGCGCACTTTTGGTACAGCTGTCCGCACAGAAGTCGCCCGGCGAACTGGCCGTGGTCGAAGCGGCTGAGCAGTCTGCGGCCGCCGCCTGCACAGAGACGCCGTTGAGTACTAGTGCCATGTGGACGCCGGCTTCGGACGTCTTTCACCTGCGAACGCGAGAAGAGTGGCGTCGCGCCCTCTCCTCTCTCTCCCAACCACTCCTCACTCAGCCCCGGGAGCCGATGGGCCAATGAGCGAGCGCGCCAAGAAAAAGGCGGCACGCGCGGGAAATTTCAATCACACCGAAGCCAGCGGCTGATTGCCGGAGCAGACGCGCGCGGCTCCGTTTTCGCGCCAAGTGTGATCTCTCAATCGCCAGCTTCAGAGGCATCCGTTTCAAAGAAGGCAGGCTGTTACCAAAGACTACTTGAATCCACGTGTGCTTCTAACGGAACGCTCGCTAGGCGCCGCTCCCCGCTCTTCTTCCTAATATTTTTTTTTGTCTCTCCATTCTTCCTTTCTAATTAGCAACACTGTGAGCGCCACCACCTCGATACTAGTGGTATTACAAGTTTGTGTTGTGGTGCGCGCTGGAATCACTCCTGTTTGACGTGCTCCCGTTGAGAGGAAGCTCAGAAGGTACGGGTGCAGACATTGCATCACGTCGAAAGCTGGCCCAGGACAATATTTTTTCAAAGATGTGTGGCTGAAGTGGCGGGCAGAGGCGAAGAAAAATGACTGCGTATGATGTCACTCACGTTCCGATGAGGCGGTTTTAATTAACGTTGCGCATCTCTGCTCTGCGTTTCCTAGAGTAAAGCTTTGACATGTCCCACAAGGCGATTTCTTGTGGGTATAGAGATTAATTATATGAAGCAGAGAGCGGTGATGTTGCTTCCTTAAACCATGGTAGTGGTGAAATTTTGCTTGAATTTTTATGTCCCTAGAATATTATGAACTTATCGTTAATGACATACCTGTGTACGCAAATACGCAATTCCTTTGGCTTTTCCGTGACTAGATATTTTTCACCTTGCCAGTTTGGTTTTTATGAGCCTTAAGGTGACGTTTGTGCAGACTTCCATTTTCCTCCTCAATCTCGTGTTCTAACTTATTAGGGCTTTCTTAGCGACTCAACTCTTTCGCGGTTGATGATACGAGCAGCCTGAATTTCATGAAGTAACGTTTTCACACCACGTATTTATCTTGTTCTTATGAACGTCTGCACTCGATCTATAACTTCGAAGCTAATTATGGGCCAACATAAGGGCTGTCATATAGAGCAGCCATTAGGTATTTATAGCTATATCGTAAGACATAAAAACAGAGAAAATGGACCCTTGAAAAGCTTAAGCTACACATCTAATTGTTCTTAATGTTTTCGAATTCAGTACTGCCATTACCTTCGTTCTCTGTATGTATTATTATTATTATTATTATTATTATTATTATTATTATTATTATTATTATTATTATTATTATATTCGGCCTGTGTGCTCAGATTTGGGTGCACGTTAAAGAACCCCAGGTGGTCTAAATTTCCGGAGCCCTCCAGTACAGCGTCTCTCATGATCATATGGTGGTTTTGGGACGTTAAACCCCACATATCAATCAATTATTATTATTATTATTATTATTATTATTATTATTATTATTATTATTATTATTATTATTATTATTATTATTATTATTATTATTATTATTATTATTATTATTATTATTATTATTTCCACGCTTATGTGAGTGAGTGGACGGCAGTTTCTCACGCACTAAGCGTTGAAGAAGGTTACCGTGAGTGCACGTTAAAGAACCGTGGGTGGTAGAAAGTTCCATAGCCCACCACTACGCACGTTAAACCACACATACAAATCAATCAATCAATCAATCAATCAATCAATCAATCAATCAATCAATCAATCAATCAATCAGCTTTCAAGCAAGCAGACACGAACAATCCAGATGATGTGCCCCGCCGCGGTGGTCTAGTGGCTAAGGTACTCGGCTGCTGACCCGCAGGTCGCGGGTTCGAATCCAGGCTGCGGCGGCTGCATTTCCGATGGAGGCGGAAATGTTGTAGGCCCGTGTGCTCAGATTTGAATGCACGTTAAAGAACCCCAGGTGGTCGAAATTTCCGGAGCCCTCCCTTACGGCGTCTCTCATAATCATATGGTGGTTTTGGGACGTTAAACCCCACATATCAATCAATCAATCAGCTGCAGAACCGTGAAATATAAATCATTACATTCATGACATACATATCATGATTTTCATGTTATGACTAATCAAATATGTGCTTCATACAGTCATGTTATACCATACCAAGTTTGGAGGCGGGGATGAAAACAATAGTGGAAAGATACAGAACAGAGAGCACTCGCCGCACAGGAGGAATAGAAAGAAGAGATAGAAAAGATGGGGGACATGGTCGAAGGAGTCCGAGGACGGGTCGCCGATCGACGAGATCCACACGGCGCCAGATCGCGGACGGCGGGCCGAGCGGCGTGAGCTATGCTGGCGTCGGAAATTGCGGACGGCACAACTGTTCAGCTTGAAATCTACCGCACGAGTCCTGCGATGATGGTACGCAGTTTCTCCCGTAGCCACGCAGCCACCCAGCGGGACCCCTTTCCTCCTTTCACCTGTCGTGCAACGTAAACTGCTGGTGCGTTTTCAATGCAGAGTGTTTCTTGTACTCCGTTTCATACACCATGTGCAACGCTGTGGAAGCTATGCAAGAAGTTCTGCCTGCAAGACGTATAACTCTGTGCGTTTCGTGGTCGCTCGCGTAATATCTGATCAGTGCTGCTTTACCCTCGTGTTTTTTTTTTTTGTGCTCCCCTATGGCGCGTCTGGATAAAGAAGAAAGTGGGGTGAGCACAAAAGAATGCGGGTACCGAACGACCCTGTGGTGTCCTATGCTGCATTGACCCTGAAAGTCCACGTGGCCGCCATCGTGACGTACCAAGAGTAGAGAGCCTTTTTCTGTGACGTCACGTAAAAACTAAGCTTTACAGCCACATAATAACAGGCGTTCAACGGCGTTTTTCTTTGCAAGCCACATAATATCTTAAATTACTTCTCGGTCTAATAACGAAAGAATTGATTTGTTGGTGGTGAGAACATCCACCGACTTTTCGTTGCGATCGCATCGACTGCAAGAAGTCTCGCTAGCTTCCGCAACGTTGCACATGATGTGTGACAGAGAGAGTAGTCACACCACGTCACGCTTCGGCGTCGGCGGTGGCACCGTCCACACCCCCACTCCGCATGCTCGCGTCTTGCGTCTCCGCGTGCTCATGTCTCATGCCGACAAGCACGTGCTCGCGTCTAGTGCCGGCCCCGGAAAACACCCGCAAAACTGTCGCTCCCCTCCCCCTCTCTCGCTTCCCAAGGCCAACGCAGGCAGCGTTTATACAAGTAAAAAAAAACGGCTGTTCGCGCTGCACGACCGTTCACTGTATCGCACGTTCGAAATTCAGTTAAGGGTGTCTTTAGTTGGCTTTCGCTTGACGTTGAAGGGGACGCTTCTACTTCGTTCAATAAATAAGAATAATAAAGACGAAATAGCAATTAATCATTCCCGAACCATACCCAATCACGCAACATTCACGCGATACCTCTACGACTCTGTGAGGCATTTACTCAAGATATCCCTGTGAGAAGATGCGGGCGGCAATTTTTTCTACACTTGAGCCATGGTCGCCCGCTGCCTTCAATTACTTAAGACGCCAGGGGACCTTTTACGGAACCTCACGGCAACACCAACGCCAAAAAATGCGCCTGCAGTAGCTATTAAGTTATTGCAAGAGCAATAAAAAAACCTTCTTTTCTTGACAACGACGTTGAAAGGGAATATGTCGTTTTTTTTTCATATTATGCTACCTATTTCATATGTTTGTTATGATTATAGGACGGCGAACTCACTCATGAGTTGACTCACTCGGCCTCACTTAGACTCATATCGAGCCGTGAGTGTGAGTCTAATTGAGTACGGGTGAGTAATATTTTCGTTACTCTGAGTCCGAGTGAGTTCGGTTAAAGAGAAATTTTTCATGCGTGAGTCCGAGTGAGTTTGCCTCAGGAAAGTTTGGGTGAGCCTGAGTCCGAGTGAATCCAAAGTGCAAAATATATTTCTTGAGCGAGTCTGGCTGAATTGCACTTGCTTTTGCCGACCTATGGTTTTACCTAGTCATCTTCAGCATTTTTATTAGGCTTACTTGGATTCGTAATCATACTCACGTCTACTCGCAGGTATTTCAAACCAGAGTCATTCATACACGGTTTCAATACTATATAATTAGATGCGCGAATCGCGTAGGTGGGTGTCTTGATCTTCCTTGTCAAACTCTTCCAGGGAATTTCTCGATTATTATAGACGTTATGCAAAATTGCTGCCATCTGTCGGCCATTGTGTGCACAGCCGCCATGTTAGAGGACCCGCGCGGAGTAGTACGCGCAGGTCCGCGTGTGTTTGCGTGGACGTATTCGTAAGGCCCAGCGACGTGAGGTGTGTAATGGCTGATAATCGCAATGCCAACGTATTGCTGCGTCCCTTGCAGCACACAGAGAGTAACTCGGAATGCTGAAGGAAAAAAGCTAAGCGATGAACTTTGTCCCATGTTTTTTTTTTTTTTTTCAAGCCGTCGTCGTTTCCAGCATGAAATCCGGCTACTGCTCCCGAAATATGTGTTTGTGTTTTCCTTTCTGTGCAAGAAGGACGCGCAATAGCAGTTGTGTTTGTGTTCCCAAAATCGCTGCACGCCGAAGCAAAGCAGTTTTTGGCAACCGTTTACCAAGTGAAGGCGACTCGTACGTTTCACGCTGAAGACACATTTACGCAACGAAATTAATCGCAACTAATTGCGTATGACTACGTTTCGTTGAATTGGTTTTGGTTATTACATTTGGGTAAGGGCACGCGCCGAATTAGAAGCAAGTGCGCGTCATCGGTTCATTCTGAGAAGGCAGCATTGGTGCTAAAGCGTCCTTGTTTCGTGCTGTTCCGTTCTCGCTTCTGGAGTGCTACAAGCAGCCGTTTAGTGGGATGACTTACGCTTGGCTGCACACGTTTTTCAAGAATTCGACGTGCTCGGCACATGCAAAGAAATGCAGGCACGTGCAATTAGCCGCGATAAAGCCCGTTGCGGGTAGGTGGCTTCTGCGTAAAGCGTACGAGTCGCCTTCACTTGGCAAACATCTGCTAGCGAAAACATTGCACAAACTGCCTTGATTAGGCATGCAGAAATTTGTGGAAACACAAGTACAAATGCTATTTTATGTCTTATTTGCTTTGAAAAACCAATGCAAGGACGTCTTCCGGGAGCAGTAGCCGGAGCACATTCTGGAAACGTCGTCAGCTTGAAAATATAAGAAGAAATCTTTACGGCTTACACGTTTTTTTTTTTATGTAAGCACTTGGACTTTCTTTCTGTGTGCAGCAAGGGGCGTAGGAATACGCCGGCATTTCGATTATCAGTCAATGAACACCTCACGTAGATATGTCTTACGTGAACGTAAGCAAACGCGGACTCTGCGTAGTGCGCCGCGCTTAGCCTCCAACATGGCGGTGTGCACACGGCGGCCGACAGATGGCAGCAATTTGGCAAAAGGTCTGTATCTTGTGCTGTCATGTCTTCCGAGAAAAAAAAATGGCCTTGCTGGTTTGGAAGCACTCAGAACTCGTTTTCAAAGATACTATGTCTAACGGCACCAAGATGAGCACCGATTACGTGAGATATTGGTCTTAAAGAGCATTGACACCACGGTCGAAGAAGCCAATTCTAGGCTGACGGACTCCAGAGTCGACTCACTCGGACTCGGGTCCAGCCGTGAGTCTGAGTGAGTACAGGTGAGTAATGTTTGGTGAGTTTGAATCCGAGCGAGCCGGCTCAGAAACATTTTTGTGAGCCTGAGTCGCGAGTGAGTCCGAAGCTCAAAATATATTTCATGAGCAAGTCCGAGTGAGATCCACAAGTTTTGCTGACCTGTCCTTATGATGACTTGGAATGATAGAAAATAGCACTTCCCAGCCACATGTGCCATGTTTCGTGCCACTACCTGCTCGATTATTAGGCAGCATCGGCTAGATCAAGCGCACGAGCTTGTCTCGAAGTGGTCGTTCCGTGCTGCTATTTCAGCATTTTAACTGTACCGGGATTTGGGAACTTGGTAAACCACGTTGTCTATAGAAGTCTGCAGGCACACAGAAAAAACTGCATCTTCCTCCAATACACGGGGTGCGGGACAAGTGTGCGCTCGGCTGCGGGGGTGGTGCGAGTTACCAGTTGCACGAAACGGGCCACGCACGTATACCTGTACTATTGCGCACTGTCGGTGTGAAGGCAACCACGACGGCGTGAACACACCTTGAGATCCCACGCAATCGCTATTTTTTATGAAAATAATGTCTGTTCCGAATCACGAATTAGACAAACGGCAGATGTCTACTATTTTCGGCTGTGCAAGTGTCGTTCAAGAGCATCTCCGGGTATACGCCATCACTCCAGTGCAACTGGGTATTGAGTAAGTGAGTATATAAGTGCTTTCCCGTGCGGAGCGACCCAACACTTGTTTACGTCATCGATTTGTGCGCTTCGTTTTGAGCACGAAAGCCGAGCTGATTTGGCGCCTCGCTCCACAATTAGCCGCTTTATTCGGCTATCCGTCCGTCCAACCCTCTGTCACGTAGGACGATCATCGCCTTAAAGAAATAAATGAATGAAACAAAATATAGGAAGGGGGGGGGGGGGCTGGGTTTGAATTCGGACTCCGAGGACCACAGGAGATTGTCTGAACCCCCAGGTTACACGCAAACGCAAGATGTGAACATAATTTTAATTTGAATGCGTGAATGCTCTGTACCCGTAGTGGTGAACAAATGCAACGGGAGAAGATTCCTACGGAGACAATGTTGAAGCAACGATGGAGTGCTGCGAAAGCCCTGTGTGAAACAGTATGAAAAGCGAACGTCTGGCACTGGGTACGCATCAGTAAAATTTCAACTTTGCGAAAGTTTGATGCGAAACACGAGTCTCAGTGGTCGCAGTATGCGCGTGCCGTGGGGGTCGGGGGAACGCTGACGAGCCCTAGAAATAAGATTAAGGAAGCCGTGCAACCTGCAATGAAACTCTACGCCTATAGGCATCACCAATATAAACTCCCAAAAAAGATTATGCGCGTATTTAGTTTTTAATTAGGTGGCCACTATGTCCAGCATGAGTGTACCTGATGTTCTAGATAATGAAGAACTATTCGTAGCCGTATTTTTTATATTTTTATTATTTATTTAGTAATACTGCCAACCCTCATGGAGGGTTATAACAGAGAGGACAAGGCAATGAGATATTACAATACAATTTCAATTACATGAAATTGCGTGATATTTACCACTTCACAATGAAAAAAGTATTTGATTAAATAACAACACAGAATACAGAAGAACTACCGAAAAAAATACAAAAACAATACAAAATTCGCTGTAATTTTCAAAATATTTACCATGGACATGAAGTCGCTTATGTCCTGCTGCGGTGGTTTAGTGGCTTAGGTACTCGGCTGATGACCCGCAGGTCGCGGGATCGAATTCTGGCTGCGGCGGCTGCATTTTCGATGGAGGCGAAAATTCTGAGGCCCTTGTGCTCATGCAGATTTGGGTGCACGCGAAAGAGCCCTAGGTGGTCGAAATTTCCGGAGCCCTCTACTACGGCGTCTATCATAATCATATCGTAGTTTTGGGACGTTAAACCCCACATATCAATCAAATAATGAAGATGCTTATATGGTTTTGCACTAAAAATTAAATTGAACAATCTCATGAGTGCCCCTCAACAACATTTCCGAAGCCTGTAACATCTTTTAAAACAACAATAGCATTTGGTAGTTTGCTCCACATTTCAATGACATCTGGGAAGA
This sequence comes from Rhipicephalus microplus, assembly GCF_043290135.1. Taxonomy (NCBI): domain Eukaryota; kingdom Metazoa; phylum Arthropoda; class Arachnida; order Ixodida; family Ixodidae; genus Rhipicephalus; species Rhipicephalus microplus. Next base: position 80,692,252 of record NC_134710.1, read on the forward strand.
AGGAACATCAAAACTTGTCAGTATTTATTTGGTATAGTTTCACATCACAATTGTGGTTAGTTCAGTGATTTTTTTTTTGCCTGGTGCATGTAAATATTTGAGCTTAACAATCTTAAGTTGATCGTGCCTTATTTAAAAAAATACTTTCAGCTTACATTCATTTCTACGTAGTTCAAGAGAATTTAAGTTGCATCTCTCCAACATCAGCGTGACACATTCCTTTATTAGGTTCGTTGAACAAATAAAACGCGGCGCTAGTTTTCCTATTCTTTCATTTTTTTTTTTTGAAGCGTCACTTGGTGGGGACTCCCAACAACGGCTGAATATTATATTACCGTCCTAACGACGATGATGTACACAATATATTTTACGTCACGCGATGCATGTTCTAGTTTTTTTCTCAGTATGTATAACTTTTGATAGTGTTTCGTGCACATTTTCTATATGTTCCTTTCATGTTAGTTTTTGCGTAATCTTTACCCCGAGGCACTTGAACCGGTGCGCATGTATCAACAAGTGTCCACCAATGCTGTACAAAAACGAGTGAGTAGTTTTCCTTTTGGCGATGTGTGTACATGTAAACTTAGAATAATTTATTGCTATTTTCAATCTTCTACCCCAATTATATAAATTTGGCAAACGATTCTGAACCTTAAATTGATTTTTTAATTTGCTGATTGCGGCATTGTCTAAGCAGTCATCTGCGAAAAGTTTAACATGAACACCCTCTTTCGCTATGCTGCTGATATCACTGATATAGATGAGAAACAATGGAGGTGCCAATACAGAGACTTGCGGCACTCCTGAAAGCATAGCTGAAGAATCTGATAAATGGCCATCCAGTTCTATTGCCTGCGTACGGTTTGCTAAATACGCTTCAATCCATTTTATTACGGGTTCATTTATTCCTGCATTACATAACTTGAACATTTATCTTTCATGGGGTAATTCATCAAACGTGTTCGCAAAATCCACGCAGACCACATTAACATGTTGCCTTATATCTACAGCAGCCTGAAAAGCATGAATAGTTTCTATCAACTGTGTCACGGTTGATAGCCGGGTCCTCTTGGTAAGAGTACAGCAAAGTGTTCTTGGGCACTATGCAAGATCGGCCGAACTTCGCCTGAATTTTGAGGAACTCAGGATCTTCCCGAGCTCTGGCGACACCACTTATGAACAAGACAACAGGGAAAAAAAAGTTAACGGCACCCCTCTGTGTCTCATTGGTTACGATGGAACCCGACATCGCGTACGGTCGACTAAGTTGGGCGGGGTTTTAAGAGGCATCTTCTTTCATTTGTTTGTCGTTCCACTGAGCGCAGAGGTACACCCATGCAATTAATGTGTAAGAAACTTTTCTTGATGATATACTTAGGAAGCACTCGTTGTTTAAATTTATTTTGAAGTTTTGAATGGCTGCACTAACTTTATTTTAGAATAATCAGCATGGTGGCCTCTGAGATCAGTAGTGGTCGAGCGTCTTACATTATCGCGACCACAGCTAAACCCGAGGTCATGTGTTAATCATCGTAGTCAGCCTGTACAATCTAGCACACTGCTCGGTCAGTGCACGTCGTCGTTGTTGTCATCGCCCGCTTGCATCCGAGCCCGTGCGGCCTGATAATTAGCTATTGGGGGCGAAGCTCCTAAAGCCATGGGTCTGTCCTTTCTAGCCCGTGGGTCTGTCGTTTCTAGATCGCCTAGTTCGATGACTCATTCAGCAGGTATGGACAGACAGACAGACAGACAGACAGACAGACAGACAGACAGACAGACAGACAGACAGACAGACAGACAGACAGACAGACAGACAGACAGACGGACGGACGGACGGATGGACAGACAGACAAACAGACAGACAGACAGACAGACAGACAGACAGACAGACAGACAGACAGACAGACAGACAGATAGATAGATAGATAGATAGATAGATAGATAGATAGATAGCTAGATAGATAGATAGATAGATAGATAGATAGATAGATAGATAGATAGATAGATAGATAGATAGATAGATAGATAGATAGATAGATAGATAGATAGATTAACGGTTTACTGACAAAGCCCTCCGAAGCTACACCCCACTCATTATCATTCACTCCGTGGATATGCTGTGATTTTTTGGCTGAACGGTATACTTGGATAGTTAGGCCAGAGCATGCTATGATCAAGCTAATTACGCCAAGTCATGGTAAGACTGAGCTAATTACGCCACATGTTAAGAAGACTGTGCTAATGAAGCCATGTAAAGCTAGAACTGGGCTAACTAAAGCAGGCTGTAGTTGATGAGCGAACTAAAACCATGCTAATTAATGCGACGTTAATTCTGAGGACGCTAAGTAAAGCTATGCTAATTATCCTTTGCTAAAATGGTGACAATTAGTATCCTGCTAATCAGAATTACGTTTAATATCTTCATAATTATCATGGTCTTGATTCTTGCGACCGAGATAATTGCCTTTTAATTGAAGCCTTATCAATGAAGACAAGACAGCTCAGTGTAATGGTCGATAAGCCTCAACCAATAAGCACAATCAAAATTAAGACAGAGCTGATGTGGTCTTCACTTCAAAACCGACCACGCACATGAGTAGACGGCCAACTTGAAAAGCTGCAAGAAGCTAGCTTATAACCAGCTCCTCTATGGCTCCAGCCTTGCACAAGTAGTGTAAGCTCACCAAATTATTTTATATGCAAAGAAGCTGCCGCTTAGCGTTCAAGGCATCATACGCTTGACAATCACACCGGCACTATAACAGTCGCGAGTTGAACTTGAGCCCTCTCAGAATCAAGGAGTTTGTATCCGAGTTCAAGCGTCAAACAGCTTGATTGACAGACGCCCGCGGCGAAGATCAGGTACGCCCACCACGTTTCCTCTTGCAGAGGAGCAGTACTCACGTCGAGCGGTACGACTAATCTATCAGCATTATCGCGCAGAGTATGCATACACGCACGCACAAGTAAAAGGGATACCATCACGTGGCTATGACATCTCGCATTCAATTTCACCGGGCTCACGACGTATCCAATCACAGCCGCGTTGCCACCATTGATGGGAGCACTCCTGGCGAACACCTATCCTTATATTTATCTGCAATATTTGATAGAAGAGAAACGAGCAGCACGAGAGTGCTGCGTTTGCCTCCTTGCTGCCTTCGAGAGTGCAAACTTTCATTCTGCAGGCGGATGCGTGTGCTCCCTTGCTGCTGCCTTCGAGTGTGGAAATTTTCATGCTGTATACAATAGGACGCTGCCACGCAAAAATTTCAGTAAGGCCTTCACTGAGTTTCTGTGAGCACACAAATCATGTCGTCTTTCCAGCACTGATTGTTCAGACAAAAGTCTGTCGTCAAGGCGAGCTAACGCAGCAGCTAGTTGCCGTCTTTGCACGCTGTAACGAGGGCAGTGACAGAGAACGTGCTCTATAGTTTCATCGCTGCCGCAATGACCGCAAGCAGCACTATCTTCCATGCTGATTCGGAAGGCGAAAGCCTTGGGGAAGGCGACACCAAGCCATAGTCGGCAAAGCACCGTTGTCTCGAGTCGAGAGAGTCCAGACGGAGGCTGGAGTCGACGAGACGCGTCCAGTCTATGCAGTCGCGTGTGCCGTAAGCACTCGGCGTTCCGCAGGGATTTTAATTCTGCATTAGCGATTTTTCGGATGGTCATTGAAGCATCAGTCCTTGAAAATGGTATAGATTCTTCTTCACCATCTTCGTGTGCTGCTCGGGCAGCTGCATCGGCATGTTCGTTGCCCAATATGCCGCAGTGACTTGGAAGCCACTGAAGCGTGATTCTGTGTCCTTCGTCGTAGAGGTGGTGAAGCAGCTCTCTAATTTTCAGCACTAGTTGTTCATGAGGTTCCGGCGCAAGGCGAATATCAAACATTGTAGTGCTGCCTTAGAGTCCGTGAACACGCTCCATTTCTTGGCTTCTTGGTGTTTAATGACTTGAATTGCGCTACGTAGAGCAGCAAGTTCCGCAGCTGTCGATGATGTCTGGTGGGATAAACGAAACTTCACCGTTGTCGCTGTTGCAGGAAAGATCACCGACCCTGCAGACCCATCCACTTTAGTTGAAGAGTCAGTATATAGATGAGTATGCTCACTGTATTTCTCATATAACAAGAGAAGAGAAAGCTGCTTTAGCGCTGGAGACGAGAGCCGGGCTTTTGACCCTATGCCTGGAACCGTGAGTTCAACATGTGCATAGGTCATACTCCATGGGGGAGTTGAAATCCTCGATGGAGTTGTATATCCCGTAGGAATGCGTGTGCGATATGACAAGACTGTCTGGCAAAATGAGGCACGAGGTCGGGCTTCTGGCAGTGAAGCTAGATGATGGGCAGGGGCACGAGTAAGATGCCTCACGTAGCACCCCAGCTCCCCCCCCCCTTTTTTTGCGCGCGTCTATTTCCCTCTTCGCTTTCTTTCCAATCTTTCTTTCCCATTCCCCCTTCCCCTAGTGCAGGGTAGCGAACCGGATGCTCCATTTTCTGGTTAACCTCCCTGCTTTTCCCTCCTTTTATTCTCTCTCTCTCTCTTCATGCTGTAGGTGAAACGAAAGAATCTGTCCGAAAGAGGACAACGCCCACGAACATTCCTGTGGGAGGCGCGTGTTTAGTTGGCAAAAATTTAGAGCGACAATCGCGCTGACGCCGCTGCATTGTTGAAATGTTGACTCAGTGGCGGAGCTGACGCGTTCGCAGACGGTGTTTCTTTGATAACCGCCGCAAAAGTCCCACATGTGTTTCCAACGCCACGCGCGTTATTGTGGCTATTTTAAAGAGCGCTGCTACCACGCGCTCCGCACTGTCTTGATGTCATGGCCGCCGCAGAGCGAGCTCGGAGTAAATTCTTCTGCCCGAGAAGTTCGGGACATCCTGCATAGCACCCCTGTTCTAGAAACCCGACTATTTGTTTTGCTATTATATACCCGAACACTTTGCAAGTGACTTAAGCAAGTGATACTGGAAGGCAATTTGTTGCCTACTTACAGTTGCTTCTTTTAAACACAGGAATTACGAAAGTGGTGCGCCAATCTTGTGGCAGTGAGTGTGCGTTGTACATAATTTTTGTAAGCTGATAGTTACCCGCCGCGGTGGTCTAGTGGCTAGGGCACTCGACTGCTGAAACGCAGGTCGCGGGATCGAATCCCGGCTGCGGCAGCGGCATTGTCAATGGAAGCGAATATTCTTGAGACCTGTGTGCTTACATCAGTTGCGTGTTAAAAAACTCCCAGGTGGTCAAAATTTCCGGAACCTTCCACTATAGCATCTCTCATAATCATACGGTGCTTTTGAGGCGTTTAACCCCAAGAATGAAAAAAGTTTATGAAAGATGATATTTAGATAATGCGACATCCATATCACCCGAGAGATACAGTTGGTATGTGTAATGTCCGGTGTTGTCGTCGGCCCATAGACGTACGCATTGGTCGCGGTAGTGCAAAAAGCTCAGACAGCCTCGAACAGTTAAAAACAAGTTTATTACTATTCGGATGGAGGCGGCGGCCGAACTGCCGGGGGAAACGACGGTGGCTCATTTGCACCGAGCGGGGGAAGGGGAGGAGTCAACATCTGGAAGCAGTTTCAGCAACCGGTCCTTCGCGGGTTCGGAGTGCTCGTGACACAGGGGTGCTTGGAACACAACAGTATGTCATCGGGACCACTAGATTTTTTGTATTTAAATTGAGAAGTTCTTGCAATACCCCTTCCCTAGATATTTCAAGTGTTTCCATTCGAACAGCAAGATGAATTTTTGAGGCTTCTTCTGTATTTGCTGTAGTTTCTGGCAGGTTAAAATTATGCAGAAAAATATATAAAATGGTTTGCTACCTCACCCTTTTTTCCTTTCTAGTGTCACTATCAACATAGATTTTATCAGCCATTTCTTTCCTGTCGTTAAAATACCACAAAAGTTTCTGAGAGGAAGATTTGAGGAAATCCCTGAGAATTTGTTTTAAATGTTCGTTTACATTTAGCCGAGGTACGCTTGAGTTCAGTTTTTAAATTTGTCAGAACGACTGACGACTGGTGACTTTCTCCTTTTACGCAGCCCTTAATTTTTCTTTTCATATGAATTATATCTCGGCTCATCCAAGGCCTTCTCTATTACGTTTTTTAACACGCGATGAAACATATTTGTCTATGCATTAACTTTTATAAACTATGCATAAAACATCTGAATTCTTGCCATAACTCATTTACTGATTTTAAACAAGAAGTTCTCTCCAAATTTTCATAATGGATCTCCAAACAGTCAAGAATTGAAGTATCATGAGCCCTATCATAGTCCTTAACCTTTACTGGTGCATAGCTCTTCACGGGTTGCTAAAAGTATGCTCGTCGACGAGTACACTTCTGGTCGCTTTCTAGGGTCGGGCTATATACCTGGCCTATATCAGAAGTGTCCACGAAGGAAGCAGAGTATAATGGAAACGAAGTTGCCCTAGGAGTGTGGGAACGGGACACCCAGCGAGTTGATGCGGCGTAAGCGCCGAGAAGTTGTGAGCGAATTGAGACACCCTAGCTGACGTCATCAGTGCATGAGTCAGGCGTGCTTGTTTCGGTTATAGCCTATTGCCATGAAACAAGTTCAGGAAGCAGGCTTATTGATTGGTGTCAGAGATGCATCAAAGGCCAACAAGAAAGGGGGCACAACTACAAGGTACGGCCCACAAACATATATATGACACAAAAACACACAAATGACACTAATACGAAGCACAGCTGAACGGAATAAACACCCAACTTGTCTCTACAAAAGAGCCCGCCGAGCAATCAGAACACTCACTAGTTAGTGTTGGATAGAAGTGTCGAGGCGGCCACCCTAGCCTGCTTATTTGACGCGACACGGCAGTCGTGTTCCAGCCGGTTCTTCTACGTCTAGTCCGCTGGGCACTGAGGGCAAGAGACGCGTAGTTTGAGGAGTCTTTTAGTGGTTGACCCTTCACCGGGTACGTCGGCATCCCGGGCGCTGACGTCCGATCACGCCACCGCGTCTTCATCTGCTCTAGGTCTTCCCATCGTCTTCCCGAAACGTCGAAGCGCTTTCGAAACGTGCCGTCATGCCTCGGCTGGTCGATGAACTTTTTCTACTCTGATTGTCCATCTCCAAAAGGGAGAGCCAGAGCATCATTGACATTCTGTGGATGCTTTGGACGAGTGGACTAGACGAGGCAGCAACGGCCTAGCCGAACCCACAGTGGTATCTTAGCGCGTGATTGCCAACCATGCAGGATGTCCGAATTTACATAGGAGGAGGGTATGTAAGGAACGCCTATGTAGTTAGACTTGGGTACATGTTAAGGAAATGCCACGTGTGGTCGGAATTTATTACAGAGTCAACCACTATGACATTTCTCATGATCCTATCGTGGTTTCACGCGTAAAACAACAGCATTTATCATTATTACCTGCCTGGATGGACACAACTCCATTTGCCAAAAGGTTGACTCCAGCGACAGTCCCTGTTCAACGTTTTATCGTAACTTAACGCTTGTCCCTGAATTGCTGTTTTGTTTGGAGTCCGGTATTAGGAAGCACTTAGAATGACACCAGGGTGGCTCCTGCAGACACTCGATGCGGTATAGAGTAGTTGAAATGCTGAAACGAAACATGAACTCCACGTCGCCGAAAAAAGTTCATGCACAGGTATGCAGCTGCCACGTGTGACGATTGGCGCACAAAGTTGGATAGATACGTGAAGCTTGTCATTATACAGAGACCGCAAACAATGAAAACACATGAAAACAATGACCAGGGGACCTGCAGCAGCACCAGAGTACAAAGTAAGAATAATTAGTAGAAAAGAGGGGAAAAATGTTGTTTGTATCAAGCTGATGATCATCCAGCGCCGAATTTCCATCATAAAATTTACTTTTCTTTTGTTTTTCTCGTGTGAGCGGTATGGAAGCTTGAAGTCTTTCTATGCTGTTGGCAATATTTCATAACTTCAGAAACCATGATAGCGTTTTTTTTTTGTAGTCAGCTGTATGGTACTTTTTAGAACACACACAACTTTAAGTGCGTGCATAGTGGATTGGCGTTGCCAAGGAACATTTTAGTGCGGCCTTTCTGAAGGCGTGTGAACGTCAACGCACACACTGTATAATATACATATATGTATAAGATGCGTGCCGAAAGACTACATATTTTGTAAGCAGCTCAGGCATGCGTTGACACGGGCAAGACATTCTGCAATTTATATCTCTGAATATTTTGAACAGTATCCTGAACTGACAATAAAATTGTGGTCTTTGTTTGGAACAGGCTCAAATACCGCTATTCAAGAATGCGGAAGAACCACGGAAGTGTAAGAAAGCAGCTCTCACAAGAATAATATGTTTTATGTTACTGTCTGTAAACTTTGCTGATGCAGATGTCCAAAAATCCCTTTTCTTTCCGGCTAGAAAGAGGCACGTGTGCTTTTTCAAACGTGAGATGCTATATAGTAAACAAGTGTGCTTATGGCGGAAAATATAAAAACGTTAACGTTCTTTATTATCGCAGTAGATGAAATTATTTAAAAACGTGTGATTGATTGACTATTTGATCGACTAATCAATTGATTGATTGATAACGTGAACGTGGGTATGCGATATGTATACATATAAGACAGGTCAAAGAGCAGTGGCTCCGAATAAATTATCAGTTCGCGTTACTGAAGATGCTCATATATTTATCTATGTGAACTAATGTTTTTGACATTTCGCCACCGTCATGGTGTGTCCGAATCAAATCTTCGACCTTGAGGTTTAGCGGTAGAAAACGATAAACACTGAGCCACAATCACCAACGTTTGTACCGCATTCTGGCGTCCGTCGTTTGTCCTTCGTCTGCTCTACTTGTATATAAGAAAACACTTCAACCAGGTTTACTTGGAAAAGTAACAAATAAAAAAAAAGAAGCTGTCTGGCTTACGAGTGAATTACAATAAACTGAGTGTGTTTGTGAAGGTGAAATTATATTAGTAGCAGATATATTAAAACAGGGATGGGGGGGAGCAATTTAAACTGGCTGAGTACAACGAACGAAACAGTGAATGTGGTTGATCTTATGAGGGCTTAACATGACCTCCTTGGTTGCTGCTTGGTCTTTTCTTGGCGTAGTAAAGGTACAGTCTGTCACAGACCATTGTGTGAAGCCAGAACCAATGGGCAAAGCTGGCGGTGGCACCACAAATAGAAGCGCAGGCCTTTCACCTCTCGGATCGCGTGGCGGCAAAACCCGAATGCGGCGGCTGCGCGGTGGACTGTCTTCTTCGGTGGGCGCGACTGATACGCAGCGGTGCACGATAGGCAACGGCACGCAGGATTTTTAGAGGACACCTGACGTTCTACCTCGAGCTTCAAGAGTGTAGCTCCTAAAAGGCCACCAAGTATTGCAATGCTCCTTAATGCGAAATGTGAACACAGGTCTAGAAGTGTTGTAATTTGGCGATATTCTGAGCGAAAGAGTTTGAGAGACACCTGACTATGTAAGTACATACGATAGCCGGCTACTCCATAACAATCATTTCTCTTTCATGTTTATTGAGTACTTTAGAAGGGCCAGGCTGTCGTATGCTGTCGTCGTCGCTTGGCGCAACGCAGGCAAAGCCACATGTGTAGTATAGGGCCAGCCGTAGCATATTGGATGCGCACTCGTGCCAAGAATAAGTCGTCTTCCTTTTGTTTTTTGAGCACCCTGGTAACGCAATTCTTATTCTTGTTGTTCTTTGAGCACCTTGATGATGGTATAAAGTACTGACATATACTATGGCTAGGGAAAACACAACACATATCATGAATAAAAATGGAAACTTTATGCCAGCGAGAAATAGAAAGAGAGAAAGACAGGGAAAGTATGGGAAAGAATGGAATAAATAAAAATTAAGAGAAAAAAGTACACACAAAGAACTGGAAAATACAACAAGAAAGAAAGACGAAGAGAAACAAAGAATGCTGGACTTCACAATTCCTTCTTGCTTGGCACCACTATAGGACGAACATGCCTTGATATATATTTTTAATTTGTGTTCTCTGATTATTCTGATTTTTTTTCATTTTATTTCCTTGATTTCCTTTTTCGGTGGCGCGAACAGCAGTTACAAGTAAGTCTTCGTTTTATTTACTTTTTATTCCTTATTTTGTTGTAGTTTTCCATTTTTTCTGGTTTATTTTTATATTTATTTTGATTTTTGTTTTTTGAGTGACCTAACAATTGAATATTTGGTCTTGTATTTTTGTTTGTTTGTTTGTTTGTCATTCCAAAATTACCTCTCATGTGTTTGCAGAACTAGTGCGAATAATTTTTATTTACCTTTCTCTACGATAATCATCTGTATACGCTATGGTGTACTGGCTTCCCGGAATGATTACTTCGAGCTGCCTTTCAAGACCTAGATGGATTGAATAATTTACGTGCCGCACAGTGGTGTATGAACTGGCGTGTTGTTTCCTTCACCAAACATGTGGGTTCGGCTGCTTACTGCTGCAGTCGTTCCCAGAATGCGCTGAATTCGAAGGAGTCTTCTTACTAATCTAGCCTCTTGAATAAACACGATATTGTCTAACCAAACGGCACACCTTCCGCAACGTCTTTAATTAAACGTAGCTCCGGTAGTTTGCTCAGAAGTAAACAAAAAAGTCTTTGAAATATACCCAGTGAAAAGTCGTTTAGCCGGAAACGCCGCTGAGTGCCTGAGTTTCAGCAAGTATATACTTTTCTTAAGGTGTTAGCTCCAGCGGTATTTTCTGTCCAACGATTTTTTATCAGTTCAAGCATCCATATTGCCCTGAACAATTGCCTAAAAGATATAGAACGACAAGTCACTATCTTGCCAGGAGAATCGCGAACAATGGCTAAGGGTGAGTCAAGTGTGAGACACGAGCTTTGAATACCAGTGCGTGTTCACGAGAGATGATTAATGGCAGAGCAGCTACTCAATGTTGCGACATCGGCACTACTCAACTGCACAGAGAACTATGCATAGGAAAAATTCGCGTTTGCTATAAAGAATAAGTTTCTTTATATATACGCTAGACACGTTGACAAACGTGTCGTGCATATTTGAATTTCTCGCTTTTTAGCTTGATATAAATATTTTTGCGCTTTTATTTTGTTGAAGAGATTTCACTCAGTAGTATTAGGAAATGGTAGCGAGGGTGCCTGGCGGCCGCTTATTTTCAAATGCAATTCAGCTCAATAAACATTAGAGCATACTTCACCATGTTGGTCACCCGTGTCAGCGCTAGACGTCATCTGTGACGACGAGTAGGAAGATCGCTTTCACGTAGCCAATCGCACATTGAGCGCAGTCGCGCGTTCGTTTTTGCCGCAGAGCTACCAAGTGGCGCAGGTGGGCTGATTTGCAGTGATCGTTCGCTCAAATGCTCAAGGGCGCGTCTCCGCGCACAGGCGTCAGCAGGGTGGCCCCGCATATTCGCCTGTTTATTGCGTGCTGTGGCTTTTAATCTCCCCCACGCGGCTGGGGTTCTCGGAAGGAGTTGTTATCTGCTCACCGAGACGCCGCCTGCTCCGCGCCGGATTGTTGAAGGCAAAAGCTCGTAATTGGGTCTCTTCCCGCGGAATGGGATCAGTTCGGCACGCTACCGCCGCGTGCTGGGCACCAGAGCGCGGTTCCATCTCTAATGGCTTCGCACAAGGAAGACAAGCGGGAAAGACGCCTATAGACATGTATAATGTATATGCGGCCATTATGCTCTCGCCTCCCCGGCTTGCAAACCAGCGCAAAATAGGTGTTCTGCGGCGCTCCTTCTCTTTCATTTGCGCATGCGTGTTTATGCACCTCTCTCCGGGCAAAATATTCATCAGCAAATGCCATCCCGAGAGGGGGGCTTCTTTTCATTTTGATCGGGCCAGCGCCTTTGAAGCATTGTGTTGAAAATGAAGAGCCTCCTCGCAGCTGCAGAGCTTGTCAAGTAAAATTAAATCATAAATAGGGGGCGTCCGTCTGTCGCCTTCCGAGTTTATAATACGCGGTCACGTGGCGCGCGCTCAGCTCCCCTCTCCCTCACTCCCTCGCCACTCTTGAATATTTCGAGAATGCTTTATTATAAAACTTTTTCCCCCGCTTGTTTGCCTGGCATCGTGCACGCATCGAGCCCTTCCGTCCATTCCTTCGCGTGGCTCGGTATGTCGGAGAGGAGGATCCGAGCGCGGAAAATTGAGCCGGTCTCCGGGTCCCGAGTCCAGCGGGTGAACAAAAAAATGGGAGAAAAAAGTGCGTATCCCCGTTTTAAAGCACCCGAAGAGCGATAAAAATTAGAGTGAGGGATGTCGTTCGGGAGGAGGGGTGTTGTGCAAGGCCACACGGGGAGTCCCCCTCCCTCGACACCTCCTGAAGTCTGCTCATTTCGAAGGCTCATTATGCGAAATGAAAAATGGTTTCCGCTGCCTCGATGTCGTCGAGCGGCCTCTCCGAGAAAGGAGCGCTGGCTGCCCAAGGAACGAAAGTTCCAGCTAAGCTTATTAATACGGACCGATGGAATGAACCGTGGATTTATTTGTCGGCCCGATTAGATTAATGAACGAACGGCTCCACGAACGGGCACCTCATACATAACGTGACCAGCCGAGCATCCTGCCACCGCCGATGGTGGACACATGCCATGGTCGCAACAAAGCGGAGTTCGCTGATGTCAGAGAGGGGCAGCCCGTGTGCTCCGGCCTCGCTGTCGTTTGCTTTCAATAGAGCCTTGCGCATGCGGTGTCATTCCATACAGCTCCTTGGCGTGGCACGCATTCAAGCCAAAGTGTCAAGGATCGACTGTGTTGTAAGCATAAAAGGCCTAACGTGTACGCGCGGTAAAGATTGCGTCATCGCCATCTTTCCTGATGAATTCCTTCTAGCGGCTTAGCATAGTAAACCGCGGACAGCCGCACACTTAATTCGAAGCACACTGCGCACCATTCTGATCGTCTAGTGCTGCTCGCGGGATCTGTTGTCGAGGGCGCTTGGTCGGATTGCATGTAAAGGTTGTGCTGAGCGCGTGTACCGTTGTTCGAAGCCTTGTAAAGCTTTCAGTATCCTCTACGACAGCGCAAGCCGTTCACTGTGAGCCCGCTATCATAACCATGTTCCCTAATTCGCAGTATCGTGTTACCACGCATGCATATTGTTGGGGAAATTCATTAATACCCACGAGAAAAGAAAAATCGGCAATAAGTTGCAGCCCAGCTGCACACTCGTGAATGAATACTTAGCTATGCGTTAAGTTATTCATTCGAGGAGCAGACATCTTGGAAGACACAACGAGCCCTATAGTGTGAATGACATACATGCATTAAATTACCCTAACGTTTTCAATTGAATGATTTGTCTTCTCCTTCTCCCGTCTGAAGTTGTGACGTTATGTCTTGGTCACTTCACATGGTGACGTCACTGCTGTCGTCACCCACGTGGGTTTTCATACATCTTTACTCGTCTACCGTATTTCGCTCAAAGTCATCGAGCAACGATCAATTTAAGGTTAAAATTTTCTACCTGGGCTATCTGTTGTAGCACCCTTAAGCCATCTGTAGTGGCAGCATTTGATAGTACTCATTTAAGACTGCTTTAAAGAGGGAGGGAAGGCAAGAGAGATACATATACAAGCGAGGAGAGGGTGGGTTAAGCTGTCGCACGTCTTGTTTGCTACCCTCCACTAGAGAAGTGGTATTAAGAGTGGAGAGACGGAATGGGAGGGGCAGGGCAGCGGGAGGAGAGAGGTATTGGCCAAGTATGGTTCAAAACACCACTCCCGTTGAGCAGTACAGAAAAAATGGCGCACAACATAAAAGAAGAGGCGCAACGTGGTGTTTTGGCTGGTCAGCTTATGAAGCTTAAAGTCTCAAAGTGACTCATGATATGAGAGATGCCGTCGTGGAGAGTTCCGGATAACTTCAAAAACTTGAGGTTTTTAACGTGTACTTTGATGACATCAATGGACAAAATGTCTGTTACGCGTGGACACAGGTTCTTGGGGGTCAATATTGATTCAAATATTTGCTGAAGTCCCCATGTAGCCACTCGAAATGAGCGCCTAACATGCGTAGCAGAACTGTTCAAATTCCTCGGTGAAAAAAAAAAAAAAAACACGCGGCACGTCGGTGCACGTGATGTCACAGTTATAGAGGACGCTGTTCCTGGGGCACCTGCCGTGCAGCTTGGTAGTTTTGACGAATGCTCGCAAAACCAGTGTACATACAATCATCGAAAACGCCCAAGGTCGGGCATAAAAGGTTTGTGTTGTAATGTCACACTGCACATAAATAGCGGAGACCATCGCAATCACTAAATATTGTCCGGCATCAATGCACATGATTCTGGATGCGCTTAGAGCGCATATTGGGCACCTTGCTCGCGCCCCTGCCTCCCACCTTGCTTCGCTTCTAGAACAACGACTGAGTGCCTCCTTCTGTGTGTGAATACTGACTTACCGTGGGTTATTTTCAACGGGCCACGCACCTCCGTAACGCACCATGACACCCCATTGGTGTTTGAGTCAACCAAAACTACGCTTGACAGTACCCGGAATTCGCGAGAAGGCTGAACCCGCGTCACCAACTCTGAAGCAACTGACTTTGTTCATGCTGCACGAAGAATACAAAAACCACGCTGAACTTTACACAGGTGGCTCGACAAATGTTGGAAAATCTGCAGGAGCGGTCATCTTCCCAGCAAAAGCCGAAAGCCTACAGTTAAGAACGTCACACAAGACGACATCGACAGCCGCGGAGCTCACGTTACTCCACAGCGCACTCCACGGAAATTATCGATGAGCACGTTTAAAAGGAGCATTTTTATTCATTCGAAACCACATCTGCAGTCTCTTCGGACTGCTCTACGTAGTGGGTCTCAAGACAAATTGGGGCTTAAAACACGACAACTGCACCATCAAGTAATAGGTAAAGGGCACGGAATAAGTTTTCAGTGGTCAGCAGGTCACTGCGGCATCACTGGTAACAAGCCTACAGACGACGCAGCTAAGAATTCTCAAGAAAATGGCAAGATGAAACCCGCTCCACTATCAAGAAGCGACTCAGCAGCAAAAGTTAATATGTTCGCGCACTACCTAGCAATGTCTATGTGGAACACGCCCGGTTTTCTCCTCACCCGTCTTCACCACTTGATCCATGCCTAAAAGTTATTATTTTATCTGGCCTACCGTAATCTGAGACGACCGTCACTCTCTGCTTCATGTGGTTTGGGGTGTCTGTTACGAACGCCTTTGCCCCACATCTCATGGCCAGACAGTGCTGCATGTTAATATTGCGGCACTGGTGAAACCATTGAACATGTTTATGTCAGTGCCTCAGTACAGCTCTCTGAAGCAGCTCTTCGCAACAGTGTTTGTACGCCTCCACGACCAGCTGCTTTCTGAGAAATCAATTTTGGAATGCTGGAAAGACCGAGCTTCACGCCGGAAAGCGGCAAAGGTACTGTTGAAATGCCTGCAAGTGAACCACCTCGTTGAACGATGGTGACACTTCAGTGGGATTGTGTGTGTTTCTGTTTGCCTCCCTCACTCTAATTTCTCTCTTCCTTGCTCTTCTGTTTCTTCTTACCCCTTTTTCTAGTGCGGAGTAGCCAACCAGATATTAGTTTACGTGGTTAAGACCCTTCCTTTCCGCTACACCTCTCTGTCTATCTCTCTTGATCACATAGAAAACGGGCCTCTATCAATTCACCTCCATCGATGTGTGATAGCCGTGGCCGGATCAAACCTACGTTTTTTACGAGGGC
The DNA here is from genome assembly GCF_043290135.1 of Rhipicephalus microplus. Lineage (NCBI taxonomy): Eukaryota > Metazoa > Arthropoda > Arachnida > Ixodida > Ixodidae > Rhipicephalus > Rhipicephalus microplus. The sequence goes on from NC_134710.1 coordinate 80,707,989, forward strand.
TTATATCGCTACAGAAGAAGCGCGTCGCGGCAATGGAAGCGTCATGTGAGGATCCTTGGCCGCTGTAACGCTGACTCTGCGTATGATTGAAATGGAATCGAGTCGCTGTGTACTTGAAATGCCTTATTTATCGTCAGCCATTCAGGGAGATTGCTGCATTTCGCGAAAATCGCACAAGCCTTTGCCTGTAATCAGTACTGTAAACTATAGTTGGTCTGCTATGGTGAGATAGTGAAAAAAGTTTGGAGACAGTAACAGATCTGTTCATATAAATGGCATTCCTTTGTTTCTGCTCCTATGGCGTACTGTGAGATACACCAGGTATCTGAAGAGCCATTCATTGCTTTAATTTTTTGTGAGACTCGTTAGAACTGGCTGTTTGTAAAAAATTAACAATGTGGTCGCCTCTCCCAGGATTCGTGTCGTTTGTCACATAGGGGAGGCTCAGTTTCAAATTAAACGCATTAACGCAGAAACTTGGGCTGGTTTATGATAGGGTAGGGTGCACGCGGCAAAATGCGAAAAAAAAAGTTGAAAATGGTGAGTGTTTATTTTTATTTCTCTTCTTGTCACTAAACAACAATGCACAAATTTTCCTTTGGGTACAAAGTACTATGCGCTACACAAATATTACCATGTTGCCACCGTTCAAAGGTTTCTTTCAAAAATAAATAAAAAATTCTCCATACGTCTCACTTTGCCCCCACCTTCAGGGCAAAGTGAGTCGCTGCGTGGGACAAAACGAAACAGAGTGAGAAATGTTTTTTTTTATTTTAGTTTTTGCTGTACAAAGGCTTGCAATTCACTCCGTGGGCCCCTACGCAGTCTCAAATAGCCTAGTTCTTGCACTCCACGCATTGAATCTAGACAGAACCCGGTGCTGTGTTGCTCCGAAACTCCTTACAGATCAAGCACCGCCAGTCATTGTTCGTGCTATTGTTGTCTTTTGTTGAACGCTTGTACCTCACTTGATTATTCAACAAAGGGAGGCTGGATAAGTTCTAACGTATCTTCGCCCATTTTTGCCGTTTTGATGCAGAACTGCTCGGGCATTCTGTGGCTTTTAACTTCATCAGCCGGGCTTTGTGAGGCAATTAATTTAAAACCGCAAAAAAACGGGCTAGATTCAAATTTCGTAGCTCTTTTTTATTTAAATTATGGTATTGAAGAAACGTCATTAAAACTCCATTTCAAGATGTTTTTCTAAATGACTTTACTTGAAGGTTCTGTCATTTTTTTTTTCATGTGCCTCTCGAGAAAAACCTTGGAAACACCGAAAAAACCCCGTACAACGCTAATGGACGCAGTCATGTCCTCAGCAATCAGTGCTTTTTCTTGTCATTTGCCTTCCAAGAAGCTCTATATGATATTTTTTGTATGTACAGATTCTTCTAAACAAAGAATATAAAATATAGTGACTGTAAGTGAATTGTTCAATTATTAAGACACTTCCTAAGGCAATTGGATGCCTTATTGTCGCGTTTTGCGCCTCACATGCCAGCATAAAAAATTTCAGCATATCCACGGAGTGAATGATGATGAGTGTGGCGAAGCTTCAGAGAGTTTTACCGGTAAACCGTGAATCCTCCATCTGTCTGTCTGTCTGTCTGTCTGTCTGTCTGTCTGTCTGTCTGTCTGTCTGTCTGTCTGTCTGTCTGTCTGTCTGTCTGTCTGTCTGTCTGTCCATTCATCCCATCCGTCCGTCCGTCTGTTCGTCCATCTGTCCATCCGTATGTATGTATGTATGTATGTATGTATGTATGTATGTATGTATGTATGTATGTATGTATGTATGTATGTATGTATGTATGTATGTATGTATGTATGTATGTATGTATGTATGTATGTATGTATGTATGTATGTATGTATGTATGTATGTATGTATGTATGTATGTATGTATGTATGTATGTATGTATGTCCATCCGTCCATCCATCCGCACCTGCGGAGTGAGTCATAGAGCTAGGTGGTCACGTACCAAGAGAGACAAGCATGTACAGACCGACGGCTTTAGGAGCTTCGCCCCTAAATATTCACACCATGTTCCCAAAGAGAACCCTGATGGGATGCGAAGGAGCAGTGTTGAGCACGGGTGGCGTAACGGGTGGCGTAACGGGTTGAACGGCGCTAACGAGGGTGCTACGGTGAGCACTAGAAGATCTGTTTGAAGCGATGGCTGGCGTGTCAGGTTCATTGCGCGTGAACCGACGAGTTGGTGATGTAGCGAGCAGTGCTCGCGGCAGCGGAGCGAGCGGTGGTAGTGGCAGGTGTTTCGGGCGAATGGACGAGGTGGCAGCAGCGGGAACTGCGGCGAGCGCGCGGCAGGCGAGAAGGAAAGTGACGTCAGCATGCACTGTGAAGGAGAGCGTGACGTCTACGCACAGCTTCGGCGCGACCTACTTGGCACAGTTCCAAGATCCGTGGCGAGGAACGCGTTGTGGCGCGTTCGCACAGATGCGTGGAGGAACAGCGTTACACAGACTAGTCAAAGAGCTGCTTCGCATCTAAATGATTTCACTTTGTCCCCGTGGACCAAACGCACAAAAAATTTGGTGCTATGTAGCTCGTAGTTTAAAGTAACCAAATAAATCCTTACGTAGCTGTACTGACATAGGAGCAGTTTCATATACGGATCCGAAAATTTGGCCGCGCAGAATTTCACCCCTTTTTGACGGGTCTCGAACAGAGAGACCAGACACGTAATTTTAAATGCGAAGCATTTCTTATTTAACGGCGGCGACTTTGAGCGTATCTATCTGTCTATCTGTTTATCTAACCACTTACGTTTGGGTGTTCTCGTGGTCAACCCCCCCCCCCCCTTAATTTTGCGTGAACAAAAAATTAGCATGGGAGGGTAAGATGGTTTGACGAATATGAGGCGCTGGTCAAGACATGAGTAATATGTCACAACTCCGTCGCGTAGGTCGTCAAACACTTCCAGCCAGACAGTGGGACATACCCACGGGCGGGTATGTGCCGCTAGTATTCGGGTATGTGCCAATGATGACTGACCCTTAGTATCTACCCAGGAACGACGAGAACATGCATGGGCAATTTTTTACACTCGAGCTTTAATAAGTACCCGACATCGGTAGCATCAACCCGACGAATGCAAAGAATACGTGCCAGGGTCTCAGCCGGAATTGAACCCAAGCATTCTGCGTTGCAATGAAGCATTGTACCACAGAGCTACGCCAGGTCCTGGAACTACCATTAAAATAGACGCGAATATTCATGAAACTTCAATCATGGTTGCAGTGCTACCTACCCAATTTTATAAACATTACATATGTACTCCTTTGATACAGCCGTCACGTCGGTTAACATCAATGGTGGTTTAGTTGTCATGCGCTGAAGTTAATCTTTGTAGCAGTGTCCAGGGCCAGCATCCTCGTGAGCATCAGCGCTTCATATCAGCTTCTGGTGTTGCTAATACGCATGTTCCACCTGGCATCATTGTGCAAGTGCAAACAACTAGTTATATAAACATCGGCAACTTGTCAACATATGTCTGCGCGTGCAACATTTGTACATATATTTAGCGTGATTTCATGACGTGTGACTCAATAAAAATTGCAACATGGTCACCTTCCCTCCGCATGCTTCACATAACGTCGATTCCCAGGTAGGTGGGATCTGCTGAATTTTTTTTCCCACGTGAACTCTGTGAACGATCATCAACTTTTACGCATAAAAAATGGACAACTAACAGCAGCTATGGCTAAAATAGAGAAAGAAGGACATTACTTTTTGTTTAGACTATGGAGGTCCGCAAATTCGAAATGTCACGTTTTGCACCACGTCTCATTTTGTCCCCCACTACCCTATATGAAACTAGACATCTTAAAAAGCCGAAAGAAAGAGAGAAGTCGCACAAGGGAGAGACACTCAGACAGGACGGACTCTGCACCAGTTTATAGTATAGTGCCCGCCGAAGCATGCAAAAGCATGCACACCTCTGAAACGGTAAACATATTCGAATACATCATATAGTAGTCATGAGTAACGCCCATAGTAAAGGAATGCTGACAGCAAGGTTAGATGCTAAATTAGCCACAGCGCACATGTCGTAGGCTTACCCGACACGCTCTAACGAGCTGTCATTGACAGCACATGGCTATAAGTCATATTATTTTAACTTCAAAGGTGCGGCACACTTCGTACTTTTCATAATAGTCATCGTGAAAAAGTCATCTCGAAAAGGCTGAAACAACGTGAGGCTATAGAGCTTCGTTTCTGTGAATGCTCCGGTGCTCATTTGTGGACTGCAGTGCTCTGGAATTGGTGAAATATATGTACACAAAGGAGACTTTTGAGCTATATGTGTGCATCATTAAACGAACCCGCTGCAACAGGAAATTTTCCTTACAGAACAAGTTTCGCACCCTCCAGTCTTTCCCTATAACAACGCCTGGCAAGCGTGCTTTTCTGTGAGACATTCTTGTATTGCGTGCAGCAGAATTACCGCGATGTCGCCCGAAGTGAAGAAACAGTTACTGTTAACTTCGTGGAGCTTACCTTTTCGAGGCAATACTTGAGGTTCGAAATGTACTAAACTAAGGTGCGCCATATTAGATTTAGCCACCCTGGGTTGCTTAACGTGGCTTCTAAATCACGAGAATTCTCGCCCTACTCCTCAATCGAAAATCGGACGAGCGAATTAAAGCGAAAACTACGTACACATTTGCACCAGTGGATCTCGTAGCCAAAAACAGTTGTTCACAGATTAATTCCTCAAATATGCAATCGGCATATAAGTGTGTGAGGAGCAACTGGGCAATGCTTGACGAGGTTGATGCAGAAGCTCAAGAAGCTTGCGGAATTACTCTAGAGTCACAGTTGTGGGGCGCGCGTCTTGGACCACTTATACCAGTTTTTTTTTCTTTGTTTAATAGTTCGCACACCGCGCTGTGTGATTAAGAACAAGTGCAATTCGTTTAGGAGCCCTGATCTGATTTTTTATTGCGGAGTATTTCTTGGAAAATTAATGGCACTATCTATCTATCTATCTATCTATCTATCTATCTATCTATCTATCTATCTATCTATCTATCTATCTATCTATCTATCTATCTATCTATCTATCTATCTATCTATCTATCTATCTATCTATCTATCTATCTATCTATCTATCTATCTATCTATCTATCTATCTATCTATCTATCTATCTATCTATCTATCTATCTATCTATCTATCTATCTATCTATCTATCTATCTACGTCTGCACACTCTCGTGGTCATCTGCTTAACTTCACGCATCATCGCGGCTGCGGCAGCTGCATTTGTGATGGAGGCGGAAATGTTGTAGGCCCGTGTGTTCAGATTTGGGTGCACGTTAAAGAACCCAAGGTGGTTGAAACTTCCGGAGCCCTCCACTACGGCGTCTCTCATAATCATGTGGTGGTTTTGGGACTTTAAACCCCACATGTCAATCAATCAATCAACTTCACGCATATGAAAAGTGTCATAGGAGGGCATTGGTGTTTCCAGCCCGATTGACAGTTCATTGTTACGTGAATTTGACGATGTGCATACGTCATGAAAGTGTTTCCCTCAATCACGTGTGGCGCATACCCGCTTATCATGACCCTCGGTATATGCACCACACAATATTCAGTCAATACCAACTCAGAGAGAGCGAGAAAATACTTCGGAAATATTAGCGCGATAGCGTTACAGAGCTCGTTGCGGAGAAGATGCGGTGCGCGTGTCGGGAGCTTTGTGAGCAAAGGAAAAATCAGACGGACGCAAAGAATGAACATCGTGATTCGAGCGGGAATTGAACCAAAACATACAGGGTGGCAGGCGAGTATTCTTCCGCAAGACCACGTTAGCGCTTTTAACTGTGTCGGGGAAAAACCCTGCCCAGGCGCGATGTCGCAGCAACGTCTGGCGTGGTTGCAATGTTGGCTGTCTGCTCTCATAATGTAATAAACATTACATATGTGCCCCTATGACACAAGAAGCTAACACCAACCGTTGCTCTGCCACGCAGGTATGCGCCGACAACCGCTACTTAATAGTATGCACATCACCACCCCGTAGCGTGAACACTGTGTTTTGATAAAACTGACGTGCCCACAATGTGCGCACAACACGCCAAAGTTTAAAGAGGCATCGATAAATTTTGCAACGCCGGGCTCAACGAAATAAAAATTCTGAGTATGCTGCTACTCGCTTCCTGCTTCACATGACATAAAATTCCGCATTGAATGCTATCTGCCGTAATTTTTGCTCACAACATCCAATTAAGTTACTAAAGCTAATCGACATGTATGATTGTTGATATAATCATTAATGTTTGAAAGAGACATATGTAAAAAATGGTTATACTTGTAAACTCCTTCTCGTTAAAATTTTACAGAGAGGGCAATCCTGCGAGATAAGCGAAAAATACGGCGTGACTGCGTGCACGTGTAATTGCAGTGCGCCACTGGACGTGCGCTTTACATAGCACAACTCTTAGGCGCCCGTTTCCGCGTTCCTCCCGTTTTTACGTTACGCTGTGGCCAAAACCGAGCATTATTCACTCCCACTTGCGCCGCGTCCCCTTGATGCATGCGCATTTTCTCAGCTAATCGCGAAATCAAGACACCTTAACAGTGGCACTCAAAAGTCGCCTTAGACAGTGTCGTAACCTCTCAAACATTGAGTTACATTGTAACTGGGGGTTCACAGAGGAGGCGCATGGGAGACACTACTCACGACGAAAGACCTGTTCGTGGCTACAAATGTTCCCGACGAAAAGCGAGACACGTGCCAGCTTCCCTCTTCCTGCTATCCATAAAATGTCTCGTTCGAAGCGAGAACTCTTGGGATTTGTGCTGTTCAAGCACTCGTGTCTAATTTCACGCCAAACTGGTGCGGAACATATACATTACATCGAGCACCGTAATAGTCTATGTGATATGTAATCTTTCTATTATATAACCTATACTTCATACTTCATACTATTTTCATACTATTTTCAAGACTTCATACTATTTTATAAAACCACGAAATTCTTGGCTAATGCCCCACTGTGGTTGTGTACCTCAGTTAATAGGGGAACAACAACAACACTTTGTTTATCTATTGTGTTCCTCAAATAGTGCAGGCAAAAGCGTGATCGAAAATCTGCAGCAAGAATTGGCATCCTTCATCGCAATCTATCATAAGTTCGCCTCTTGCGTCTCTCTCTTTTCGTTATTAGACTGTTGTATGAAAATTTTCTGCTGTTCTTGCAACCACCTCGAAACAGGTCGCTGGTGTAGTTAAAATCGTGACGGAAAACAAATAAATAAAGTATGTAAAAAAGCAGCCGAACCAAGTGCGTATGCTATCGGCGAACAACCACAGGTAAAATAAACGGTCGAATATTCTGAAGTCCCACTCTAGCACGCCGCGACGTAGTTAAGTGCAGCTTCACCACGAGTCACTTTTCGATCAAAGGGCCCGTTTGCAACCCTCGCTTTGTGAGAACGCCCCTCACGAAGCGTTCACCACAACGCCGGTGTATAAGTGCATAGTCAAATGATTAAAGAGGCGTATTGTTATGAATTATGAACCTCGAGGGCAGCCACTGCTCTGTGTCGCAAGCGTAGTCATTTCGTTTAGCAAGCTTTTCAGTTGGGAGCACATACCTTGCCCCGTTGTTCCTTGCGTCTCTTCTTTTGTCGGGCTAATTCTTTCTGACGGCGTATAAATGTTTTCCTGTTTGTATGTTGATATTTGTGTCAAGAAGACACGTGGCGATGATCGAGTTGTTATGCGGTGTTCTGATGTTTCCCGGTCCTTTTTCCCTTCTCCCTATATGTCTCTTTTTGATATTGCACTGTCCTTGTACCAGTGTGAGAAAAGAAAGCCTGCATAAATCATTTTTGCGGGCTGGCTTTTTTTTTTGTTGAGCGGAATATCAGCTACCCCTATTTCTTCTGTGATCCAGTGTGCTTTGTCCTGATCTTTTATTCTCATGCACATCGTTTTTTTCCCCACCGCGCTCTGTACAATCCCTAACATAATCTCACGTTTCCTTGTGCCATATCTGACGCTTGTTTTTTTTAATTGAAAAGAAGATTAAGAACAGATCACCAATTTTGAACTCCTGGTCAAACTTGGTTTTATTTATAATACACTGGTAGTACTGTGGCACCATCTAGGGAGCACTTTGCAAAATTTTCTGCAAAGAGGTCTAATATTTCACTAGTTAGAAGGAATTCAGCAGCCTTGCTTCACAGGTGGTGTCATTTCCTGCATTTTCTTTCATGTGTCACGCATAGTTCCCTACACATGTACCGGAACCTCGGGATGACGTAATGACACCATATAAGCTAAAGCCCATTTTCTTCTTTTTTTCATCTCTTGCTTTGCTTCGCAGTGCGTCTCCAGTCTGGCATTGCATGGTTCACGGTAGATTTAGGTAAATTCACCTCAATATGACGTTGTTAACAGTGGGCTCCATTAGGCTGGTTGGTGCTGCATGGTAGATAAATAATGAAAAAAAAAACGCCAGGCCTAGCGCGGAACTCGCAGCACTCTCACAGCGAAAGCTGGAAGAGCTGCCTTTCAGAGCCTTTTTTTAACACTCTTTGGGTAACTGATGCCAACCCACTTGCAGTGTGACCACTAAGCCACAAATTATAACTTTTGTGTTGTAGGTGGGCATTTGCTTGACCATCCTTCAGAGAAGCGTGGTACCCGCTATACTGGTACCACGCGTCTCCGAAGGATGGCCAGGCAAATTTCTTGGCAAAGGCGTATACACACTTGCAAAGAATTTTGTTCATTTTTTAATGCTGTGGCTGACGACAATGAAGAATTATTCATGAAGCTTGAGTAATGAGTTGGAGTATTCGATGACCTACTTGTTACGCAATTCACCATGTGTGGCACTTGGCTGTTCTTTTGCTGTTCTAAAACGCTTTATTACTAATGTTAACGCGATTCTTTTCCGACAGTCAGCCTAAGGCTAGTTTTCAACGGAGTTCCTACCGGTGCATCTTGCATCTTGCTAGGAAGCGCAGCCACTATTACAAAGAACACACAACACAAGCACTTAACTTCAACTAAACGTTTATTGCAAACGTCCTACCGGTGGCATGGCTTTGTGATAGAATACTGGGCTGCCACGCAGCAGACCCGGGTTTGAGTCTCATTGTGTCCTTAGTGTTTTTTTTACAGCAAAAGCTGTTATGAGATCAAAACTCAGGTCACGCGCAGCGTTGTGTGCCGTCAGTGTCCGTAACCACCATCGCACGAAATAAGAAAAAGAACCTAGAACCAAAGACACAGATGGGCTCGAACCATAGTCCGCTGAGTGCCAGCCCACTATTCTACCATTTAGCCATGCCAGTGCTTCGGACTTCTTTGCACACCTTCCTTAAGAGGGCTTGATTTCGGTAAAGCAATTGTGTTATTAAGAGTAATAAAGTGTTTTAGAACCACAAAAGAACAACCAGGCGTCACACAACGCGAGTATTGTAACGAGTGGGTCGTCCAATGCTTCAACCTATTACAAAAGCTTGTTCTTGATCCCCTATCAACTGTGGTGCATATATGCCTGAAGGGGGTATACCCGTTTCAGGCATTATTTCTCATTGTCGTCAGCCACTACATAAACAATTGGCACAAAATTCTTTGCAAGTGTTTGGGGGATACCACGCTTATCCTAAGATGGACGAAAGATAATTTAGCGAATGCCGTCCTACTACCCAGAAATTATTATTATTAATGCCTCAGTGGGAACCCAGCACACGTGCTTGCAGCAGTTACTCAATGAGTGTGGAGACAAGACTTTAAAAGGCCGCTCTTCTAGCCTTTGTTCTGACTAAGCTGTGCCTTCCGCGCAGGCTGGTTGTTTTTTTATTTATTTGCTAAGCTTTTTTTCTTGTGTAGTTCAATAGTGGTTACGGACACCGGTGTCGGCGGCGGGCAGATATGGCGCACGCGGCCCTTGTGATGTCATAACAGCTTTCGCTGTAAAAACTGAACTAAAAACGGGACGAGAAGAGGACACATACTCTGCACTTAACTATACACAGCGATGTTACATCAGCTGAACAGGCCCATGCACAAATTATCGGTTGAGGGAGAACGCTTACTCTCTTGGCGTATTCGGTTAAGCATTTTCGAGTGCTCTGGAGCGCTCTGGAAAGTGGCTGCGCCTTCGGTTGGTAGAATTCGAGCACTAGGACTACCTTCGGTTGGTTCTTTCAGAGCGTCATTCTCTGACTCAGAGCGCTCCCGACCGCTCTGACTTCGAAGTGAGAGCATGGCGCGATCTGACCAGGAGGACAGATCATTTGGCACAAGCCAGCATATCACATGGATTCCGGCAGGTGAACAAGGTGAGGAGCGCGAGCGTAATACTTCGTGTACGTGCGTTAATGGCGTCTTGCGTGCGTGTGGGGCAAATTCACTTCTACGAAGCCTTGAATGCACCACGTCCATAACGAGGCGGCTAGCGAAGGTGAAAAATACGTCAATGCTGCCGTTACAGCAGCTCGCAGACAGCCTCGTGATTTGCCTTGAAGATAGCAGCTCAGACGAGGACGATGGCCAAATTTATTTGCTGAGTCCAGAAGACTTTCGCTACATCCAGACGTGTCAGAGAGAGAGAGAGAGATAGAGATAAAGAGAGAGAGAGAAATAATGTAACAAATGCCAGACATGTCAGAGATGTCCACTCAAGTGATCGCTACCATTTGTTGGCGTGGCGCAGCACTGTTTATCCAGCAGCTTCCCGCGGTGGCTGCATAGTGGCGCTACATGCGCGATTCTTTTACAGTCACCGTATATGCTACCTTTAGGTAGCATATACAGTAACTCTTGTTGCTCTAAGGGTTCTCAGATCGCCGATGTATTCGGTTGGTACGCTGCCTCTCGCGCTTTTATTGCGAGCTGCATCTGCATCTGGCGACTCAGAGCCAGAGGACCAGAGCGGCCAACGCCATCTGAAAGAATCTGTCTCCAACCACTTCACTGGCCCCTGTGATAAATGTGGCTTTCGGTCGATTCTTGATAAGTATGTTGTCATGGGGCGCTATAAGGAGAAGCGTGAACGCGCGATTAGCGAAGCCTTCCACATTCAACAGCATAGTGTTTTTTTTTGTGTGTGTGTTAGCGTACCCTCAAAATCGCCTCATGGCTATAATATTAGATATATGGGGTCCACTGGTGTGACCGTTTCTTTATAATGTTAACTGTATGGCCTCGGTCACATGTATGTGCACTTATGCTATGTCTCGTGGTTCTGCGCAGATACCTATCTCCTATATATTGCACTTGTTTCGCAATAAACTTTGTTTGCTAATTATTGCAGTGCAGAACAACGTCTTTAGCGCTTTCTTATTCTTCGTCTACGACGTTGTTAAGAGGATTGCTTAGGTATTTGGCTATACAATATTGGAAAGTACAACTTGGAAAGACGAATAAATTTGTATTGGTTTCCACCGAGAGTGACTCTATTTTGACACTGTCTTGGGCAGGAATGGATGGTAGACAAGTTTCATTGGACAACGTGATTGATTGATTGATTTATGGGGTTTAACGTCCCAAAACCACCATATGATTATGAGAGACGCCGTAGCGGAGGGCTCCTGAAATTTTGACCACCTGGGGTTCTTTAACGTGCACCCAAATCTGAGCACACGGGCCTACAACATTTTCGCCTCCATCGGAAATGCAGCCGCCACAGCCGGGATTTGAATCCGCAACCTGCGGGTCAGCAGCCGAGTACCTTAGCCACTAGACCACCGCGGCGGGGCAGGGACAACGTGGCGCCTGTACCTCGAGGCTGTTCTTCATTCATGATGAGGCGTAAATAGGAAAGAATAAAATGATCGTGGCTTGAAGCAGGGTTCATTGAAAATGCTTTACGGACGAGGATCACGACTTTCTTCCTTCGGGACGAGGACTGGCATATCCAAGCAGTTTTTTTATGGCTGGCACGCCAACAGTGCGGGAATCATTGCATACACTAAAACTTACCGAATGACCTTGAATGGTTTGGAGTAAATATGTTAGCTGGGCATCCTAAATTGATGACGCACACTCTAATTTAAATGTTCCGAATCTTCTGTGCAATATTAGATTGCGGGAAAAGTCATGACGTAGAATGTCGCACTTTTAATTTTTTCTATAAATGGTTGGTACCTTGATTAGCATCTTTTTGGCGCCCCTATTTGCGTGCAAAAAAATTTATCACACCATAAAGATTCAGGGCTTCAAGGACCGCAAGACACAGCCATATGTACCCAGCCTTTGTACACGGGCCTACAACAATTCCGCCTCCATCGGAAATGCAGCCGCCGCAGCCGGGATTCGATCCCGCGACCTGCGGGTTAGCAGCCGAGTACCTTAGCCACTATACCACCGCTGCGAGGCGTCATGGTAGCAGTAGTAGTAGTAGTAGGCATCATGCACGTCTTATGACCAAGAGGGGGATTTAATAAGGAAGTAAACAAAATGAATTTATGACGGCGATTTTTTATATGATAGTGAACTTCACTACAAAATGCCGGGAACGCAATCGGCATTTTGATTATTACATTAATTAGATACTTGCATCTATTGTAAGAAACGAAGGCAAGGCACCGGGATGCGTGTGAGGCTTATGTCATATATAGGGAGCGCGCACAATTAGCAGGATGCCGGCTGCGTCGCGAGACGTCCTCGAAAACGCCATTACCTGACCCGGCTGGGCACGTGATCTCGTCTTGCCCAATTAAATGTAGGCGCGCATACTTCAAATCTAGCAGCGTATCTATGACACCACGTTGCCGAGGGAAAAGGATGGGGCTGGCTCTTGTCTGAGCGGAACACTGTTCACAGCAATCGAAGAATACATGTGTGAGTAAAGAGATTCAAGGTGCATTTTGTAAAACACTTGCTTTTGCGAATTCGTGTGCTTATTCGCGTCGCATAGAAGAACGGATGGAAGGAGATCTGAAAAGTGAGTTTGAGCACTTTTGAAGTCACCTAGACTTTTGTGTGTTAAATCAGGATCAGGCGTCCGAAGTGTAACCACTTTCGTACAATCTTGACACCCAGGAGGGTCACGTTGAGAGCCAGCGTGCGCAGGGTGTATATATAGTTTAGGTCTGTCGGCACGGCTACTTCTAATGCTGCATCACCATGGTAGCCACAAAAAAAGTACATCGGCGAATGTTTCGGTTGTACGATGGCGAAAGTGGATTATCTTACTAATTCCTTATGTGTAGACTCAGGGTGCATAAATGGTATTGCAAAAATGGATGAGTTATCGCTGATTAGATCAGGACAAACCTCGCCAACAAATGCAGTACAAATTCAGTGCTTATATGGAAGCTACAGGCGTCATACACTCCCGGAGGAATACGAGTACGAGTCGAAGCTGGTGATGTGGAGTTGACTTAATTTAATGCTCCCGGGCGATTTAGCCACCCTCATCTTAACTTGAATCGGGGCCCTGATACACGACCTCTATTGCATTTTAACCCTATCAAATTCCGGCCTCCGCGGCTTCGGTCCAGAAACGCACGCTGACCAGCAAAGCTCGATAGTTGCTGGCCGATTTTGTTGATGAAATGTGATGTGCTGTTGGAAACTACTAAGCGTAATTCGTTTATATTAGGGGTAGCGTGATTAAATTGGCAGCCACACTACTCATCGTCCACCGCGAAGGTCGTTATGCTAGGTTGTGGTCCCGAAAGCGTTCGACTGTACTGACTGCGGTGGTCGGATTTGGATGGGTGCGAAATGCTGGAGGCCGTGTACAATGCGATATCAGAGCACGTTAAAGAATAACGAATAGTCGAAATTTTCGGAGCCCTTCGCCATGGCGTGTCTGATAATAATAGCGCGTTTTCCACACGAAAAACACCAGAAATCATTAAAATACTTATGCGCTGTGTCGTAAATGTGGCATTAGCTAGAATATTCATTTTCTGCACGGTGAAGGAAAAAAAACTCTAAAATGTTGCATTATACAACGTTTGCCTTTGCATTGCCAGATGATTCACTGAGAAAGGAACCACAAATTTGAAGTTTATTTTGGGCGCACAGTGATTAAAACAACGGAACGATATTTTTGAACCGAACGTCAGAGTTTAACTTTGAGCCCTTGGCTGGCCAAGCTTGAATATAAGCTCGTGCATGAATATCAATGAGAATGACAGCAAGTACAACCCACGTTATATGCGCCCAAATGTTGCTAATACAGTAATAAAAACTCGTATCTGGTGCAATCACTCAACCTAAACTGAACTCGAAAAGAGGAACTGTCACTTTTCAGGCAGCCGAGCTCAACGACAGTCTGTTCGCAATCTTCCCGAGCGAAATTAAGATTTCTTATGTGCGGTCAGTTTGCCGAAATTTGCCAAACGACCACAAGCGCATCACGAGTGTGGCATGTATACTCTTGTTCTTACATCACACGCATGTCATAATTTCCACGTGAGGGCCTGTCACTTATGTTCGCCATGCAGTCATGTCATACCATACCAGTTTTGCTATATGTCACGTCAAAAAACTACCGCAGTAGCAGCAAGACCATGACATGTAAATCATGACATTCATGACACACATGCCATAATTTTCATGTTATGACTAGTGACTTATGCTCGTCATACAATCATGTTATGCTATAGCAGTTTTGGTATAGAATCTATTATTCAAATGACCAGGACTGCTAAAATTCGTAGGCATATAGATAGATAGATAGATAGATAGATAGATAGATAGATAGATAGATAGATAGATAGATAGATAGATAGATAGATAGATAGATAGATAGATAGATAGATAGATAGATAGATAGATAGATAGATAGATAGATAGATAGATAGATAGATTGACAGACAGATTGACAGACAGATTGACAGACAGATAGATAGATAGATAGATAGATAGATAGATAGATAGATAGATAGATAGATAGATAGATAGATAGATAGATAGATAGATAGATAGATAGATAGATAGAACTAGAAGATGTCACGCAGCTCTCCGCTGTATGGCATGACGTCTGCCGTTTACGCGGACGCACAATGGCTGCATTACGCAAGAGGGGATGGCAAAAACGGACCACATTCCTCATCAATGTGCTTGGTGCACTGCTGCCAAGACTACGCAACCCAATGTCTACGAAGCCTTCATATAATAGCATAAATCTACAGCGCTTAATATCGTGCATGGTCACCATGGAGGACACGCTCTTGACCATGATCGCTGTGGTATTAGCGCATGTTGTGTACGCTAACATTTCGGCCGCGAAAGGACTTCATGCTCGAGTACCAACTATATAACAGTGCGAAGCGTGACTGCCGTGTACTAAGCTGAATGAAGCTTGTGCAATTCGCATAGTAACGTTATATGCGTCTTGAGCAGTGTATACGGTCACCCCTGGGCAGGATAAATGAAGCCAAGCGCGGCAGTATGCCTCCTGTAGCTCCAATTATGTCCGTCCCCATCCCTGCAGCAAGTGGCAAACTCAAAACACATACCTTGCATAACTCCTCTTCTGTGTACAGTCGTGCAGCTATGACAACTTAAAAGTCACAAAATTTATTGACTACCACACTCGCAAAATAAGATCCACCTAAAAGTTAGTTAGTGCATGTTCTGTAATTAATAGCTAATGCGGTCATTACCAAACGAAGCCAGTGGGCGACACGACACGCGCCTGTACCCTGTTTTGGTCGGGAGGGGCTGTAATAGGGTCAGCCGATCAGAAAGGGGATTCATTTTTATGCACGGACAGAGTTCAGCCTGTTTCCTATATGCTACACTGTCTGTCCTCGGCTTTCATTTACGCGACGATTATGTAGTATGTTTGTGATCTTTCGCAAGTCGTGTAAAAGTTTTGCGCACCAACTCTCATTATTATACGGTGACGCACGCTTCGGGTGACGCTGAATATGTCTGAACAGAATAATATGATGCTGCCATAGAGTTGCCTAAAAATAACTAGAGGCCACTCTGGCACTGCGATTGTTCAGCGACCATGGGAATGATGGGTAGTACACACAATTACCTAGTCTTCGTACTTGCGGGCAGTAAATCGTACTTGCGGCTTCGTTTATTGCTGTGTTTCGGTTTCAGTTTGAAACAAAGATTCAACTTTTTTGAACTTCGTGACCCAATTTGGAAAGGTAAGTCTAAAAGAATAACATGGTGAAGCGCAACCACTGAACATTTGCTAATATTTGTTTCGTAGGAAAACAGCTCCAAGCCACACGAACACGCACGGAGCCAAAAGGAGGCCAGAAGTACAAATATTAGACAAATGTGTGTACTACCCATCATTCCCATGCTCGCTGAAGCGCCGTGCGTTGCAGCTCCCATAATGGATGGATGGATGGATGCTATGAGCGTCCCCTTTATAACGGGGTGGTGACAAGTATGCCACCAGGCTCTAAAAAAAAAGAGAAAAAAAAAACCTTTTTTCTTTTTTTTTATGTTGGCCTAATGCCTCTACTTCGATAAATTCTATCTTAATGGAAAAAAAGGTAAATTTTCAGCTTAAGTTCTCTGCCATTTACGGCACACTGTCCATATTTTATTTTTCCAATATTTATTTTTGTCCTTTCTCTCTAATTTTCTGCCACCAATACTCTAACCGTCTCTTACTTATTTCAATCGCGGGTGTGTTCAGCTTTCCATTGTTGTCCCTAAAACCCAAGGCTTCCTGTAGGCTCGTGCCCAAACGTACACCTGGGTGGATATCTCCACATTCAATCAGAACATGCTCCGCCGTTTCCTTATCTTTCCCGCAGCATGTGCATTGTTCTTCTTCTTTACTGAATCTTGCTTTATAACTACGCGTTCTAAGGCAACCCGATCTCGCTTCAAACAGTAAAGCGCTTCCCCTTGAATTATCGTAAAATGCCTCCCTCCTTATTTCATTTTTGCCCTTTCGGTAGTTACTCAGAGCCGGTTTTTTCTCCATAGCTGCCATCCAGTAAATCCTCTCCGCCTCCCTGACTTTTCCCTTAACGCTCTTTGTTGACATATGGCTCACAATACCAGCCGTATATTTACTAGTGAGTCTTCTAGTTCTTTTTCTCCACTGTGTGTCCACGCTCTTCCTATACAAATAACGGAACACCTTCTCTGCCCATCTACTCTCCTTCATATTTCTTAGCCTTTCTTCGAACCTTATTTTGCTCTGCGCTTCCCTCGCCTCAAAACCTGCCCACCCCATATCGCCCTTTACAGCCTCGTTTGTCGTCTTCCCGTGAGCACCCAACGCGAGGCGTCCCACAGTCCTTTGATTTACATCCATTCCCGATTGCACCTCTGCCCTCATGCACACCACTGAGTTCCCAAAAGTAAGCCCGGGAACCATTACACCCTTCCACAGACCTCGAAGCACCTCATACCTATTGTATCCCCACAACGCTCTGTGCTTCATTATTGCCGCATTCCTCTTTCCCTTTGCTGCCGAGGCTTTTTCCTGTACCTCCATGTATCTATCACTCTCATTTACCCATACTCCAAGGTACTTGTATTCACTTACCCTCGGTATTTCTTGGCCTTGTATGGACACCGTCTGATCACAGGGATCATTGAATACCATCAATCCACACTTCGTTACACTGAATCCTAGTACAAGAGCTTCACCTTCCCTTCCGCATATATTCGCCAGCTGCTGTATATCATCTCGACTGTCCGCAAATAAGACGATATCGTCCGCATAAAATAAACCTGGAAGCTTCTGCTCAATCATCATGCCGCCCTGTTTGTGTGACAGATTAAAACCAATGCTGCTACCTTCTAGCGCTTTTTCCATACTCACCATGTACAGCATGAATAACAGTGGGGACAAAGGACATCCCTGTCTCAGACCCCTGCTAACCTCAACGTTCTCTTAGCTACGCATTCCTTCCCACTCTATGCAAACTGTATTTTCTCGGTATATCTCCCTCAAAAGCTGTATACAGTCGTCGCCCATGCCCATTCCTTTCAATATATCCCACAAAATTTCCTGATTAACGTTGTCGTATGCCCCAGTGATGTCTAGAAAAGCCACGTACAAGGGCCTATTCTCTATTTTAGATATTTCTATACACTGAGTGAGAACAAACAGGTTATCGTCTAACCGCCTGTCGACTCGAAATCCATTCTGAAGTTCTCCCAAAATATCGTTATGTTCGGCCCATGTTTCTATTTTCATTTTTACTGCTTGCATCGCCAACCTGTATAGTACCGATGTAATGGTTAGTGGTCTATACGAGCGAATCTTGTCCTTTTCTCCCTTGCCTTTATAGATTAAGTTCATTCTACTTTGTCGCCAACTGTCCGGTATTTGTCCGTCCTTTAAGCTTTTTTCTACTGCTTTTAACAATGCTTCTTTAGTGTTATGTCCTAGTTCGTTAATGAGGCTAACGGGAATCCCATCTAAACCCGCGGCAGTGCGCTTTGGAATTTTTCCTTCGGCCTTTTTCCAGTTGAAATTATCAAGTACTAGCTCTTCCTCTGTTGCTTTCTCCGCCACACTTTTACTCACCGGGGAGATCCCCTGGACGCTCTTTTGAAACGAATCGGCTGTTACCTTTTGGATGTAACCTAGCGCTTCGTACCCTTCCAATTGATTTCCTCCTTCATCTAGAATATGTTGTTGCGTTGTGACAGACTTCCTACCTAGCGCCTTTATGTGGCTCCAAAAAATCCTAGGCGCGGCCTCCTTTTTTTCGTGTATCTCTGTCATCCAGCGTTCACTTTCACCTTTAATTTTTGCCTCTACCAATTTCTGTACAAGGGATTTTTTCTCCAAATATATTTCCCATATTTTTTTGACTTCGTCCTGCGGCCGCTTCTCCTTTTTTTGCCTTTCTATGCTCCCGTGATGCTTCGCGTCGCTTCTCGATCGCCTCCCGGATTTCCTTGTTCCACCAACTTTTTGGCTTCCTTTTTCCTTTCCAGCAAACAGTTTTCTTCTCTTTCCCTATCTCCTTCGTCATTAGATGTAACAGCTCACTATACTCCCAGTCCTTGCCTGGTATTTCGCCTACTTCTTCCTCGACTCTTGCGGCTATATTTATTATTTGTTTGTGATTTAAATACGAGCTGCCAGACTTTGATTCCATGCTCATATTTTTAGTTTCGTATCCCATTTGTAATGTTATTCGCTTATGATCACTACCCAAGCTGTTAATGCCTTCCTCGTCTATCCTCATTTCTGTCAGTTTGTGGTAAATTCCTTCAGTCATGAGACAATAATCAATACTTGATTGCTTGTTTCCGACTTCCCATGTGATCTGGCCGTCACATTTAGGCCCCGTGTTAACTATCTCCAGACTATGTTGCTCGCAAAGATCTAGTAATAACTTCCCATTGGTGTCTGAATATCCGTCAAGGTCATGTATGTGGGCATTCATGTCCCCTAGAAGGATGATTTCGGCCCCATTACCAAATTCCTTAATATCCGCACTCATGCAATTCATTATCTCCTGATTCTTTTCTCTGCAGTTATTCCCCGTCCACAAGTAGGCTACCCCTAGCCACGTTTCCTTTCCACCTACTGTGCCCAGAACCCAGAGGTGCTCTGAACACGTCTGTTTCACTCTAACCCATTTGGCTCCGCGGTGAATTAGCATTCCTACACCCCCACCTTTCCTTTCCGATATGGTCCTGTTACACCCTTCCCAAACATAATTTTTAATATGTGGTGGCTCTTCCAAGTCTCTAAGGTGTGTTTCTGTAACCGCATACACGCCTATCTGTTCTTTGTTTAACTGCTCCTCAATCTCTAACCATTTTGCCTTCTTTCTGCCACCCTGCATGTTTATGTAACTAATTGCAACACGCGCCTTTTTCCTTTTTCTTTTGCCTTTTTTCTGGTTTTTCGCAATTCTACCTGTCAAAGCGTCCTCCTGGTTGTTTTCCCTGTTACGAGCTACCCCGGACTCCGAAGGGCCCGTGAGCCCCCCAAAAAAGCTACTGCGCGTCCTGCCAGTCGCCAGCCCACCTCGTGTCCAAGCCTCTTATCGAAATGAATCTTGTCTCTTTGGAATCCACCCCACCTGTGCACTTCCCTGTTTAAATCCACTACCTCGAAACCCTTCTCTCGACTAATTCGCCATATCTCTTTGTTTGCGTCGACAACCACTCTTTGCAGGTTGACGTTGCGTACTGGTACTTCCGGTACTGTGCATACTACAATTTGCACCTGGGGGGACACGGTGAGCATGTCATCCACCCCTTTCGCCAAGGTCGTCGCTAGTCCTGACGATTCTTTTTTCAGGACGTCATTTAACCCTCCCGCAATTACAACGAGGTTACGATTGTTAGCTTTAGCTGCGAGTTGTTCACCCGCTTGACTCATTACTGTCCCCAGCGTTTGTCCTGGGAACGTCCCTATCGCAACTCTCTTGTCGCCTTTCACCCTTTCTTTGATTGCCGCTGCGCATCGGACTAAATTTGAGTCACCGGCGATGATGACCTGTTCAGACATTCCTTCTGAAACCTGCACCTGGCTGCTGACTAGGTGACTAGCGTGAGTCACGGCTGCTGGTTTGCTCCCTCCCTCCCTCAAAACTACTTCCCGGTAGCTGGGCCCTGTGGCCAATGTATCTGCCTTTGTCATGCCTGTTTCCCTCATCTCTCCCGCACGGGGGGTCGTCGCCATAATGCTTCCGCCGTCACCTGCGTCTTCGTTCCCCTTCACGACCTTCGATAGGCCCTTCTCGGCTGCCCCGAGCCTTTCCTCCATGGCTGACGTTTTCTCTCGCTCCTTCGCCAATGCATTCTCCAGCTCTGCGATTTTCTCCATGAGCCCACTCTGGACCGCCATCATATTTTTCATTTTCTCCTCGAACTCGCACTGTCTACACTTGGCGTCATCTTCTGCTTTCTCTTCCGCACTAATTTCCACCTTCCACCCTACCCCGCACTCTGAACACTTTACGGTCTTTTTGACCATGGCTAGCTCAGTTTACCGATGCCCACGTGTTAGAAAACTGTACTAAAATACACTGGTCTAAGCCAAAAAGAACCACAATAATACATAAATACGCTACACTTCACAGCACCTGCGCATGCACGTGGTCGGTCTACGCGCAGGCCTCAGCCACGTGGTGGCTGGAGCAAAAAAAAAAAAAAGACACAGTACAGAATACTAAAAAAAACGTACACCGTACTAGACCTAATCAAGCTTTACGCTAGCGCCTTACGTTCTCATAACGCTACATACAGAGGCAAGCTGGAAACATGCAAAAACACTTATCTGTAGCTGTCATTCCGGAGCTCTCCAAAAACACGTCCGACCTCCTACCTCAACGTATAAACGACTGTTCACTAGCGCCAGAGTTCCCTCTAGTGTATATTAGGAAACTCTATGGATACTGCATGGAAGAGACAAGTGATTGGCGAAGATAAGAAAGGGCCGTGTTTGCGTTACCCGCGCTCCTGCCAAGTCACACCAATAGCGTCTACTGCAAGTCAATTCTCTTTTTGAGCACCAAAGGAACGTGGTACTCTATCCCTTGGGCGAATACGCAGTTCGCATGGAGATCCCTGCAGGCCAAGAAGCGTCCGCGTGTGCTGCCTTTGGTCTCGGCCAGCCGCCGTGGACGATTAATTCGTCCTCGAAAGGCGCGCGCACGGCCGGGCGGCTCTCGCTGACAGCTTTCCGTTCTCTTTACCCGTGACACAGAATTCGGGGCGTCATCTCGGCTCCTTTCTTCGGCAACGCTCGGTGGTGGTATATTGCGCATAACACCGAGGATATAATGAAACATTTCGTCATATTGTCATTGACAGAATATAAGTTTATAACGCGTGACGCCCTTTCATGCGACAGAGAGCGAGAGGGGGCGAAAATGAAAGTCCATGTCCTTCAGAAAAACGGTTTGCAAGATTTCATTTCATAGCCGGCCAGCCAAAGTCACCGGCTCTCACCCTCCGGTCGATGCCGAGAAGAATAAATCCGGCGTTCGCCAAGTTAATATCCCTGAAAGCCGTCTCTCACGCTGTGGAATTTCAAGGAAGGCACGACAAAGGCGCGCAGCGGCCGCGTATACCTGTTGGACGTGCGCGCGGGTGAGCGCTTGTTGCTTCTTCTCTTCCTCCTCTCGCCTGTCGGCTCTCTGTTATTTCTGCCAAAAAACTCTGACGATATTTAGCGCGCCAGCCTTCGAGACTTCTCTGGCTTCTCTCTCTCGTTCGGTTCATTTCTGCAGCACCTTTGCCTTGTATACAACTCTGGATTAATAAACCGCTCCAAGTCGATCTGGACCAGTAGCGCGGGCATTGGTCGTTGGGTCCTGGAATGCGAGCGATTCTTTTGTCTTGGGGCGGCACAGCAGCGCAAACACCACTAATGCAGGCCGGAGCCCAGAGACTCCGGCGTGCGGCAGTGAAACGTAATGGCGGAGGTCAAATGGGAGAGGAGCATCGAAGCACTGGTCACGCGCCATCCGGCATCATCACGCGGAATGCGTATCATCTCGCCTTCCACCACATCCAAACTACTCCCCTGTATGGCTGTCTTTTTCAACCAGAGGAGGGGCGCTTGGGGGCATGCGACGCAGTCATAATCGGACATAAGGACCACGTGTGTGTGCGTGTGTGTGTGCGTGCGTGTGTGTGTGTGTGTGTGTGCGTGTGTGTGTGCGTGTGTATGTGCATGTGCGTGTGTGTGTGTGCGTATGCGTGTACGTGTGTGTGCATGTGTGTGCGTGTGTGTGTGCGTGAGCGCGTGTGCGTGTGTGCGTGTGTGTGCGTGTGCTGTGCGTGTGTGTGTGTGTGTGCGTGTGCTTACGTGTGTGTGTGCGCGCGTGTGTGCGTGTGCGTGTGTATGCGCGTGTGTGTGTGCGTGTGTGCGTGCGTGTGCGTGTGTGCGTGCGTGTGTGTGCGTGTGCGTGTGCGTGTGTGCATGTATGTGTGTGTGTGTGTGTGTGTGTGTGTGTAACAAAACATACTAATAAGTATGCATTTAGTGGCTGCAGGGCGCATTAGGGGTTGGATTTCGCTATCGCCTTCAGCTCCTAAAGGCGAAGCTTAAGGGTAGCCCAATTTTTTTAAACAAACGCAGAATTTGGCACGGTGCAGGTAAAAAAGAGTACGAAAAATTATGGAAGGATATTTTATATTTAATCGGGCAACGACGCGAGCTCTGCATCTTCTTTTTTCAGTGAAGCAGCTCTTAATGTAATTAACAACCACTAGATTAGTTAAGACTACACCCGCGGAACACCTTCGCCTGAAATGACTTTCGCTATCAGCAACATCACGCGGTGACATAGTTCCTGTTATCCTCAATGTTCTATCTACGGCTTGCTTTTGCGAAAATAAACAGTTGAAGGTTTGCGGCCACTTGTCCTCTTGTGCCGTAAGTCGTTCGTGCATTTCGCTCGGCGTAACTACATTACAATGTGTGGACTTGTAAATTTGCCCAAGCAGCAGCACGTTGGTTCGAAGTTTTGATAAATTAACCGATTCTTTCGCTCTGCCGTGTTGCTGCAGTGAAACTTGCAGCTCAGGGACTTCACTAAGCAACACCACTTTATTGACAAGGCCACTCCACGGAGAGTATGACGTCACGCTAATACCTACATGTACCCCGGCCGTAGTCGCCTCTAGTTTTTGTTATATCTGTTCCTACGGGCACTTCTTAAAAGGCCATTTTTCTTTATGTTTTTTCCTGTGTTGTCTGCATTTTCGGACCTGAAGGAGCGAACTTTTGTATAATATTGATAATGCAGTTTTTTTGTAGCTTCAAGTAAAGTTCTATAATTTTAACGCCTGCCGTTTACCCTTCGCCTTTCAAAGACTTTTCTAAACACTCTTTGGGTAAATGTTAGCTAGAATCACACTTTCTGGATAACCACTACTTCATAATCATAATTTCTGTGTAGTAGGCCGGCGTTCACTATGCCATCCTTCGTCATTCCTCAGAGAAGCGTTGTATGCATCCGCTAAACTCTTGTAACCAATTATGTGCGAATTTTGTGTTTTATGCAGTGGTTCATGACGATGAAGAATTACGCCTGAAGTGGGTCTGTTAGCACAACTAATCTTTTCATAGATATAAAAAAAATTTGTTGTGGTTTTCTTTTTTGTACTTCGTACGATAGTGATTGAGGACAAATTCAGTAGTGGCGGCGGACAATGACGGCGCATCACGTCACCCGTATTGTGATCTCATAACAGTTTCGCTGTAAAACATATCTGGCTCTTTAACGCATGTCTATGCGTGCATTGTCAGATATCTTTAGCGTGGTTTCATAACGTTGAGGTCAATAAAAAAGTTACAACACAGTCACCTCACATCCGCATGCTTCGCATAACATGAATTCCCAACCTCCCGGTCCTTCCGCTTAATCTTTCCTCCTCCGAAAGCACCTGGTATCCGCCAATTTTCTTCATTCTCTTTTCAAAATAGAGATATAGCACAAGAGGGGGAAAGGGGGGGGGGGGCGGGAACTCGCTGTTCGCTGATTAACTATACGAGCGTGTCTGGTTCCTGCGCTATGTGCATCATATTCATGATGCTGCTACTGATGGGTGTCCTCTTTTTTTTCCAGAGCTACAAAGCCTATATGGCAAATGAGTGACCAAACCGGTAGTATAATTCAAGAAATCGTGTAATGATGACAAGAAATCAAACAACGTAAATGAAAGCATGAATTAAATGCTAACAAATATTCAGCAGTGCGTAACAACATTTAGTCAGTATTGCAGCAACTCAATGGTGTGAAGAACGGTTAATTAGTTTAGATAAGCAAAAAATAATAATAATATTCCCCCGCCGTGCTGGTCAAGGGACCAAGGTACTCGGCTGCTGAACACGCAGGTCATGGGATCGAATTCCTGCTGCGGCAGCTTCATCTCTGGTGGAGGCGGAAATGCTGTAGGCCAATGTGCTCAGATTCGGGTGCACGTTAAAGACCCCCAGGTGGTAGAAATTTCCGAAGCCTTCCACTACGGCATCTCTCATAATCATATGGTGGTTTTGGCACGTTAAACCCCACACATCAATCAATCAATAAAAATATTATTGAATGCCTTGACAAACATCAGTAAAGAAAGAAAGGAAACATACGGACATCTTTTCTGACATAAATCAAAGTATGGTATCATCTGGGACCTACAGTATCGTAGTTGAATGCACGTATTTCAATTAGTGTTCATTACCATTTCGCACAGTAAGAACGAAATTACCGCTCTCTAGAAAGAATAATAATGTCAATCGCTCTTCGCTTAGCGCTTCTATTCTAGTTTTTCCCTTTGATGAGTGTATGCGCTCATTTTATGCAGCACAAGCTTCGAATTTATTATGTACGTTCACTTCGAATATGCACTTCCGCATGCCTAACCTCCATGCACACTCGCCACAGGCCGTGTTAAACTAATAACATAGACACATGGACTTATGTCACCCAATACTCCTCCGACAATTTCTGTAGGAATTAACATAGATTTAACAATCAAATTAATGCGAATGTCACAGTCATAACAATAACTAACCAAAAGGGAAACATGTATGTAAACATATAAGAGAAACTTATACTTTTCGAAAGTGGTTCGTAATATTCGAACAGTCTCGCACTGATAGGATTACGTATAAAAAGAAAGAAATACCAGAAAAATTTGTTATCCTAGCATACTTAAATAAGAAAGAAGCTATTGAAAAGGCAACAGCATAAGGACAGTCACATAAAAAACCATCTCGTCCGGGACTGGAACCCGGGTCCTTTCGCACGCAAAGCGAGAATCACACAACTAGACCAACAAGGCAGACTTGCAGCTTATACATATACATAGAGATGCCATAAAAATGTGTGATAACGTGCCCGGCGTGCGTCGTGGTCTTCGTTTGTTTCGTCTGCCTCTCAGCTTGGCTGCTGTTAAGTGCGAACGCCATCAATACTTTAACTGCGTATTTCATTTGTCATTGAAGCCTTAACCTAACGTTTCTGGCATTGTGCTGTTTGGCACAGATGTCTTATTTATTCCTCTTCATTTCGGGTACTGTTTTCGTGGACTGCTTCACACGAAAGAAAACTGTTTGGAATGCTTCGCAGCACGTCTTCGAGAAACATTTTTCTTGGCTCAAGAAATTGAGTCGCCACTCGCGTGGTTAGATTTTGTTGGTGCCGCTTACATGTATGAGAATTCACTGGATGAGTGAAATTTTGTGAAAAGTGCAGCTATGCTCAGTGCCGTCATCTGTGTTGTTCGCAAGTTGCTTGAAGCTATAACGAGCGCAATATTAGAGAAGTGGTGCACCTAGAAAAAGATTTTTAGCTGAAGCTAGGACGTAATATTTGAGTAAACACTCCTGCCTTGTTAACGACTTGCATGACACCTAAATTACTTTGTTATTGCCACGGCAAGTGCTTGTGACTGCTTTTCGCAAAATATCAATGTAAAGCTAACAAAAAATTAGTGCGAGTGGGGGAAAGAAAACGTAGCTGACATTTTTCTTTTCTGTTTTTTTTTTTGTTATTGCCGGAGTCAAGTGCAGAGGCAACTGCTGCCGTGTCGCGTTGTCCACATGCTTGCGTAGTTGTGTGCGTTTATTGCAGTTTCACTCTTTTGTGGGTCTCCCTATATTGTATCCCATATGTTTGTTTCTTGTGTGTAATTTATAATTATGATAGTACAGCTAAATTTTTGCGTCTCGCCGTGCAACAAACCTCCATTTGCGCCTGTGTTTATCAAGTATTGACAATGTGGGCATGTGCTTACCAAGAATATAACTTGAAAACAAATGTTTTTGCTTTTCCAAATCTTCTCACGTTTTAATTAAAATGTGAGCATAGACACGCATTAGCATCGTGATGATGATGATGATGGTGGTGGTACGTGTGGTTTAACGTCCCAAAACCAACCTATGATTATGAAAGACGCCGTAGGGGAGGGCTCCGGAAATTTTGAACACCTGGGGTTCTTTAACGTACGCCCAAATCTGAGCATACGCGCCTACACCATTTCCGCGTCCATCGGAAATGCAGCCGCCGTAACCGGGATTGGAACCCACGACCTTCGGGTGAGTAGCCGAGTACCTTAGCCACTAGACCACCACAGTGAAGCCACGTCGCTATTGTGTGCTTGCCGCTCTAGCAGTGCAGATTACACGAAGCTCATCGATGCAAGCAACTGATGCGAAAAAAAAAAAGAATTAAGCATGGCCTCAGAGACTGGCGAGCTCGTAGAAGTAGTCTCTGAGGCTGTATAATAATGTCATGCGGGTGACGAAATGGATGAAATAAATATGTTTACAAAATAAACAGGGAGAGTCTAGAGGCAGCTGCAGCCAAGATGGAGAAACAGCAGCAACAACAGCACAAGCGCGATCGCATTCATCGTCCTCATCGTCTACCTGAGGAGCTCTCGTTTTCGATGTCGTATAACATAGAACCTCCCGCTGCCGGTCACTCTTAGTCAAATTCTGGCTATAGACTACACGCCTACAGGCAGGAAATAAGTCAAATTATCGCCGCTTCTACGCGGCTCCATAGCCGTGACCCAAAGAAAAGGGCCTGATTCGAAGTGGCCTTCAAAATAGCTGGCACAAAAATTAGCCGAGACTTAAGGTCAAATTTTTCCTGGCAAGATACGGGCTTCGGTTTGGCGTGACATTTCTGTAGGCGGCTCGGCCCTGACGTGGTGGCGAAAAAAAAATATTTAACGCCTTTGAGAGCGGCTTCTTGCCGATGATGTGGCGGGTATTATGACTGAAGGTAATTAGAAACCATTAGTATTACAAGCATCTCCATCTACGAGATCGACATGAAAAGCACTCACAGCCCTGGAATCAAACTCGGAAGCGCACGAATGTGAAGCAGATGTCGCAACCATTGCACCACAGCACCACCGCATGAAGGCGAGTCATTGTTCGGGTATATACCTACCAAGTGGCTTTTTGCACACCATCGGAGGAATATTGAACTGTTTTCGTGCCCTATGCATGCATTTTATCAGCGAAGAGTTTCTAGGGCTTCATGAACTCGAGAACACCACGGTGAGCGCTTTCTGCTCCGACTTCGGTTTTTGGTGTGCCGTTCCACAAGAGTGATTAACGTGTGTTTGTGCGTCGTTTTAGTGCTTCCCCTGAACCGTGGGTGTTACGCTCACCGAAATTTGCGGACGAGGCTGTGTTCGGCTGTCGAAGCCTACGTGTGTTTCTCGCACGTGAGTGTGATGTGAGCAACTTCGCTGATTAGTGTTGGGAGGTACACGTGTTTAAGTGACAGCAGCCTATTCTCAGCTGTTTGAAGACAAAGCGTTTTCGCACGTAAATGTTGCATGGGTATTTTAGCGTGCCTACCCTAACATTTGCATTTTGTACGCGCGAACGGCCACGAGCTGCACGCTGGGGCAGCAGCACCTTTTTAGCATTTCGACGACTACTTATTTCTGGAAATAAAATTAATACGCATTATTTCGCAATATAGAGTGGTTTTTACTCATTTTCAGTCTTTCACTTACCTTATTTATGGGGAGTGGCCACTCTTACCTTTATTCCGCATCACACCGCTGTTCAAGTGAATGCCGAAACGCGCGCCAAGTTCAAGTATGACGTACGCAAATTAGCGAATAATTGCTTTTTAATTGACAATCGTAAGAGTATGAGCGGTAAACTTTGACCAATATTAGTGGGCGCTGCAAATGGGGTCGGCCGTTTGGAGTATCCTTTGGTGCCGTTTAGGGTATTGTTATGAGTGGACAGGCAGACAAATGTACAGACAGACAGGCCAATATTTTTGCGTCGAAGGTCACCCCCGAAAACCTATCGTCTTTAAAAACGAGCACTGGAGTAGCCGAAGCGCCCAGCAATTTTGGCACCCCGGAGCGCTGCGCTTTCAATACTCGATGCAAAGGAGCGACTACCAATCGACTGCAGCACCGCCGCTACGGGCAACGCGTCTCTGTGTCGTCGTTTTGTTCTCGCGCTATAACTATCGTCATGCCATACCTACTAGCCCAAGCTGCCACACGGACGTACAGTCGCGGAAGGTGCAAGAGGGGTCTATAGATCCTCTGGAGTGGCAGTCCCTGCCACCGTACGCGGGAGCAAGTGAAGCCGCCGGCGGCCATATTGCTAGAGGAAAAACAGGGCGGAACCGCCATATAGCCCGCAATAGAATACGCGCGCGTGTCTCTTTGCAGTTATGCGATAAGCGAAATCCGATGAAAACCACTTTTAGAATACAGCAATGAATAAATGCATCTTCTTGTTTATGAAACAAATTATTTCATGCATCCAACGTCAGCTGCTCGCTTTGAGATCAATCTGTTGTCTGGGGAGTCTTCGCATATCGAGCTTGCTGGCGCACTATTCCGGTACAAAAGGGTTGTATTATTTATTGGGTGTTTTAGGAAATGTGCCTGCAGATACTCAAGATCAAGGAGAACGCGACATTTGCTCGCCTCTTTCGTATATGTGCTTTAGTGTGTGTCGGCAGATTGCCAGAGAATATATATAAGGACATAAAAACATTTACAGCTGAAATTAGAACATAAAGGTAAATATGTAAACTGGGAGTCACCAGTTTTTTCTAGAGTTACCGAGACGTACCCCAAAGGAACCGTTTATAAGAACGGTTGCAGTGGCATTAGTTATACATGATATTGATCAACCTTCGTTGGCGACGTGTGTTGTCATGGCAAGCGCAGCCTTCAGAGCCTAAACTCGAGGTATCTCGATGTGTGATATAACACCACTCACTCCATATGGCAGCGTCGTCTATCGGCATTTTGGTTTCGGTTTCGTCGGCAAGATAGAAAAGATTTCAAAGATGTCTCATCTTGTTTCAGACGCCATTGCTTATTTTTGTGACTACATTCTATTTAAGGTACGTCAGAGAAATAGAAACTAACAGGTCACAACAGATGCCCTCGGAAAGCAGGAAAAATCGAAGGTGCACTGCCAGGCTGCAGTCTGGTTGTCTGTCCTATTTTTTCGAAACAGCATTCTTCGAAGTGAATAGAACAGAGGTGCTCACCGTCCGTAGCATTCCAACTATTTCTTCGAACAGCACGTTCCCAGGCATATGGCAGCGCACTGTCTTTAGAAAACCTTTAACACGGATAATCACGGCATGGAATTGTTTTCTACCTTTGCGCATTCCTCTACAAACATGCAACCAAATTCGATATTCACTCGCCAAAAAATATTCATGCACGACGACATTCTTGCCTTGTAAAACAACACCAGGAAACTTGGAATTCAAAGAGAATTCAGGCGTGTTACTCGTTCCCATGTTTGATACAGGCAGCCACAGACCACAAGTCCTTCATCCATAAACTTAAAACTCAAGGACAGCGTCATGTCAGCGAGCATTTAAAGCTTGAAATTACGTTTCATACAGCTATACGCATGTAATACACGCATGCGCACATTTGATATTGTTTTTAATTTAACAAAATACGCGAAAAAACAGGCCATCATCAGCGAATGAAGCGAGAATACTTACACATGAAAAGTGATCCCAGGCGTCTTCTTGATGTGATTTGTGCAGCCATAAGCAACGCACGAATTCACCATGGCCTTGTACAATCTTCAACTGCTTTACAAAACGCATGTCACAGTCTCCAAAGGCCATTGCGAGGGCGGAGCTATGAAGCACACTGTGTCGTCTGCTTCCGAGTCTTTCCTTCTTCAATATCGCGGCGACCGGCGTCACTTAACGGGGTGCGCCTCCACTCCAGAAGACATAGCAACGCCTCCTCTAGGAAGATGCCTGCCGCATGAGAAAAAAAAAAAAAACAACTGCCACACTCTTTCTTTCCTTCATTTTGAAAATGTTCTCGGTTGCTAGCGTCACCTGTGGCGGACGGTGCAACAACGCAACACTTTGCATATCCTCCGAAACGGTAGTGCACAGTTGCAGGTCTTGAACAACTCTCGACTGACGCGCCCCTATGGGCCGCAGATGAAAAACTCTTAGCTGGTACCACCCGTCGCTGTGATAATAGTGTCGGTCGTGAGCGCCACCGCGTGGAGCTTGTTTAAAACTGAAGGCAGGCCAACTCCGCTGGGAGCGCGAACCATTCCTCAAGCATCTTTCTAGAGGAGGCGTTGTACATAGTATAGAAACTCCTTAGGAAGGCGTCAGGCGGCGAAGCGCGAACACGCCACTCAGTAGTGGCGTGGCTGAAACCCGCTCAACTTGGCTAAGAAATATATGGTCTTTATGGGCAACTACGACAAATTCCACCGAAAAATGGTTATTGTTTTGATAAAAGATCTTGTTAACATATTGAAATCCACAGATAATTGATGTAGTTCATATTGCGAAAACAATACAATTTGAAAAGAGCTCACAAAACTTACACACGTGACGAGCGCACATATGATGACCACATTTTCGTACTTTCGCCAGCGCCAGATGTCTCTGCAACACAGTAAACGTAATACTGGTAAACCCGTGACACCAGATATAGTTGTGAGGTCAACGGGACGGCTTTTTTGCTCTCCCATAGTAGAGTACGAAGTACTCTGAATCGTTAGCAACATTTGGTAAACACACACCTACTCGGTAGGCGTGCTCCATTCCTGGAAGAGAAATTCACAGACGCTCCTTTGTTACGCGTGATAATATTGCGTGAGCGTCGGCAAGATGAGCTTTGGGACTCTTGGCTCAACACCTCCTAGATTCATAAGGCCTTTCCGATGGCTGCGTGACGTCACCCTGAGGGCCCGTGCGGGCACTGCGTTCCAATATTCCGGAGCCTCGCGCTCGCTTCTACTGGTGTTGGAATAGTCTGTGATGGGTGCGAAATATGATGCCACGCATTTGAGAACCTTTGTCGGGCACACGTAAAGCATTCTGAAGGTAGTTTCACTCTTGTAAGAAGAAGCCATACGGCACAAGATTAGCTTTATTCCGTTAAAACGCCGCCTTTTCTTCAGTGTTGCTGATTCCCGCGCTGTGGCCTTCTGCGCATTGTCTTGGATGCTGTAAATTTTCTCCCTGCCGAAGTTGTTGAAGACAACATTGGTTGCTGAGCGAACTACCAAGCGCAAGATAGTTTGTGTGGTGTGGCCATTTTCAGTTGTATCAATGTTGGTCTGTGATCCAGCAAAGAAAATACCAGCGATGTGACGATACCGCGTTGGTCACTACATGAGAGAAAATCTTTGGCCTATTCTCTCAATAAGAGTTTCTGCACAACAAGCTTCGTTACTAGAACCATGTCACAGCGATATATCCCAAGCACAGCACTTGGAACAGTGCTACCACAAGGAAGCGATCGGAGTTGCACTCCGTTCAAACAAACAGGAAGTGAGAGATCTTGGGGAAAAATCAATGAGCATTTAACGTGATGATAAAGATTGTTTTCGATGACAAGAAACCTTATGCACTCGTTACCTATAGGTGCTGTCGAAAAATTTTTATTGCAGATCCCTTACAGCTTCGTTTTGTAGTACGCCTCTCAGGACCCCTTGTTTCTTTTTTGCTCGAGTTCTCTAGGCTCAAACGACCTGTTTATGAGTTCTTTGCAAAGCACAACCCTCCATTCTTGTGATCTTTATCGCTGGCGATTCACGACGTGCAGTCTTTGAGGACAAGTATTTTGGACAGTTCAAAAAAGATATAAGGTACAACATTGTGCTTCCGCTCGATTTTCTTCCGTTCTACTTTTATCCTTCATGTTCGTTCATCTCAATGTGACAGCATCATTATGAAATTCTCAGCTTGAAAATGCAACTCACAAAATTGTGACCGCAAGAAAAAAGAGGGGGGCTGTTATAAACGCGCTACACATGAAACACGCTTAGCGTATTCATGTAACCTTCAAATAGAAGTTCTTTCACAATTATTTAACTACGGTATAAGCACGAAGTCGTTCATTTTAAAAAAACGGCACAGCGATAAGCGTAACATGGTAAACAATTTTTTTTTTCACGCAAAGCTATGATTTTTGCAAGCCATGAACTTGGCAAGTACCACGCCCACGATTCTTCATTTAATCAAAAAAGAAGCATGAACGCAAAAATGAAACTAACTTCGAAGGCGGGTTTCAACATCTGCAATGAAAAGAAAAACGTTTTTTTTACTGAGTTGTTTTTTTTTCTTACAACGCGCCATTAAAATGCCACTTTTGTTTCGCAATAACTAGCAATGAAGTTTCGAGCCACCGACAACATCCGGGGAACAGCGCATCCATCCCGTGCTCACTCCGTAGTGGTGGCCTCATCACGATGACCCTCCAATCATGGGGCTAGGACTGTCGGCCGCCGGATCACCAAAAAAATTACGGCATATTCACGGGGTGAATGATGATGAATGGGCGAAGCTCCGGAGGGATTCATCGGTAAACTGTGAATCTTCCGTGTAATTCGCCCAGTCGATCATCATTGAAAGACGTGAAAAACTGTGTGTGTATATACACAAATCAACTTTTATTTGTTCTTAGACGATGGATGGCTTGCGATGTCCCTTGCCTCGCGCGCTCGCACATCGGGATTCTGTCTTCGAGCGCGCGCTGCTGCCGCCTTGCGCTCTCTCCGCTGTGCAGCCTTATCCATCCGGCGACTCCGAGCGCGCGCCAACAGCGAACGGATTTTATTACAACGCTCCCCCTAGCGTACGTCGCCGCACTAAATCGGACGATTGCCTTCAACCAATGACACGCGCCATATGTGACGTCATTCCTATTTTATAAGATCTCGCGTCTTTCATCAACTACAAGTACCGCTTTCTAGTTTATAACATCTTGCATCTTTTCATCATCAGCTACAAGTACCACCATCTAGTAAACACTACAAGAACTAAACGAGAGGTGGCTACATACAGGAGACCGTACCGCCATCTAGTGAACACTGCAAGAACTAAACTAGAGGTGGCTACATACAGGGGACGGTATTGCCATCTAGTGAACACTGCAAGAACTAAACTAGAGGTGGCTACATACAGGCTACAGGGGACGCACAGCCCACGCCCTAAGGAGCTTCGCCCCTAATAAACTCTTTCTCACTCACTCACTCACTCACTCACTCACTCACTGACTTTCTCACTCCGTAGTTGATTGTTCACTGGGCAGATGGCACGCTATGGCTATTTGGCGTAGGGTGGTGCGGTGCGCGTCCAATAAGAATGACACAGCGTTTCGGCAACAGAATTGCGCTCGCTATACACCAGAACACAGCGAGCTCAGTGCTTGCTGCCATATTCAAAAGCGCGTGGCGCCGTCTGTTGCAAGCGCGGCGAAGCAACACACTCAACTGCCAGGCGAGCAGACGCTCTGAAAATTAAACGCGAAATTTTACAGCTCGAGTCCGGCAGTCAGCATGTTTCGCTCTGTACCTGTGCTGTAAGTTTATGCTGATGTCGTGTACTTGAAACGTCCAGGAGGCCTTCCTCGACTGTCCGGAATGTCTGCAGCACGTGCATTGCAGAGTACGGAAGCAGCTTCATCAGGTACGTACTATTGCAATTGAAATAAACGCGAAAGAACGGAAAGCGCTGCTTTCGACTCAGTCGAACTGCGGCGTGCCTTGGCTGTAACAAGGCTGAATTTGTGCTGTAAGCCGGCGTCAACGTAGCGCTAGAATCTGGCTCCAACTTACGCTCATGCACCGCATGTGTATCAATTACCAGTCCTGCCAAACACTCGGAACACACGCGCTGTGCAAAGGTGCCAGCCAGAACAAGATTTTAAGATGCTACGGTGACGCCCCCCGAAAGCACATGTATACATTCGCCTAGTGACAGTCTTGACACGTCGCAGTTCGACCGAGTCGAAAGCCATGCTTTCCGCGCCGTTCACATCTCTTGCATCGTGGTAGGCCGTTACAGTTGTACTAAACTTGCGCTCTGCGTGCATCTACGTTAGTCATAATACGTATATCCTATTATTTACATGCGGCCTACGAAAGAGTACGGCAATAGTTTTGTGTCTCATACTACAGGCATACAGCACGCAAATCGCTGCTGTAAAGTGAAACAGTTGGAGTCGCGCTTGAATGAATGCAATAAGTATACTTACTTGTACACTTCCCTGGGCTCGTAGTTTTTCCTTTGGAATGTGATTATAGCCTAAGCCAGCGGAACTTGGCGTTTTTCGTTGTGGACGGAAAGGTATAGAATCGCAAAGCACCGCACCTGCACGATTCCGGCGATGCGCTGTGAACATAACAGGCAGTGCTCAACAATCTCTTCTTCTTGCGCTGAAATTTGTCGCATCAGATGACAGCGCAGTGGTGCCCAGATGACATTTTATAAGCAGGCGCAGCGTGAAAAAGCGCTTTTTCGCATTTTAAACTCCCACAGGCACTGCATTCCATGCTAGCGAGGCGCACCTT
Source organism: Rhipicephalus microplus (assembly GCF_043290135.1). Classification (NCBI taxonomy): domain Eukaryota; kingdom Metazoa; phylum Arthropoda; class Arachnida; order Ixodida; family Ixodidae; genus Rhipicephalus; species Rhipicephalus microplus. The sequence continues at coordinate 80,743,209 of NC_134710.1, forward strand.
CGCAGTTGCAAACAAATTATGGCGTTTCTAGGAGCGAGGGTATACCGCCGAAGGTGCCTGGGTGCGAGATAGGCGTGCTCTCGTCTGTAGAATGCGGATGCTTCAGTGTGAACCTGGGGTTACACTAGCGGCGGCGCTGACGTTGGTGCTCATCTCGGCGTTGCGCAAGAGAGAAACCTGGAGAGGCGCCAAGCACGCAGTGATGGGCTATTGGAACATTTCAATTGCTGCCAATGGTCAATGAGGGACAAGAGACTCCATTTGGACTCCGAGGCGCACAGTCCGCTTTGAGTTGACGTGTGCGCGGCGAATTTTTATTGTTCAACAAAGCACAGGAGAAATATCCCGCCACCACTACCTTGAAGGTCAAGATGAAGTGTGCACACACACACACACACACACACACACACACACACACACACACACACACACACACACATATATATATATATATATATATATATATATATATATATATATATATATATATATATATATATATATATATATATATATATATATATATATATAAAGAAGACGTTGACGTCCGTGTGTGGCTCGTGCTTGCCGGGTTCCTGCCTGTGCCAGCTTGTTGCGGCTAACGCTTCTTGAATAATAACCTGTGTTTTTACGTGACCTCGTTCGTTGGAATATATAGCCGCAACAAGCTGGCACAGGCAGGAACCCGGCAAGCACGAGCCACACACGGACGTCAACGTCTTCTTTCTGGCACAGAGCTGGCGCCACTATGCTCCGGTACAATTACTCCCCGCGCAGAAAGCAGCCAACCTGGCGAGCTAGGGAAATGACACGAAAAGGGGGTCATAGCACGGTTTGAGGCATGATACGTGTACTGTTTCACGCCTACGGTAGCGTTGGTCCGAAGGTGGATCAATGGGCTCAACTTCATAGTTGACAGGAGATGTTTGCCGCACCACACGGTAGGGGCCATGGGGTTTCGACGAAAGCTTCGGGAAAGACCGGGAGGGGTAGACGGGGCCCAGAGCCAAACCAGCATTCCTGAGTTATAGAGGACACTAGACGCAGAGGCATCGTGGTCAGTTTTTTGGCGCCATTGGTCTTGCGCGGTAAATGAGCGAGTGAGTTGACGACACTCTTCGACATAAGCAGCTGCTTCGGAAACAGGCGTCGCTTCGGAAACATCAGGCCTGCAAGGGAGTATGGTTTCCATGGAGCATGATGGCTCACGTCCGTACAGGAGGAAGAAAGGAGAAAAGCCGGTGGTTGTTTGTGGCACAGAGTTGTACGCGTACGTGACAAAAGGGAGCACTTGGTCCCAATTAGTGTGGTCGTCAGACGCGTACATGACAATCATATCTCCAAGGGTATGATTAAAGCGTTCTGTCATGCCATTGGTTTGAGGATGGTATGCCGAGGTTTTCCGATGGACAGTGGGACATTTCTTGAGCAGTTCGTCGACGGTGTTCGAAAGAAACACGCGTCCATGGTCACTCAGTAATTCACGAGGTGCACCGTGTCGGAAAATCAGATGGTGAAGAAGAAAGGATGCAACGTCTTTCGCAGTGGTAGCAGGCTGCGCAGATGTTTCAGCGTAGCGTGTCAAATGGTCGACGGTGACGATAATTCACCGGTTGCCTCGAAGAGTGTTGGGTAGAGGACCATAAATGTCAATTCCGACGCGGTCGAATGGTCTCGCTGGGCAGGTTAAGGGTTGCAAAGGGTCAGCAGTGCTGTGAGAAGGCGTCTTGTGGCATTTACACGTGGTGCATGACCGAACGTACTGGCGAACGTGCCGATACATGCCACGCCAGTAGTATCTTAGACGAAGGCGAGAGTAAGTCTTGAATACTTCAGTGTGGTCACACTGGGGGTCATCGTGAAAGGCAGCGTGGATGTCCGAGCGCAAATGACGAGGGGTGACAAGGAGCCACCTACGGCCGTCCGTCACGTAATTGCGGCGATATAACAAGCCTTTGTCTATATATTTTTTTTCACCCACTTTTCTTTCTTCTTATTTTTTACCTTACATTGGTTCTAATAACTTCCCCTATACACTCCTTGGCATTATTGTCTGTTAGATTTCATTATTATTGTGTCAAAACACGAAAAAATGGGCCTTAGGTACACACTTCTTTCCCTTATTCATTAACGTGGGTCTCGTACTGGCAGACTTGGTGCCGCTAGGTTGTATACGAGGGACTATTGGTCAGCTGCCCGCGCGTAATAAGTTCACATGCTACGTGACGCCACACAGGCTCATAAAAGGGTGTTCCACACTCGCCACTTGGCTACAGATGGCACTGACTGACACTCCCACGTTTAAATTCACATATTAAAAAACCCAAAAAAGTGGATGGGGGGATGGCTGCCGTGATAGCTCAGTGGTTAGAGCATCGCACGCGTTACTCTAAGTTCGTAGGTTCGATTCCTGCTCATGGCAGGTTATTTTTTCACCCACTTTTCTTTCTTCTTATTTTTTACATGACATTGGTTCTAATGACTTCCCTATACATTCCTTGGCATTAATGTCTGTTAGATCTCATTAATATTGTGTCAAAACACGGAAAAACAAGCCCTTAGGTACACACTTCTTTCCCTCATATATTGACGAAAGGTAGGCTGGCAACTATAGTAGCCAGCCTCTGAGGTGGACAACGAAGTAGTTCTATGTGTGCGTGCTCTGGTGTTCACGTTTCTGGCCCTTGGGTTACGAAAGTAAACGCGCTGTTTTGTACCTGCGTACCTCTGTCTTTGTGACTCTATATATATATATATATATATATATATATATATATATTATATAACAGGGTGGCCAGTGCGCGGTTGCGCAGTGCGAGCAGTCGTTTGTTTGTTTTGTTTTATTTTGTTTTTTTCATTCAAGAAACTCTGTAGCAGACGCTGCATGCGGCAGCGTTGCCAGGCTAGAGAGTGAGAGTGTGAAGGAGAGGAGAAAGAGGGGAAGGGACGCGCAATGCGGATGTAAACGCCGCGAGGAATGTTGCCTATATAGAGGGAAAAGAGGGGAGAGTGAACATAGACTAGCAGACGCTGTCTGCGTAGGCGTTGCGAGGTGAGAGAGAAGCATAGGAGAGAGGGAGAAGGGACGCCCATGCGCAGTGGAGCACGGAAACCACTAAATAAAGCTCCCTATTAGGATTCTTTGCATCTAAAATGTCAAAGTCCCAGCAGGAGTCGAACCCCAGCATTCTGCATGGCAATCAAGTATTCTCACGCAGACCCACGAGGTCTTGGAACTAAATACTTTTCAAATAGACCCTAATGTTCATGAAACGTCCACTGTGGTTGCAGTGCTGGCTATTCAATTTTTTTAAACTATACATATGTATACTCCTTTGATACATCCGTCACATCACACGTAATCATAATTTCTGTGTAGTAGGCCGGCGTTCACTATGCTATCCTTCGTCATTCCTCAGACAAGCGTTGTATGGATCCGCTAAACACTTGTAACGAATTATGTGCGAATTTTGTGTTTTATGCAGTGGTTCACGACGATGAAGAATTGCGCCCCACCGCCGTGGTCTAGTGACTAACGTACTCGGCTGCTGACCCGCAGGTCGCGGGATCGAATCCGGCTGCGGCGCCTGCATTTTCGATGGAGGCAGAAATGTTGTAGACCCATGTGCTCAGATTTTGGTGCGTGTTGAAGAACCACAGGGGGTCGAAATTTCCGGAGCCCTCCACCACGGTGTCTCTCATAATCATATGGTGGTTTTGGGACGTTAAACCCCACATATCAATCAATCAATCAATCAATCAATCAATCAATCAATCAAAAATGATATTGATTGCGTTGAAAAACATTAATGAAGAGAGAGCAAACATGCAGACATCTTTTCTGACATAAATTAAACTATGGTATCATCTCGGGCCTACAGCGTCATGGTCGAATGCACGTGTTTTAAATATTTTTCATTTTCATTTCGCACAGTAAGAACGAGTTAACCGCTCTCTAGAAAAAATAGTAATGTCAACCGCTCTTCACTTTGCACTTCTATTCTGGTTTTTTTTCTTTGATGAGTGTATGATGAGTGAATTTATAATCTACGTTCACTTAGAATATGTACTTCCGCATGCCTAACCTCCATTCACACTCGACACAGGCCGTGTTAAACTAATAACATAGACACATGGACTTATGTTACCCAATACTCCTCCGATATTTTCCGTAGGAATTAACACAGATTTTACAATCAAATAATGTAAATGTCACAGTCATAACAATAACTAACCAAAAGGGCGACATGTAAGTAAACATATAAAAGACACTTATACTTTTCGAAAGTGGTTCGTAATATTCGAACAGTCTCGCACTAATAGAAATACGCGTAAATAAAGAAGAAATTCTAGAAACATTTGTTATCCTAGCATAGTTAAATAAAAAAGAAGCTATCAAAAAGGCAACAGCATACGGACTGTCCCATAAAAAAACGAGCTCGTCCGGGACTAGAACCCGGGTCCTTTCGCACGCAAAGCGAGAATCACACCACTAGACCAACAAGCCAGACTTGCAGCTGCTACATATACATAGAGATGCCATAAAATATGTGCGATAACGTGCCCGGCGTGTGTCGTGGTCTTCGCTTGTTTCGTCTGCCTCTCAGCTTGACTGCTGCTATAGGTACGAGCACCATCAACACTTTGCAAAGTGTGTATTGTCTTTGTCATTGAAGCCTTAACCTATAACGTTTCTGGCATTGTGCTGTTTGGCACAGCGATCTTTTTCTTTCCTCTTCATTTCGGGTACTGTTTTCGTGGACTGCTTCACACGAAAGAAAACTGTTTGGAATGCTTCGCAGCACGTCTTCGAGAAAGATTTTTCTTGGCTCAATAAATTGAGTCGCCGCTGGCGTTGTTCGATTTTCTTTGTGGCGCAACGTGTATTCGAATTCACTGCAGCAGTGAGATTTTGTGGAAAGTGCAGCTATAGATGCAAAGTAGGCAGACCCTGTAGGCAGTCGAAATCATCGTCAATACGCAGCAGTGGATACACGTCTTTACGTGTTACTTTGTTTAAGTGACGGTCGTCTACGCAGAAGCGCCAGCTCCCATCCTTCTTCTTGACTAGCACGACCAGCGATGCCCATGAAGTGCAGGAAGTTTCGATGACGTCTTCTGTGAGCATTTTTTCAACTTCGTGCTGGATATCTTGTCGTTCAGCATTAGACAAGCGATAACGACGTCGTCGGATGGGGCTGGCCTCTTCAGTGTTGATCCTGAGTTACGAAGTATGTCTGACCCAAAGGGCGGTCATCAAAATCAAAGATGCCACGATATGATTTCAGCAGGCGCTGCATATCAGCTGTCTGTGTTGGAAGAAGGTCAGGGGCAATCATTTTGTTGATGGTGGCATCCGCTGCGCTCTGCGAGGAGGAAAATGGAGCATAGGACGAAGAATATTCGGCAACGAACGCCGAAATGGCAGCATCGATAGAAGAGACTTTTCCCAAAGTCATACCACCTGGGATAACTTAGCGCTCCAGCTGAAGTTTAGGATCGGAAGAGATGCTGTACTTCCTGTTACTATCAAAAGTGTGTGATGCACGGCAACATTTTTGGCCAGCAGAACGTCAGCAATCAGTCTCAACATGTAGTCACCGTCGGGAACAGGAGAGACAGACCTCAGGTTTACGTAGGTAACGGCTTGAGGTGCTAGGCGAATGTGATCTACAGAACACAGACGTGGTTGAACCGGTGTTGGGTCGTCATGGTAACACGGTAAACCAAGTTGAAGCATGCCGGTTCTACAATCACTAAGGGCCGAGCGGGCGGATAAAAAGTCCATGCCGAGGATAAGTTCATGGGAACATTTCTCGAGCACAGCAATTAGCACTGTCGTGGAGCGATCGGCAACACTTATACGCGTGGAGCACATTCCAAGCACAGGAAACAAGCCGCCATCGGCGACCTGGATGAGTGGCACTGTGGGTGGCGTTAAAACTTTCCTAAGGCAGCAACGAAGTTCTGAATTCATCATTGATATGTGAGCCCCTGTGTCCACAAGTGGAACAGCGGGTGTGTCTACTTCAACGTCAATAAGGTTGCGTCGAGTCGGCAGCATGGTCAGAGGATTTGGCAGGCAAGTGGTCGATGCAGCATCACCTCCGGGAGCTGCATCATCTAGTTTTCCCGCGGCAGGCGGTCAGTCGGCGACATTGGTCGTTGAAATTGGGACGAGCGAGACGACGGGTGACGGGAGAGCGTTGAACGGGACTGGTGAGCATGCGGAGATGGAGGACGACGACGATATGGTGGCATAAAAGGAACGTCTTCACTGGTGGCCTGAGGTGATTCCCGGTAAGGTTGAAAGCGTCCATGAAACCTCTCTGGGTGATGGGTGCACCCATAGCATGCCTGATGCCAATACCACCGAGTGTTACACTGGCGGGCCACGTGTCCGATACAGTGGCAGTTAAAACAAATCGGACGATTTGTTTTAACGATCGGCCAAAAGAATACAATCATCTTGGTAACCAGATGGACTGCGAGAAGATTGATTGATTGATTGAATGATTTGTGGGGTTTAACGTCCCAAAACCACCATATGATTATGAGAGACGCCGTAGTGGAGGGCTCCGGAAATTTTGACCACCTGGGGTTCTTTAACGTGCGCCCAAATCTGAGCACACGGGCCTACAACATTTCCGCCTCCATCGGAAATGCAGCCGCCGCAGCCGGGAATCGAACCCGCGACCTGCGGGTCAGCAGCCGAGTACCTTAGCCACTAGACCACCGCGGCGGGGCCTGCGAGAAGAATCGTCGGGACGTAAAAAATGCAATCATTGGCACAAGCGAAGAGAGGAGACAAGTTGAGGGTGAAAGAGAGCGGACAGTGGTGATCCCGTATCTGCACAATATTTCACATAGGTTGAAAAAAGTTGCATTAAGGTATGGCGTGCGGGTTGTTTTTTCAGCTGAAAACAAGTTATCAAAGATTTGTCCGGCAGTAGAAAAGAACTGGAGAATCGAACAGATGCAGCATAAAGCACGGCAGGAGGTACGTTGAGTGCAAAAAAAGATGTTGTATACGGAACTCCTTCCACATGTGGAAAGGAATACGTTGGTCAGACGGGTCGGTGCATAAATGTGCGCCTTCGTGAACATGAGAGTTCACTAAAGGGGGCCCCCTACTCACACTTAGCGATGCACTGCAAGGAGTGCACCTGCCAACCGAAATTGTCTGACACACGAATAATTGACAGGCACCACAAGCAGACGACGAGAGAAATAATGGAAGCATATAAAATAAAGAAAGGAGGGGACAGTTGCGTCAGCCAAGCGTCAGTTCTACTAACAGATGCGGAATTCGCTTTTTTGGACGTCACATAACCCAGTGTTTTTCTCTGTATTACGTTTTTTTGTTTTTTGTTTCTTTGTTTTTTTACGTTTTCTTTTCTTAGTTCTTGGCACGTGTTTGTTTCCGGTTGTGGGCGCGTGCATATTTTGTTATATCACGTTGTTGGTGATGACAGGGGAAGTTGGGAATGACGTACCTGCGTGTGGTGTATTTATTAGTGTTCGCTTCGAAATAAAATTTTCAGTTGCTAGTAAGCGCTTGTCTGTGTCCTCTCTGAGTGTGTGTATTTTTGCGCTTGTCTCATCATGAACTTTTACCAACACGCCCAACTGGCAGTCATCCTAACTGTCATGTATTTCTTTATCACATATTTCACCATCTGTCGGCCACGCACAATCCAAAACCTCGCTCTTAGATGTGTCAATGTTGCCGCAACGCCACCGTGCATTGTCACTTGATGCGCGTTCAGAACTAGGAGTTCTGAAAAGTGTCTCTCTCTTTGTAAAACAATAAGATGCTTCTCATCAATGCTCAAATCACTCCACTGAAGCCTCCCTTTTACTCTTAGGACACCTTGATCGTCTTCGAAGATATTCATGCCGTGCAGATTGATGTTGCTATTTATTCGTGTCACTGCATTTTGTAACGTTTTCTGCTCCTGTTTTATCAACACAAACTCTGGCTTGTCCAATTCTTCTCCTGTGAGCGAACCTGTTTTCCTTTCTTTTCGTCGGTTTCCTATATCACGCATCACTCACGCGGTAACTCGTAACGTTTTATTGTATGATCCAAACCTGTTCACAGCAATTATCTTTTCTTAACTCGTGGTGGTGTAGTTAAGCTTGCTACGGTCTTTTCGTCATCTTTGTTGTCATCACTGTTCGCTTCTTGCGTGATGTCATAATCAGGCCTTTGTTTTTCATTCTTGATCCACGTGGGGCCTTTCCACCATAATTCACTGTTCAGGGAACGTTTCATATTCTTCCCCCTTGTCATCAAATTCGCAGGATTTTCATCACTTTTAACCTAACCCCACTGACTCTCGTTGGACTTGCTCTTGATTTCTGCTGCGCGGTTGCGAACAAACAGATCTTTCGTCTTTGACTTTATCCAGCATAACACAATTTGAGAGTCAGTCCAGAATTTCACACTCCTTAGTTTCCTGATAAAATTCTCAGTTATATGACTGGCAAATTTGACTGTTATTGTGGCAGTCAACAACTACAATCTTGCTAGTGTAAATTTTTTTATTGGAGCGACTCTACCTTTTGCAATGATTAAGTTGGCTTCATTGCTTCTATCGGAGTATTCTGTTACAACGTATGCTGCAGCTTTATACGCCATTGGACTTGCATCGGAGAACACGTGTAGAGTCGATGCTTTCACCTCAGCTTTCCTGTTGTCATAGCATCTGTTAACCGTGAAGTCATCTAAGTGCTGAAGCTTCTCCGACTAGTCCTTCCAGGCTGATCGAAGCTGGCTTGATCACGGGTCGTCCCATTTCAGTCCCAAAATCTTGATTTGTCCCTGTTTTCAGGCTCTCGATCCAGATCATCTCCTTCTTCATCAAATAGTTTTTTTAGTTTGGCGTCATTTGAAGTTCATTTTATTAAATGCATTCCCGCATTACAAAAAATGTCTTTTGCTTCTTTGTATGTCTTTGTTGATGTCGAGTATTCGTCGGCTCCTAGACGTCATCGACGTAGATTCCTTTCCAGATTTACGCCACAACTGCAGGATATTTTTCTTCGAATTTATCCAAATGTCGATGAATTGTGGCCGCTAGAAGAAAGTAAACCTCGTCATCCTCCACGTTTTTATCTTCGGGCTTGGCATATCTTCGTTGAGTATTCTTTCCCACCACGTATATCGCAGTGCGTCTCGGTCATTTTCGTGTATTTTGATCTGTAAAAATGCTTTTTCCATGTCGGATGACATGACGATCTTGTAGTGTCGAAAGTTCATCAGCAAATTAGTGATGCCGGGGTTTAGGTTTGGCCCATTTTTCAAGTTGTCATTCAAATATTCCCCTGGATTCTGGCTAGACGATGCGTCAAAGACGATCCGTTTCTTTGTCGTTGTTCGGTTTTTCTTAATTACCGCTTGATGCGGCATGTAGTATACAAATTTGTTCTGTATATATAATGCAGAATCTTCGACGTTTTCGGCTATTTCTTGCTCGAAGTACGCTCGGATAGCTTTGTCGTAGGCTAGGAGCTCATTTTTATCCTTGTATAATTTCTTTGTCACTTGGATAAGCCTCTTCTCTGCAATGATGTTGTTGTCTCCCTATATGTTACGTTTTCCTTTCGTGGTAGCCGCACTTGGTATCTTCCTGCTTTGAACTCAATTGTTTGTCGGACGTACTCTAGCACATGGTCATCGCTCATCTTTGTTGCTGGTTTATACCCATGTTTTCCAAGTCCCAGAATCGCTTCAGTTCGTCGACAGTCGTGTCCGACTTGGTACTGACCTTGAGTACCATAACCGTCGATGATTTCATTGGCACACAATGAAGTCCTACAGGACCTTGGACCGTCCATCCCAACATCGTTTCGACTACCATTACTTTTGGATAAATCTCGCGAATGCGACCAGTGACTACGATTCAGTAATAATATACTCCAAATAAGATCGAAGTTTCCATATTTTTTCTTTCTTTGTCCGTCTTCTCACTTTCATCAGCCAAACGAATTCCCATCGATCTTGCTCTTTCGTGTATTGTCGACGGTGGTGATGGTAGGACGTCACAGGATATAACTTTTATCTCCAGCGCCTCAATCGTGACTCGCTCCGATGTGGGATCCTTCTTTATGCTGACATCGACGACTTTCATGTCTAGTTCCATCTCTCCTCCTCCAAATGATCCTTCAGTAATCTTTTCCTATATTTTTACCTTCACACGAGTTTTCTTGACAGTCTTTTGAGGATGAATGTCCTCTCGCTCCCACTGCCCAGCAGAATCCGTGCGTAGCATCCGCTGTCTTCTCCCTCCGTCTACGGAAAGGCTGTCTGCAGTAGTATGCGCTTGTGTTCACCAGACTGCTGTGCGTGCATGTTGCAGGACTTGCTGGTGTCTAACCGGTCAGGCTGCGCGCTTTTACGCACTTGCTAAACATCATCACCACTTTGCTGCTGTGCTGACCTTCCTGCAGGCGTACGTGGTCGACACATGGATGTCGCGTGCCTTCCCTTGCATGTTTTGCAGCGTACGTTAGCATGACATATCTTCGCCGTGTGGTGAGGTCTGGAGCGTCAGAAGCATCTTCGCTCCCGTTGCAAGGCTTCTTTCTTCTGCTGCATAGTAATGCTTCTTCTGCAATCTTCCGTGTACTGTCCAGTCATCTCACAGAAGATGCATTTTTTAATCGAGGTGCTTTGAAGCGTAGGTGTTCTAGTCCGCCTCATACTGTGCGGTGAGTGGGTTACGTCGTATTTTTCCTCTCGAGTTTCTTCTCTGCTGCGTATATTTATCTTTAAAAACTCCATAATTTCTTTCAAACTCCTCGTGCTGTCTCTTGACGCTGAGTCAAATTCCGTAGTTACTGGTCTGTTGTCACCTTTCTCTATCTCCTTCTTCTTCATCTCAATCCTCATATCCACCGGTAGCGCAGATTTTACAACAAGAGCTATCACTGTGACATAACCATCCATTTCCACTCCTAACGACTGCAATGCTCGTGTGATCACTTGCAACTTTTGGAAGAGTTTCTACAACGCATCCACACCTTTAGGACTCTTCACTGCTTCCACGTTTACTAGCTCTTTTATGTAGGTCTCTCTTAAATTATCTTGTCGTTCAAATGTGTTTTTTTTTTCAAAAGAGCGACTGCATGCTCGTAATTCTGATCAGAAAACTGCAAAAAAAACTTTTATGTGGGACGCAGCCTCCCCACTCAGAGACGCCAGAAGGTAATTAAATTTTTGATTCTTCGGCATGTTCACTCTGTTATGCACCGATGTCTCGAACTGAGGCCAAAATCTTGGTCATGCTGTTTTTTTTTTCCATCAAACTTGATCGTCTCAAGACGTGGCAACTTAACAAGCTCTCGCGTCTCCGAGATTTAGTTAGTACCTTGCACTGAGCTCGCCTGCTCTGTGACTATTGTCGTAGACAGTTGCGTCGCTTGTTCTAACTCGCGTAATTCGTCCTCTATTTTTGTCGTTGGTGTGACGATCTTCATCTCCTACTGCAAAACTCTTTCAAATTCTGCCTCCACATCGTCTTCTTCAATGAATGGTTCAATCTGTTCGTTAACTTGTCTTAGCGTCTGTGACACGCTCTTCATCTGGTTTAGAAGCGTCATAGGTTGCGCTCAATCGGCGCCTTCTTCTATCTTCTTATCGATTTCACTCGTAAGCGTTGTCACATTTGCTCGAAGCATCTTCCGCTTCTTGGATAGGACCTCTTTATTCATGCTTAAAACGTGTTGAAACAGCTCTTGCCTGGTTATGTGCGTCGCCAACAGTCGTCGGTCGTGGTCCTTCCCTCGACAATTCGTCCTTGAGCCAGATGCCGCTGCTTCGTTTTTCAACCCGTTGTTGCGATTGGGGTTGAAGTCTTTGCGTCTGTCCTCACATCTCCTGGTCACGGCACCATGTTTCAGATGGACTAGAGACACCGCAGAATCAATACGTCTTCGGTTTATTGTGGATAGAACGAGAATAAAAAAAATATGCAGAGCGTGCCTGTGGCCACTTCTTCTTCCTCGCCTCCGAGCTGCATCTTCAATCTGTTTTCTACAGAGAGAGCTGTAGTGCACTCGGAGGCCAGTACAGCATGGGAAAGCTCTTTTCGCACAATGACACGTACCAGTGGCACCATCTGAGGGCTATAGTCACAGGCATGGAAGCACGTGGACGCAGGAGACAGAGCTTCAAGTTCACGTCTGATGATCTTGGTCACATGATCTGCAGTTAACGGTGTCTGTAGTGCAGGCCCGTATTCGCACGACCAGGTTGCTGCTGTGTTTGGAAGTCGAGTGAAATGGAGGGCTATAATACGTCGACTATTTGCGGCCTCAAAACGCAGGCTCTCCTTGATGATGACATCCATCGTGTTGTAGTCCTTGCATATGAGAAGGTTGAACGCATCATCTGCAATGCATTTCGATATGTGTGCTACTTTCTCGGTGTCTTCTATGCCATTGTCTGCTTTTCGGTAAAGGGCGAGCACACCCTGTATGTAGGTCACGTAGGACTCTGCTGACGTTTGCGCACGAAATGCCAACTCCTTCTTGGCCACTGCCTGTATACCCACAGACTTGCTGAAAAGGGCGCGCATCTTTTCCTTGCACGCATCCAACCGGATGTCTTTCTGGTTAACCTCCCTGCCTTCTCCCTTTTGTTGCTTCCTCCCTCCTCCTCCCATCCCTGCTTCCAATCTCTTCTTCGTGGTTATCAAACCACACTTTTGCTGTTCCTTTCAAGTAAAACAGGATGTTGGCCAACATAAGAGTTTGATCTCAGCGGTATTTTTTACTTGTACGTTCGTGCAACGGCAACCATTCTTCAATGTCGACATCCCCAGTGCCATGAATCGTACCAGGTTCTTTTAGCTGTGGAAGGACAACAGTTGTTGTTGTGGTCGCCTCGGCGGGAGTGGGTCTCTGGTTTGCCATGGTGGAAAGATTCAAACGTCAGCCACTGCGGAGCTCCGTTATATCGTGTTGTACCCCGCACCTCCACCAAATGTCATGGGGGTGAGAGAATGGATGAAATAAATATATTTACAAAATATACAGGGAGATTCTAGAGGCAGCTGCAGCCAAGATGGAGGAACAACAGCAACAACAACATGAGCCTGATCGCTTTAATCGTCTTCATCGTCTACCTGATGCTCTTTCGTGGCCGATGTTGTGTAACAATTATCCTAGTCGCTACAAAATAGCCTTCGGGGCATTCTTTTCTGTGGTCTGCCATCTCTGAGGCTACAAAGATTTCCAACACCCGTTTGGTGCGCTGCGAAACCAATAAAGCTGCATGGGACAACAAATGTGCCCTCTCTTAACCGTTTATATCACTCAATGTCCAAGTTGTGTAAACGAGCGTTTGTGAATAGGCCTTTTTAAAGCGCACTAGCGCCGCTAACGAGTGCGCAAACGCTTATGAGTAAAGTTGGTACGCCGCAGCAGCCACCGCAACGAGCGTGCGGAACTCACGCTTCAACTTTCCGTTTTCACCGTGTCAGTGCTTGTCAGATCAAGTGAACTCTGCCAGGTATCATATATCACTGCGTGATTCACTCACAAACTTCAGTGTTTAGGTGCGATAGCGTGTCAACGATTTGCACTTGTCCCTCTGTTCAACCAACTCAGCAGCTCAGAAGCGTCAGTTAATTATTATTATCATGTAGCGTCAGTCCACCCTTGGCATATATAAAAAGCAGTGCAACTCAGTTGCCTAAAAGGTGCAAGCACTAGCTATATATTCACGAATACATTAGGAATCAATGTCCTTTGGCGCTGTTTGCGAGTGCATTGTACGGTTATATTTAAAGAGTGCTTTAGAAATAGCTGGTATTTTGTAAAATAACATACCTGCACAAGACTGTGTGCGCGTCGCTTGCACGATATGCACATATATACCAGCTTTCCTTGGCACTGTAACTACAGATTGAAACAAAACTGAGAAGGTGAAAAGAAAGTAGGACCAGGAAAGAAATATGCACACCGGAAACGCTCACTCACCACTGAAAGTGTATCGCACGTGTTAAAAAAATATACGCAAGAAAATGTGGTGCATCGCGCATGTCACAAAGAGGCACAAAAAGGCAAACAACCAAGACGCGTCTGTATGATTAACAAAGTTAAATTTCTTGTGTTGTAACGATAGCGAAGGTTAACTGACTATCCAACAAGGTGTGGTGTTCTTTACGATATGTTTCCATTATTTCCAGCGTCGTCTGGTTAGGGTGACTGTGCAGACTACCCGGCCTTCAAAAACGATATTGCATTTGCGTTTATGAAAATACGAGGTGCGATGAGATGGCTTCCCTCAATGAATTTTGATGCTTTCTGAGGCGCGTGTTGATACATCAACCCATATGACCAATGTATATATGGGAACAGAAGAGTGATTTGGTGAGCAACTCTTGCATAACAATTGAAAGAACAAATCGACATGCCTCTCATAGCACCTTTATCTGCCTACTATAGACCCCTGCAACCTTTTGCGCGCTACGGAAAAAATACTATTAGGCTGATAGTGCGGAAAACGTAACCCTCACCTAGTATCCCTCTCCAACTTCTTTTCATTGATTTATATGTGGGGTTTAACGTCCCAAAACCACTATAGGATTATGAGAGGTGCCATAGTGGAGGGCTTCGGAAATTTGGACCAGCTGGGGCTCTTTATCGTGCACCCAAATCTGAGCACACGGGCCTGCAACACTTCCGCCTCCATCGGCGATGCAGCCGCCGCAGCCGGGATTCGATCCCGCGACCTGCGGGTGAGCAGCCGAGTACCTTAGCGACTAGACCACCACGGCGGGGCCAACTTCCTTTCAGACTGTGCAGAACGTAATATGCATAGAATAACTGCAATAGTACTAGTTTCTTCGCGGAGGAAGGTCGCCCGAATTAATCTTTGTTTGCAGTGCGAATGAGCTGTTCCGAAACCGATGCAATATACGATATAGACAGGACACCGCGCCTTCTTTCAGCTGGAAACTATTGGTCATGTAATGTGCCCAAGTTTTTTTTGTGTTTTTTTCTTCGCTGGGCGTATAAGTATACGACATCAATATTCCTCTTTATGAAATATTTGAAAGCGCGCGCGCGAAATTCAATAGTGGTCTCACTCAATGCGGAATATACTGCCAGCAAACATGTTTCGCAGAGACACTAAAGCATTTGATCAGAAACCGCAAATTATCAGAGCAAGGTATCTTGCACGTGAATTCTAGTTCCATCCCTTCGTCTTTGAGCACATTTAGAATGTGTTTCCTTTTTTCAGTGCGTGACTTGTCCATACATTTTTTTTAATTATAATGCTGTAACACTTCTATGCAGTCTTGTGTTAATGGCACAATCGAACCGCGATGGTATTGAAAGCCATAGAAATTTCTCACTATAGCATATTTTGATCACACGCATTGGTACGAACAACTCGCATGCTGCTCATCTTCTACCTTCGATGCACACCCTACACTGGCTGCATTATTCATTTTACATTTCATGCGTTGATATAAATGCAGATGTGTTCGGACCCTATTCAACAAGCGGCGGCATGTTCTTTTTGTTTTGCGCTCGCACGGCGCCAATGAGCAGCGGGCGGGGCAAAAGACGGTTCTCTCGACGTACCAACTTTTCCCATAGTGCTCCACGCACCCATGGCGCGTTGTGAGATTGCTTGAAAAATGTCTATTCTATCGAGTGCCACTGGGCAAGTGTGGGGTCACTTGCAGCGAATGAAGCCCTGAGGCTGCGTCGGTTGATGAAAATAGTATGGCTATTGATTTGGTACCTTCATGTGCAGATTGGGCGTCCTCATCTGTGAGGTTGTTACCATATACATACCACAGGCACAATGACTGGGTATCCACTGATACGCTGTGTTGCTTCTCGATTACTGACTGGGCAGTCATATGGGCGGATTTATTATATAAAATGCCTAACAAAAACAAAAAAAGCTAAAAAGGAATGGCTTTCTTAACTAGCAATGGACAAATAGTGCATTCATATATTGTACGAGCGTCAAAGATAGCAGATTTAATGGAGCGACAAAACTGCTCTCATGATATTCGCACTAGCTCATCGTGCAAGCTTCTCGTCAGGTGAGTAGCGATGAGGGCACGGTTATCGTCTTGCTTTGCATGTACAGTAAATGCAACAAGAGCGACATAAACGTAGGCCTCTGAGCCACTACCCACCGTCATACACGATCACAATACAACGGTCAGTAGTTGGCCTCAGTATTACACCTTTCATAGCAGTGAAGAACTGTATTACTTCCAACGCGTGCACAGGATATTAGGATGTTATGCACAGTGACTCGCGATTCGTTTTTTTTTTTTTTTGTCTCCACCAGCTGCGTCGGTTTATATGCACGTGCGCTATTACGTTTGTTTAAATTATTTATATTAAGGCACTTATTTCCGTATGAGATAGCCAAGTTGCGCTGCATGGAGTAGTACTGTTTGCAATCTCTCCTGTGGACCCCGTTCAACCCCTGCATATACCTCTAGCTAAAACGTTATATATTGCGGGGTATGTCTCATAACACATATCTGTGTGAGTTGCGAACCCCATAAGCCGCGATGTTCCCTCGACACGCTGGGTCGTTTCCTCTAGGATAACGCTGAGACTGCCAGGTGTGTTTATCGCTGGCCACATACTTTAGAGAAAAAGCATTTTTACGCCTGCATGGGTGACCTTTTGCCTCCTGGGTAGGAAGAGATAGCGGGTATCCATTTAACGACTTTGTACCAAAGGTCTCCTTTGACTAACACATTACTGCCTTGAATGTCGTCATACGGTGCTAGGCTGCTAACCCGAAAGTCCGGGGATCCATCCCGGCCGCATTTCAATGGACGTGAAATGCTAGATGCAGTGCTCGTTCAAAACACCAGATGGTCGACATTTCCGAAGATCTCCACTGTATACGGTGTTCTTCATAATCATAGTGTGGTATTGACGTAAGAAGCGAGATATTATTATTATTATTATTATTATTATTATTATTATTATTATTATTATTATTATTATTATTATTATTATTATTATTATTATTATTATTATTATTATTATTATTATTATTATTATTATTATTATTATTATTATTATTTCTTGAATGTCCCATATGAGTTGGTAGTTAGCACGCTGCTTGTCTGCACATGCTTTCGTGATGGTCTAAACACTTTCGACGCCGCTGAAGCAGCTGAAACTTCTTATGAAATCAAGAGTTTGATGGAAATCCGGCTGGTCGGGATAATTAACACACGACGATAGAAAACGGCGTTACGGCTTGCAAGCCTTGTCCACAATTATGAACAAAGCTTCCGCATGAGAGAAGAACCGTCGTTTTCTCCCAAACATATTATTTGGTTGGTGTAGCCTACTTCTTTTTCTTCCTTCGTAAAGCTTCTGCAGTCTTGGCATTTAGCATTCAGCTAAAGCACTACCAAGCTCGAGGGCGTGGGTTCGATTCCCTGCCATGGCGGCTTCATTCGATGATAAATAAATGTTGAGAACACCAGTGTACATGTAGATTCAGGACCAGGTGATTGAAATTGATCCGGAGTCTCCCACAATGGCGTGCTACATTGTCATATTGCAGCCGTGCAAGTAACATTCAATTGAACGCATTGGGCGCCTTCCCATCATTGAGTGAATTTTTTTCTCGCATTTCTTTCACCTGGCTTTAACATCCATAAAACGTACGAACTACTTGAAAAGTGGAAGACATAATGCCACTCCAGTTCATACTGTAGCATTTAATTATTAAATGCGAAGCCTACTTCGGCGAATTTGAGTCTATCTATCTATCTATCTATCTATCTATCTATCTATCTATCTATCTATCTATCTATCTATCTATCTATCTATCTATCTATCTATCTATCTATCTATCTATCTACGACATTTAGCTCTTCTGGCTGTTGCGATAATGGTATCGACATCAAAATTGGTATGACATAACGTAACTGTATGACGAGCCTAACTGACTAGTCATAACATGAAAATCATGACATGTATGTCATGACTCATGAATGTCATGATTTACATTTCATGGTCTTGCTGCTCTTGCGGTGATTTCGTTCGCATGACATACATTGCAAAACTGGTACGGTATGACATGACTGCAAAGCGAACATAAGTGACAGACTCTAACGTGGAAATCATGACATCCATGTCATGTAAGTCATGACTACATGCCACGCGCATGATGCGCTTGCTGGCGTTTCGCTAGCCTCAGATATAATTTTTGGTGTTACGTGACGCGAATGGACGACGAAGGTAAATGACACGTTCAGACCTAATAATCATCACATGCGTGCCTTGTAAAACATGACTACATGCTACGCTCATAGTACGCTCGCGGTCGTATTGCCAGCTTCACATATACCAAACTGGGTATCAGGTGACGTGAATAGGCGACGAAGGTAAATGACATGGCCACACATGATAACATGATATGCGGGTCATGTAAAACATGACTACATGCTACGCTTATAGCGTGCTCACGGCCCTTTCGCTAGCTGCATATATACCAAATTAGGTATCACGTGCCATCCGTAGACAACGAAGGTAAATGGCACGTGCAAATATGATAATCATGACATGGAAGTCGTGTACGGCATGATTTACGTCCACCTCGTAACGTTGTGCTGATTTCAAAGTGGCATAACAACCTTCCTCATTAGTGCTTCGCATATCATCGATTCCCATTGTACGTGGGATCTGCCTTTTTTATATTTTTGTGCGGACCATCAGGCGATTGGCTAAGGGGTGCCAGCGCGATAACTCAGTCAGTACCGCCCACGAGCAGGGGCTCGCGTCCTGTGCTTCTCGTCTAAGCCGCCTAAATAGACTTAGCTTATCGGCTCCCGTTATCGGACCAGCGTAGCCTCCGTGGTCTCGACTACGCAGCACCGCGCAAATGACCTCGTCGCACATTTCTCCTTGCCGCAAAAAGCGGGCATCCGTCCAGCTGTGGATTGGGCGCCGTCGCTTGGCGGCGTGCGACTCAACGAAGGCGAGCAGCGACACAGACGCTGCAGAAGCTGTTTGTGTGGCCGTTCGCGCAGCAGGTAGGCGAGCGTCGTTCTAGCAAATGGTTGGCGCGATGCAGCAGCCGGCGAGATGCACACTGCGGGCCCTCCTGCTCGTACGGCGGCTGGCCGGACACGGGCGAGATGCGGCGCGGCACGCGTCCAACCTTAACCAGCCGCTGTCGGGAAACGACTGCCCGCGACCGGGCGGCATAGCCACATTCATGCGCCTTCCGTACGCTGCCTCCGCGCACGGTGAGTGTTGAACGCGGCTCCTTTTTTTTCCGGCTAGCCGACGGCGCTCACGGTGTTCACCGGATTCCGCAGACGCCACGCTTTGCGCGCGCTTTTCTTATCCGCCCCTTCATGACTCGTTTGTTTGCGCGAACCCCGTTGCCTACATCAGAGATTCAATGAAAAATGTCAATATACACTAACTTGAAAACGACACTCGGCGACAACTTTTTTTGGCACTGAAGGGAAAGCTACGGAGGTGGAGCTTCTGCACGTATGTAGCACTACGCGAAGCAGTCCGTTTTGGCGCGCGTCTCGTAACGCCATGGAAAGTGACGGGGGCGCACCTTCAGCGTTTCATGTAGACGCAGACGCCGCTTAGCGTTTGGAGGCACGTAAAAAAGGCTGGACTTTCTCACGGGTTCAGGAATAACGAATATCTTACTGGTGCGAGCTGCGTCCTATCTCTAGTAGCTCCACGTAGAAAATAAAGGAGGAACATTTGCATTTCACGTTGAAAATACGGGCGCTACTTTGGCACTACCTTCACTGGTGGTAGGATGCACGCGATTTGGCTCCGTAGCTTTCCCTTCAGTGCCAAGAAAGGTTGTCGCCGAGTGTACAAAACGTTAGCTTTTGTTCCAGTGCTCCTGCGGTGTTCTTTACCGCTTGCCTTCGTTTGCCGACAGTACCTAAGTAACCTGCGCAATACATACATACATACATACATACATACATACATACATACATACATACATACATACATACATACATACATACATACATACATACATACATACATACATACATACATACATACATACATACATACATACATACATACATACATACATACATACATACATACATACATACATACATACATACATACATACATACATACATACATACATACATACATACATACATACATACATACATACATGGGAGGGCACACAGTGGGTTGTCATGCACTTGCAACACCCACCACAAGTAGCGCACAAGTCTTACCACATTCCATGCAGTACAAGTCAACAAGTGGCGGAAGCCATGGACAAATAGCAATATGTTATGAAAAAAGTGGGAAAGTTCCTAAGTTGCTTGAAAGCCCAAGACTGCAACAAGAAAATGGGTTATTGCATACAATAATAAGCTTTTTTTCGCTTGTTTTTCATTATTCAAGACGCATACATAGCCTATGTTGTATGTATGTATGTATGTATGTATGTATGTATGTATGTATGTATGTATGTATGTATGTATGTATGTATGTATGTATGTATGTATGTATGTATGTATGTATGTATGTATGTATGTATGTATGTATGTATGTATGTATGTATGTATGTATGTATGTATGTATGTATGTATGTATGTATGTACTTTTCATGCTCGGTTATTTCGATACTGTCAGCAAGGGATGGTAAGCTGTAAACACCGCAGTGGCACGGGAACAAGAGTTAAAGCTTTGTAGTTTTCAGGTTAGTGCATATTAACTTTCATTTGGGAAAAAGTGCGGGATGTCGAAAGGGTGCAAGATCCCTCATCACACCCCATCCCTATACCACCAAGGACGTTTTCAGCGCCCTAGAAAAGCTAGAAAAAAGAAATATCACTTGCTTAAGCTGGCATGTTTCATTCCAGTGGAACATTGATTTCAAGTTACACAGGTTTCTACAGCCGCAACGGTGTACGATTACTTCAGCTAATCCCTTTTCTCAGTTGGTTCTCTCTCTCTCTTTCTATTTCTCGCTTGTTTCCTCTTTTTCAATATTTAATAATGGTTTCGACCCTAAAGTGCTCTTCACTTAATATCATCATCAAGGCCCTCGAAGAACAAGAGGAAAGAAGACTTTTTATTGGCGCGAGCTGCTCAGATGGCTCTGCTGCACACAATGTGGTTCTGCCTGCGTTATGCCAAGCGACGTCGACAACATACGACAGCCTGGCCTTCATGAAGTGCCCCGCACTTTAAAAGAGAGAAAAAGTACGAAAGTATACGTGGTTATATCAGGTCAAGTGCGGAGTACATGAAAGCAGAAATATTTCGGTGAGTTGGTGCGGATACAACAAACCTTAGACTAATGTTTACTGACACACACATGCTGAAAAGTGTGTCTGTATGTTGCACACACACACACACACACACACACACACACACACACACACACACACGTACACACACACACACACAGTGTGTGTGTGCAACATACAGACACACTTTTCTGCAGCGCAAAGGCGAAACGTAGTCAGCATAAGTACACCGCGGCTTCCTTGCGGTTCCGATGGAGCAGTCATGTTATAAACACTAGGATAAATACTGAAAGTTCAGCGAGAATATTAGCCTGGTGAGCAATCTAATATGCATGCTTGTTATGCAATAGTCAATGTGTCGTGCAAGTATTTTTCAGCCTTATAATAGCCTTCTCAAATGAATCGTTTGCAAACGTGTGTCTGAGTTTAATGTGCTGTGTGCCATTTAGCTCTTGTTTGCGTGAGCAAGCGCCCTTTACCCACTTGAACGCGAGCTCAAAAAGAGAGAGAGAGAGAGAGAGAGAGAGAGAGAGAGAGAGAGAGAGAGAGAGAGAGAGAGAGTGCCCGGGCCGTCAAGTGAAACAACTTTTACGAAGCTGTCTGTCAAGATAACGAAGAGACAACACGTTCGTTTCTCGCAACGAAAATATTCCCTGAGCAATGCCCTGACAATGGTCGTTAGAGGCATCTGACTGCTGAAGAAAGCTACATATACTTGAGGGACTTACAAGCAAACCCTTTCATGTAGGCAGATACTGCTAACTCACATAGCTTTATAAGCCAAGTCTTTTATATGCTATTTGAAAAATTATGATGTGCACCCATTAGAAAACGACGTTTATTGTACAACGCCTATGGCCTTATTGGTTGGTGTCTTAATTAGTTTGCCCTTCCAGTATTTATAATTAATCCACTCCCACTTTTGAAACTTGCAGCTATATCATTAACATAAAAAAACATTACTTTAGGCGTCATTATTAACTCCTTGTATTGCACCAACGTCTCATTGCAGCCGAAGTTCAAGGAGACATTCTGGAACTACGGCTACCGATGATACCTGAACTGACGACTCAACCCCGCCATCCTATTGATTAGAGCGAATAAATATAACAGAAGTGTTAGGTGATGTTACATTTAATGCAAACAGTTCGTATACGTCAGCCTGTGATTATAGCTCATATAAGCGCGCACTCGCATGATCAGTGATTGCAATGATAGCCGTTTATTTACTTCCTTGTAGAGCAGGTCCGTAGGCGGTGACAGTTTACCACACTCGGTTTACCAGACCCGCTCTCATAGAGTGCAAGCTGTCAGCTGCGACTCGCGTATACACTTGCTTTCATTGTGAACTGATTTCTGAATAACTGAGTTCACTTGCATGTAGGGGCGTAGCCAGGGGGTGGCACACTGCAACGTTTATAGAACCTGTTCTATAGGACAGGTTTATTGAATAGGTTCTATAACATTTATAGAACAGATTTCAACATTTATAGAACATGTTATATAAACGTTGGCACACCAGGCTCGTGCCCTCCCTCCCCCCCCCCCCTCTGATTTTTCGGCATGGCGTCGAGAGCGAAAAATGACAATTTCAAGGGGATTCCCTCCCCGAAATCAAGAAGGTCCCCCCCCCCCCTCTCGGGAAAAACGTTTCTGGCTACGCGCCTGCTTGCATGACATCTAAGCCTGACAAAATAATATGCGGCGGAGAAGTATAGTTTTCTTCTATTCTTTTGCAAGCCTGTAATTGTGCGTATGCTGCAGGTCTGGACGTGGCTGTCTACGGAGTCCCCTTCGACTGCGGCACATCGAACCGCAGTGGGGCCCGGTTCGGTCCCCGCCAAGTGCGTTGCGAGTCGTCGCTGATCAGGCCGCACAACATGGCCACCCGTGGGTACACTTTTTTCAGTCGCAGTCCTGGTTGTGTCGTCTTTATACGGCGTCCGCTTATGCATCCGACTTCGCAGAGGTCTTCCGTGCACAACGCGTTACTTCCGCGTCTCGGCCGCATTCAAGCAGAATAGTTGGAGTATGTAAATGATATCTCCAGACCGCCGCTTGGCGAGTTAACGCTTACACAATTTTCTCGAGCCTTCAGTTGCGCAACGCAGGGAAAGCGGGTGGACGGAATTCGATGTAGGCAAAGACCAAGGCGTCTGCCTGTCTGGCTAGAGTGATTTATTTAGCATCAACTGGAAACGGTGACAAGAAGCAGACTATGTCGCTAATTTCTCCGCTGCTGAAAAAAAGTTGAATGAATAAAGGTTGAAGTGAAACATTTCAGCTATTGAGAAGTTTGCTGTCAAACACGGGGTAGCCAATTGACCCACTTACAATGAAATCCGCAAAAAATAATGACAAAAAAATACAGGCCACTGGCATAAAATCGCACCATGCTAACTTTGTTAATCGCAAATTCTCTGAGGCCGTTTTAGGGTCACTGAGGAGAATTATCAGCCAAATTGTCAAATGCTGTCTCGAGCCTTGTAACATTGTGCGGCGAATAACGTCCCTCGACCAATCTGTCTCCGGCCATTTGTTTCTTTCTTTCTGGTTATTTTTCTCGGTATGTGGCCACTGAGTACAAGAACACGAAAGAAAAAAAAACGGCTCGCATAAAGCGATCTGTGTGTGTTTGTTTCTCCCTTCCACGTTCTTGTATACGAAGTAAGGGATGCATGTTTGCGCAAAGAGACAGACTCTATGAAGAAGGAATGTTACGCTAGAATGGGATACATACAATAACAAGCCCAAAAAATCTGCCCTAATTTAGCCCTTGTCATTTTCAGTCTTTAAACGAGAAAATGCATGCATTGCATCGTTACGCAATGCGCACCTATGTATGTAGGTTCGAATACTGAAATCGCAACTATATATACATGCAGATCGTATTTTCTACATGTCTATCCAAAAATTCGATGTCCATTCATATCCCACCATATGGTAAACACGGCGTTACCAAGCATACTGTGGACACACCAACGCTCCCATACGGCGGGATGGGGAGCTATTTTGGAAAATCAGGTAGCAATCGTGAAGGGTGCAGTACATGCCGCGTCGGATGACGCCCCCTTGTGCTTGCTCATCATGACTCGAAACATACGTGGATTCAAAACATTCTTATGCACGTGTTGCGAACGCAGCCGAAAGAACTTTCCACATTTCAGAGTCGTGGCTATCTTTGACTATTAGTTCTGGATCATTGAGAATTTGTATATTGTGGATAACACCGATTCCAAAGAAAGCACGTGACGACATGCGAGCGCTAACTACCACAAAAAGCTCTACATATCCAACACACATTTTTATACTGCTGTTCATTACCATTACATATGCGCGCATCACTTTCTCAGAAAGAATAACTCTGAGCTATAAGCGTGCAGAAGGAGTTCTGACACACCCATAACCTATAGCAGGGAAACCTTATCCGTCTCCATTATTTCGCCGGTATAGCTCGTCGCACTTCTGCTGGCAACAGTTTACACTGGTCAAAAAGGGCTTCACCTGCAGTGGAATGCAATCTAGCCATCGCAAACTGTTGTCCCTGCTTCATCCCGTTTGATTAAGGGTTAATAAGCGATGAACAGCTGTACAAACGCGTATCGAGAGGTAAACGTTTGTTGGCCTGTTATCGCCACCTCGTGTCTTCTTTTGTGTACCCGTTACTTGTGGTGCGAATTGTCAGTGAAACTTCCGCGTCGTTCGGTCCACACCTGAGCGTGGTCGAACGAAGAACATGGCGAGGTGGTGTCTTTCCTTGCAGGAGCTGCGCCCTACGACTCCCTCCAGGTGGCCGATGTTGGTGACGTACCGGTTACTATGTACGACACGAAACGTGCTATAGGCGACATCGAGCGCTTCGTGAAAGGTCTACTGAGCCATGGCTGCGTGCCCGTGGGCATCGGGGGTGACCACACTACCACATATCCCGTGCTGAGGGCGATCAAGGTCGGGCCTTGACTTTGTTTGCCGCCAAACTAATATATCCTAGAACTGCAATGTTGTAAAAGCTGACAGTCTTAAGCGCTACGCAGACGAAAGTGTGAACTATGGGTAGGCGACGATGCTTGCTGGTCGCAGTGCTTTCTTGTCTATCATAGTAGAATATCTTGAAGGGTCAACTTGTCGCCTAGTTTGTATAACATGTCTTACGGTAACAGTACGGAAGACGTGAGCAACAGAGGTACACACACACACACACACACACACACACACACACACACACACACACACACACACACACACACACACACACACACACACGCACACACACACACACACACACACACACACACACACACACACACGCATGCACACACACACACACTGTTGTCCTCGTCCTCTGTTGCCCTCGTCTTTCGCGCTGTTACCGTAAGATAGAATATTTGTCCACTTGTGTGGGGCTGAAGCCGCAAAAGCTTTGAGTCATGTTCGTTAGGTGACCAAATGCTATAATCAGAGTTTCCACGTTATATCATTTATGTTCCTTGTGAGAATCACTGGCTCGTGGTGGATAAGTATAGTAAGGTTGCCATAGTTTGTTAGTAGACTTCTACATATCGTGCTGTTCTCTATAAAACATCATATTCTTGAGAAAGGCATAAACAGCATAGCAACACATCTCCTGTTCTCCACATAAATCTAAACAACGGAATTTCCGCAGACAAGTGGGTAGAAAATCGGCCTTAAGTTATCCACTGCAAAAAAGAAAAAAAATTAAAAATGCTCAAGAAGCCAGCCACATTGCGCCCTTCTTTATTGGTCGTCGCAGGAAAAGCATGGTCCCGTGGGGCTGCTGCATCTGGACGCGCATGCCGACGTGAACCCGACCATGATGCACTGTGAGGTGGCACACGGCACTCCCTTTTACCGAGCCGTTCAGGAGGGCCTCCTGGACACACGCCGCGTCGTGCAGATCGGCCTGCGTGGCTCCGTTTACGGACCCAACGAGGAGCGATGGAGCCTGCAACACGTGCGTATACACACACGTAGCGGCCGCCCACTGGCGAAAAACTATGCATACCCTGACGAAGCCGAAGATATCAGTTCCACTCGAGTAGGTTATCGGTGTCGAGAGAAGTTCTGTGTGTTGCTTCAATGGTGCAGTGCTCGCGACAATGGGGCTGAAAGCGCGCGCGTATACATGCCTCGTCGAGGCGATATCAGTTTTGAGACTTCCATGGTGCCTTTTAATGAAAGCTGCGTGGAAAATAGATTCTTCTTTGCATGGCGTTTAATTCATGCATGCGATATCTGCCCGTTAACTATCCCTAGTAATTAAACAACATTATAAACCATACTAATGTAGAATTCAACTCAATGTATAACTCAGACAGTAAATCAAAGAATCGCACATGCGGTGACAGATCAGGACGGGACACGGCGCTGTGTTCTGTTCTGATATGTCGCCATCCATGTAATGTCTTCGTGCTAATGTCTGAATTATGCACTACCCACTAACGCGTCAGTCTATCCAACATATAACTTTTATTTGAATATTAACACACTTGCTGCCTCACCCCAAACTTAATTGAGTAAATTGGCGCTAATTGTTAGCTCGCATTTGGAAAGAATGAAGCTATCTGAATACGCTAAAGAGCAAGCGCTATACCTCTCAACTAAAAAATAAAAGTACGTATTAAGTTAATGAAACGAAGAATGTAATGACGAGATACGAACGTCAAACAAAGAAAACTTGTATTTGGGTTACAAGCAGCAGGATGGAAATTAAGTGGTCACATATGGCGCGTGCTTTCATATTACACTGCCCCGCCACAGTGGTCTAGTGGCACTTGGCTGCTGACACGCAGGTCGCGGGATCGAATCCCGGCTGCGGCGGCTGCATTTCCGATGGAGGCGGAAATGTTGTAGGCCCGTGTGCTCAGATTTGGGTGCACGTTAAAGAACCCCGGGTGGTCGAAATTTCTGGAGCCCTCCACTACGGTGTCTCTCATAATCATATGGTAGTTTAGAGACGTTAAACCCCACATATCAATCAAATCATTTCTTATTATACTTGCCAGATGTATATTAACTGAGATGTATAATAACTTTTTTTTGGCTACGTTAAGCAAAAAAAAAAGACTTTGTGCATTCTGCTTCCTGTATACAACAGCACTTGCGAAAGCTCTTAGCAATACAGTGAACGCTTCGAATAGCACAGATGCTAGCTGTGTGTATAGTTAATCATATTTTGTGCGGATGCAGTGCAACCTGAAACTGTGTGAGCTTGCAGACAGCAAAAGCATCATTTGAATTTCATGGCGGCGACTTGTTTTAGAACATGCGATTCCGTTTGGCATCTCACGAGCTTTGCTGCTTGAGTGACTAGAGCTTTGCGAATAGCTACATGTTAGACGTTCATTCAAGCTTGAAAGAGTGACAGCATATCTTTCTGCAAGGATCATACCACAGCAAACTACACCATAATGTACTTAAAATCGTTGCGAATCCATTGAAATATATATGAATTGAAAAGAAGCGTTACTACATTGCTATAAAGTATGAATAATTACGGTGGCAACGATTCATACTCAGGCAAGGGCGGAATACATTTGTTGAAACGCGTAGGTGGCAATAAGTTTTTTTTTTTTTGAAAATTAAAAAACCTGCGATTTACAAATTGTGCTTGGAGAGGTGTGCGAATAGACACTTTGTCACAGTGTCTGTTATTAACTGGGCGTTCTACGAATAACTGATAGCTCGGCACTGAAGCAAGATTGCAGGTCTCTCTAGATATCAATAAAGAAAGTCATAAAGTTATCATCAGCATCATTGTTATCAGCATATTTCATGTCCACTGCAGCGTGAATATAAGGCCTCTGCCACTGAACTCCATGAGGCAGGCGGTAGCCAATACTGCACCAGGAAGCGGATTCCGTTTGTGTGGAACATTGGTCGGCGAACTCAACATTGGTCGGCGAACTGATGAGTCGACTCGCTCAGAGTTGCACAGGCTCAGATGAGGCAAATGAGTGTGAGTCTGAGTGGGACCGGGTGAGCGATACTTTGATATGCTTGAGTCAGAATGAACCAAGTGTTGGAAAATTTTAGTCCGAGTGAGCCCTAAGCACCAAATATATTTCTTAATGCGTTCCACTTCTTATTGCCGATTAATGGTCCTGTCTACTCGTCTTCAGCATTACTTTCAGCTTTATATCGGCTTACGTTCACGCTCAAATATATTCACACATCCACCTATAGGCGCATTAGCGTTCATGCACCACCTTAATATTGATCAGAAGCGTCATTGTCACAGCGAAAGCTGTATGTGCACGGCTAGGAGAAACGGAAATCTGTTCTGCAGTAGTGTCGTGAGTGGTCTCCATTGGCTGTGTTGTCAGTTACGTCGTTCCCAAGCACGCGCGTCATTGGCTCCGTTGTGGGTGACGTCGTCGTAGCCGTGGTGCCGAGCCCACGCACAACAGTTTCTCCTGCAGACCTCCCCGCCGAATCGGCTCGCGATGTCAGCCGCTTGCAACAACGTTGCGTGGCGGCGTCAATGTGATGACTGCGGAAGCGCGTTCGCCGGATCGAACGCCGCTTTCGGCAGAAGTTTCTCCTGCGGCACATTGGTTTCGTCTGCGCCGTCTGTGATCGCCTGTGGTTCGAGAAAAACCACTGTACTTGAAGCATTGCGAAACAAATTTAATCGCTCATTACATTCCTCCATGGTCGTGCTCATGCGACACATAACGTGCGGCATGTGAAATAAACACTGTGGTAAACCAAAGCGAAAGGTATGTCTAATCTCATTAAGAAGCACGAACATGTAATCAGTAATTGTACAACGCTTCAGTGCCATGTCGGGTTGAACCCACTGGTAAGCCCTGTGGCCGCACGTTTCAGCTTTCGCTGGCTGATTAACCATTATGTACGGAATGCTTGGGCTGGGATTTTTTTTTTTTTTTGGGGGGGGGGGGGGGCAATTAGACTTTCATCAGAATTTCTTGTTAAAATATCTCGTGCCAGTTGCTTGATTCATGAAAAATATCCTTACTGCATTGAAACCACCGACATTTGATTGATTTTTTGATATGTGGGGTTTAACGTCCCAAAACCACCATATGATTATGAGAGACGCCGTAGTGGAGGGCTCCGGAAATTTCGACCACCTGGGGTTCTTTAACGTACACCCAAATCTGAGCACACGGGCCTACAACATTTCCTCCTCCATCGGAAATGCAGTCGCCGCAGCCGGGATTTGAACCCGCGACCTGCGGGTAAACCACCGACCGCTGTTATATGAAAAAGTACGAGATAAAAAAAAGTGTATCGTAGAACACAAAACTATGGGAACTATTCTCCTTAAGGAGCGAAAGAATATTATTCATGCACGACTCGTGACCTTGAGCACTTCCTCTTCTTTTTTTTTTTCTTTCTTCGAATACGCGGCTTTTCGGTGCGATTGCAAGTGGCAGCCTCCTGCGGCGGCCCCAGAAACGACTGAGTGCGCCATGCTCAAATCATCCAGTGGCTTGTTTAATGACTGTGACGAGTGATTTTTGAGCTTGTGGCGTCATTTGCCGAAGAAGAGAGCAATTTTCAGTTCACTTTGGGAATTTATTGCGAATAGCAGGCCGAGTGCTGCGTTGTAATATTTGGCTCGTGTGTTCTCGGGAGCCTCGACTACCGATCAGCAGCGTTGTCTGACAAAGGCTTGAAAAGTGTTGTAGGGCCCCTTTAAATTTGAAGGGGGGCTTCGTGGCAGAGGAGATTTCCTTGAATAGGTGTTTTCATGGTTTAGCAATACTACACTGCAGTGACGAAATTTTCACTAATTTCCATTCGAATTGAAGCGAATTCAAACTTTCTCTTCTTTAATTTTTTTATTTTATGTTATTCATACTGTTAGCATACATGCCAAAACAGGCGTTGCTCATCTGGGCACACAAATTTCAAAAGTCAATGCAAAAGTGGTACATCTCACAATTTGACACAAAGAAAGCAAAAGCATTGCAAAAATAAATAAATAAAAATCCAACATTCAATGCGCACCCTGCAGCATAACATGGCAGAACACAGGTGAGCAAGTGAGTGCCTTATCACAGCTCAGTTCAACATTTGAAACGCACATTCGAAATGTTTAACATTGTTACACAGTACAACGTCATTCTACTAATTATACTAGTTTTTCGAATATTCGAAGCATTGAAATATTCGCAGGAGCCTAGTCAAGTCAGCACTGGTCGAGTAAACACTGCACACCACACACAGGAATGCAGGTCAACCGACTCAGCCCCCCAACAACAACGACGTCGTCTTCATTCATTTGGTGTCATTTTGGCGTTCGTGCCAGATGCACGTTTCCGTACCTGTCACAATATGCCGATGAGTTTGAGCCCGAGTAAGCCCCGAGAAGAAAATATACTTCTTGTGTGAGTCTAAGGCCCGTATTCACAAACGCTCCTCGACTCAAAACTCGACCTCAAGGCATCCTTGAAGACTGTTTCGCGTTGTGATTTTTGCAACGCGAAAAGGCTCAAGGATCCTTTGAGGTCGATTTTCGAGGCGAGAAGCGTTTGTGAATACTGGCCCGAGTGTGCTCCAATTTCTGTGCCGACCTATGGTGTTGAAAGAGTGGATTGTGGATAATAAGTTAATCAAGAAAATGGCCATGTGGGAGCTCCTGATAATTCAACTTTCAGATGGTGAAATCAACAACCATTTCATCATTATATAGTGACAGCGATTTCTTACGTCTATAGCGAAACACGGTTTCCTTTTCTTTTTATTTTAACGCGCCAAATGAAATAGTAATGCTTTTTCGCTTGCCGATAAGTTATGCCTCTTAAGCTGCAAGTGATGAATGGCTCTTGCTTGATAATCGCCTAATACATGAGTAGTTCGGCAGACTCAGTACGAAATATGGATACATCTGAGCAGTGCCACATTTTAATCACTTGCAGTGACGTCATCATGGCCGCCACCTGGTACTAGCACTTGGGAAAGCAGCGTGCTCGGCGTCACTTGAAATATGTCTGCAACATTTAACCAGTTTTAATTTTTGAACATTCTGAACTAT
The DNA here is from genome assembly GCF_043290135.1 of Rhipicephalus microplus. Taxonomy (NCBI): domain Eukaryota; kingdom Metazoa; phylum Arthropoda; class Arachnida; order Ixodida; family Ixodidae; genus Rhipicephalus; species Rhipicephalus microplus. The sequence continues at coordinate 80,774,514 of NC_134710.1, forward strand.
TGGTTGGCGGTACGTCGCTATTATCAGAATCTAGAAGGTCTCTTTATCATTTGTGGATTACGTTGCAGAATACTGAATAAGAGAAAAAAAATCCGGCGAATTAAGAAAGAAAGAAGATAACGAAACCACACTGTTTCGTTTGGCTGCGCCAATGTCAAATGTTTTCCTTCATTTGACACCGTGTAACTGTATGCGCGCTTGCCTTTTCTTTTTGGAGTCGAATCTGCGGGGAAGATGGGAACTAAGCGCGGACAGTGGTTCCGTTTGCGGACGCGTAGTAGCGTGCCATAAGCGTGCTTCGTTGTCGGCAAGGACGCGGTCGCTTGGTGGCCGCCATTACTTGACGCGCGGTGCCGGTCTGCTCGCAGGGCTTCCACATCATCCAGGCGCAGGAATGCTGGTTCAAATCTATGGTGCCCATCATGGAGACCAAGGTGCTGCCCGTGCTGGGCGCCGGCCCCGTCTATATATCTTTCGACATCGATTGTCTGGACCCCGCATTCGCCCCGGGCACTGGTGAGAAGGAATTAAGCACGCGCGCACCATTGCCCCCCACTTTATTGCTTTTTCGACATTCGAGTGGCTCGCGCGCTTTTAACGCGCATCACTTTATGAATGCCTCCGGGCTCCCGTCCTCCCGGTGTCCTTGCCTTGCTTCTTCGTTTTTTTATATATAGCTGCTGCACCCTCACCCCCCATTCCTCTATATGTTCCTTGTGAATTTGCACCCCTCCCGTGGGCCATCAATATGTGGGCCAAAAGGAGGATCAAAAGAAAGTCGCATGGGAGCCCGGAAGCGGCTTGGCGAAATGCGAGAACGACGATATGGGCTTGTTGGAGCTCTCGCTAATATCCTCCCCAAGATGTCCGCCGCTGCCACGACTTCATAGAGCGCGCGTTAAATTCATGTCCCCTTCGCTATCCCTTTATCCTTTTTTTGCTTCGCCGATTCATAGCGGAGTTTGCTTCGCACGCATATATGTAGGGTGAGTATGCGCATAAGCATCACTTTTCTGCGTGCTTTTGATGATTTGGCTCACGTTTAGCTTCGTTCTCGTTATAGCGTGGTAAACTTTGGTGCACGTACTGTATTAAATGTCCGTTTGCATAATGACGTCGCATGCTACTGTGTAGGCTGTGGAGAGCGAAGTTTTACTAAACAGTCCAGGAATTTCGTTTGTGTATGTACCACCATGTGTGGGTTTGTACTTTAGCTTCCACTGACGCGTCGATATCCGTTGAGTAACATGCACAGTGTGGGACGGTGCGTCTCTATCTCTGCACCAAAATCGTAAGCTTGGAGATTTCCTGCGCAAAATCAGTGAACAGTGGTGCTATTTTGGACACTGCAGAATTTCACCATATTGCCCGGAACTGTGTAATGCCGCCGTTTTAAACCTGCAAGAAAAGCTGTGGCGACCTACTGGGCCAATCAAATCTCACGAGATGGAGAATTCAAGAGTGTCCAGAATCGTATACCCGGAGACCGAAGATGAAGTGTCATACACTAGCGTTAGCTTACGTATTGACAAACAAAACAAAGAGCAGATAATGAGATACACAAATGTATGAAGGATGAACACGAAATAAAAAGATGGTATCGCATAGATAAACAGTTCCTATAGGAACTGTTTATCTGACATCGCCCTCACACGTGAAACATATATAAGATTACAGGTAACGTGAATCCTTGCTTCACGAGTGCAATCGGTGGCACGCTGTTGATGCGGAATGGTCAAACTTTCAAACTCTGCATTACAGGCTAACATTTTTTCCCCTGTTGTTGTTGTTGGTTATAATGTTTTTCGCCCTTCGTGCGTCTGTATTAATACAATGATTTCGTGTATGTGTGTTTGCGCTAAAAACTAATGCAGATGAACTCATTTAGGCACCGACGGTAGCTACTCAAAATAAAGAGAGGAGAGAGAGACAGACAAACAAAATCACGTGCGCCATGGCGTGTCCTTTTCTTCGACTTTCAGATGCGTAATAAAAGCTTTTGAGGAAAGTGAGCGCTTGTTGAAGTCGTTTTCCCTCTGGTCTTTGCTGTTTTCGAGCTCATAAGCTTGACCATAGAATATCAACCATCCCCAACTCTTTTGCCAAACAGCAGTCGACATTCGTAAGCTATGTAATTTCCGAAGACGTCTTACGTCCAACTCGCCATCGTGGTCTATTTATGGCGCTTGCCTGCTGATTCGCCGGTCACGGGATTGCATTCCGCGGCCATGCTAACAACGCGGTGTGCTTGCCCCGCCACGGTGGTCTAGTGGCTAAGGTACTCGGCTGCTGGCCCGCAGGTCGCGGGATCAAATCCCGGTTGCGGCGGCTGCATTTCCGATGGAGGCGGAAATGCTGTAGGCCCGTGTGCTCAGATTTGGGTGCACGTTAAAGAACCCCAGGTGGTCAAAATTTCCAGAGCCCTCCACTACGGCGTCTCTCATAATTACATAGTAATTTTGGGACGTTAAACCCCACAAATCAATCAACGCGGGGTGCTTGTGGTGCGCTGCAGGGTATGACACGAACAACAAAAAAAAAAACGAGAAACAACACAAGAATCAACCTTGTGCTGTTTCTCGTTTTTCAAGTCCGTGTCTTACGTTGTAGCGCATCACAAGCATGAATCCCGGTCGCTTGGCCATATTTTCGATTGAGGTGAAAATGCTTGAGGCCCCTCTGTTTAGATTTTAGGTGCACATTAAAGAACCCCAGCTGGGGGAAATTTCAGGAGCCCTTCACTACGGTGGCCCTCGTAATCATATCGCGGTTTTTGGGACGTTAAACCGCGACAATTATTACGGCACGTCCGTGTGGGCATGTCGTTAAAGGTTTACGTACCTGTGGTACGATTGTAGTACACCGTTGCTTTACGGGCAGGAAGTGTTCAGTGAGCCGTGCCGTATTTACTTATCTTTCAGGTACTCCAGAAATAGGTGGTTTGACGAGTGCACAGGCGCTTGAAGTAATACGCAGCTGCAAGGGGCTCAACATCGTTGGTGCTGACTTGGTCGAGGTAAGAGGGTAGCGAGTTGGAAAATGGTCACGTCGACCAGCGCAAATGAAACACCGCATAGACAGCATACTCGGGAAATCGCGGAGGTGTTTGAAATTATAAAAATCAGGGACACGTGCGTGAGCTGCCCTTCCCTCACTTTAATTGATGGCTTTCCTGGAAGGCACGCAAGTATAGACAGCGCTTGCGTCGTCGCTTTCTTCTCTGTCCGTGTTTCGTTTGCGCCGGCCGTCATGTTTGGTCGAGGTAAGCAGCAATCGTTGCAGCTTCCAGCACGATTCCATCTTTGATTTGTGGGGTTTAACGTCCCAAAACCACCACATGATTATGAGAGACGCCGTAGTGAAGGGCTCCGGAAATTTTGACCACCTGGGGGTGATTCCATCTTTAGCCCGCTATTTACGAAACGAGAAGAACTCATTTACCAGTTAAATGTCTACAACTTGCAGGTTCCGTCAACTTTTGTCCATCAGTCAACAAAGCTCTCAAGTGTCCCTCAAAGGTCATGTTCAACTGCCTATCGTGCTTTATAAATGAAGTAACTACATCGCCGGAGGGATGCGGGAGTGTGTCAAAAATAATAATAAAATTAAGGCGCACATTTATGTGCATCCTTGCGCACATTTAAGAGGGCATGAGGGGGTCATCTATCGATCTGTTTCAATCGCGGAAAGCTGCGTGGGCAGCTAGTATCAAACCCCGATCATGTGTGCATACAAGCATCATATGCCCGTGTTGCCTGTTCGTTACTCAACGGACATGTAAAAAACGCAGATAGTGGCTTCGCAAATAATAATAATAATAATAATAATAATAATAATACATTTGTGAATTGAGGAACCCTCTCACCGAGAGTGGTCTCGAGATTTATTGTCGGGCCGCTAAAAGTTTATTTAAATCATTCAACATAATATAACTCAACAACTCTACCGGCTATGTTATATCTTGTTGCTCGAACGAGCTATATACATACATATATACAGGCAGGCATGGGGGTTGAGTCGCCGTAGCGTTGCAAGTAGTCCAGTAGATCCTCCGTGAGCGGTCACAACGTGGTTTATTTTGACGTTACGGCCTAGAGTCTGGCCTTCATCCTGATGAAGACCAGACTCTAGGCCGAAACGTCGAAATAAACCACGTTGTGACCGCTCACGGAGGATCTACTTGAATATATATATATATATATATATATATATATATATATATATATATATATATATATATATATATATATATATATATATATATATATATATATATATATATATATATATATATATATATATATAGTTTCCACTCCATAGGCTGTTCACGTGTCTTGCTTCCTGTATTATCATGGCCTAAAATAATTAGGTCCACTCTATTAGCAGCAGGCGACAGAGCAAGCCAGCTGTTGACACCGATAGAAAGCTGCCATGCTTGTTTCCGCTGTTCGGGCAACTAAATCTACAGTTGTTCCGCTTCTCGTGCCGCTTCTCAACCAGCTAGTGTTGTGTTCAATTCCTCTATGTTGTGAGAGCTTCGCTGATACTAAACTCTAGTGGAAACTTACCCTAACCAACACTGTAATATGCGCAATATTGGTTACAGTTTATTTAATGCTGAATTCAGTTTAGTCGAATTCGTCTTTTCTCAACGAAACTGAAAACGCAAGAATAGCAGCCGCGATAATGGCTGTACCTTATAAATATTCGGTCCGAGGTGAGGCTCTAAACACAAAAAAAAACAAAATAGATATTCAAAAACTATTCGTAACTACAGTTTAAATAACTGCGGTTGTGCCGTAAAATTTTTCTTAGGAAGGTGGTTGAGAAATCTGCGTAAGTTTTGGTCATCCAGCTCGAAAAACAGCGCGCTTAACTGCTCGCACCACTGTGTGAACAGATCGGGAATACTTCGGACGCTCGTGTGACGACGAAGTGTGGCGGCGATAGTCCAGCGTTGACGAAAGGCAAGCTCCACAATACAATGATTTCGGCGTCTTTTTTTCGTGGCAACGTGCCAAGTGGCAGCGAAGAAGGCCGTTTCACTCAGGCCCCGTTGTGACCACGGGGGCTCTCTGGCGGAGGGGCACTGAACTCGGCGGTAATCCATCTGCGCACTTTGGTTCATTAAAATATATTTTCTCTGCCAAAACACACAGCTGCAGATATTCGAGTTGCGGAGAGTGACCTCAAAAGGCGGATTATGTCGCAGCAGAGTTGAACGTTCCCCCAAAGATTAATTCTGTCCAGCATTTTGGGTGCAAACAAAAAATAATACTAATTAGAAGAAGACTACCAATCACTATACTTATTTGTTTTAGCCGAGTTCTATCTCTACCGCTATAACAAATATAGGATATAACGAACTAATTTACGACCCCAACGCTATTTCGTTATGCCGAGATTGTCTGCCGAACGCGAACCAGGCGTTTATGACTAATTTGTGCGGCTTAGGTCTTAAGAACAGAAGAAGAAACTCATGCATGCAGCTGAACCAATGCAGGGTGTTCACTTCGAAATGGATGGCCTGCATTGTGTAATACGGATCTTGTTGGCAACTAATGACTTTAGTATTTTTTTTTCAGTGATACGTTTCTTCTCTTGGCCCTCTGAACATTGTTTTCACGGGCAAGCGTACTTCGCGCCCAATTGAAGGGGCGCTGGTGTAATGTGAGCGCTCCTCGCTGCGAACCACCACGAATGGTCTGTTCATGTTTGCTCAGCGGCCGGTAGGAAGACAAAGCATACGGATCCATGTAATTTGCGCGTATTTCGTCTTCTTTAGCAGCCAGCTTATTTGTGATTATGTCGGGTGCAATTATTTTTAAACAATCGGCGTTTGATTTGAGGCACATAAATATGATTAATATGTGGGGTTTAACGTCCCGAAACCACCATATGATTATCAGAGACGCCGTAGTGGAGGGCTCCGGAAATTTCGACAACCTGGGGTTCTTTAACGTGCACCCAAATCTGAGCACACGGGCGACGCACATAAAGAGTCATACTATATATACTGAAACGGCGCCTCAATGTAAGACGAAAGCACGTGAAAGGAACACGAAACTTAAGGAGTAGCGTGACCGCTATAGGCTGAGTTTTTACAACTTAATGTGACGCATTGTAACTTGTTCGAAACTCAAAACATGCAACGTTTTTTTCTTTTGTGTTTATTTTTTGATTTTTACGCAGAATGCAATGCAACGCCCTTGGCATTATTCAGAGATATTTATCAAAACAGTAAAGAATGTTTTCTGCAAAGCTAATTTCAAACACTCGCAAAACTACATGTTTTAGCACAATTTCGAAGTGTAGAACTGCACGCTAGAACCACAGCATTTATTTTTTTAGTGTGAATACAAAGGTTAACATGCCTAACAAGTATTATTATTCTCAGCATAACTTGTCTAAGTTCCTGACACACAGATATTCTGTCCTTTTGGCTATCTATCATGTTTATGATGTTTTTCTCAAAATTACTTCCAAAGCAAGGCAAAATAATATATACTGCATGGGTCTCAATTCAATTTATCTTTTTCGGTACTAAATGTTGTGACCAAGGAGCGCGTACCGTTTATTGTGCGGTCAAATTCAGAAATTCCAAAATTGGCGAAAAACGTTTGTGTGTGTGTGTGTGTGTGTGTGTGTGTGTGTGTGTGTGTGTGTGTGTGTGTGTGCGTGCGTGCGTGCGGTCGCGCGCGCGCGCGCGACCGCAATCTCTACATTATTTTCAAAAGTTTTGAAATAAATTTTCTGCGTCCAAAACCTGTGTTTAGAAATTATTTAATCAAAATTGAGAATGGAGACCTTCGGTTGATGCTTATCAGTATTGCCTCCCTTTTCCAACAACGGGATAAGAGAGAGACGGAATACAGAAAAGGTAGGGAGGTTAACTAGATTAAGTCCAGTTTGCAAGTCTACACGTGGAGAGAGGGAAATAAGGGAGTATAGACGGTAGGAACTCTTCTATTGCGCTATGCAGTCTGAGGAATCATGATGATTGTACTTTGCATCCTTGAAATTTTTCTTCCCTGTACCGTGTACGCTAGATTAAATATTCCGGTGCTGGTGTCTACTGTGGAAAGCTGCAGCGCATGATGGCTGTAAGGAAGTATATGTGAGAGTATACCTACGCTGCAGAGTCAAATTTAAAAAGAAAAAAGGTCATTCAGCCCTGTCTCGTTAGTAATTCAGTCCTGTCTCTTTAGTATAGTGAATGTGAAAAAAAAGAAAAAAAAAGATGGAAATTGAACAATATATAGCTATTTTTTTGCTCAACAAACATCCTGGGAGTGTATGACGGTATACGTGTCCGAAGAATACGTTCGATCCTCTATAGGAGATTCTCTGTGTAGGATTTTCTCTGGGGCGCAGGAAATTACGCCCGCGTTTCGCGTTCGTACAGATATCCAGCGTCACACACGCAGTCATGGCTGAGTGGTTAAGGCGATATCCAATGTATTACAAGAATACAAGAAAAGGTAACACCTCGTAAATTTACAAAAGATTATTATTACAATAAATATAGGAGACAATACGCACGTTGCGCAACTGAATACACACTATAATTGAATTTCCCATAGGTGCCCTGGAAAGATATATAACTTTCACAAAGTTGTGAATTCAGTCAATATTTTCACAGTGACATTTCCCTACTGGTTTGGGACAATCTTAACTGAAATGTCGATGCATCTTAAGTTGATTTCGAAGACGAATGTATACCGAAGGCCAAAGAATATGACTTCACTATACGGCACTGCTTCTATTACGCCTTGTTAACATTAGTTAAAGGTAATAGACAAATTCAATCTGTGAATGTAATAATTACCTACCCAGACGGCCATCGCGGTGGTGTAATGGTTACTCGGAGGTCGTGGGGTGGATTACGGCCGCGGCGGTCCCGTTCAGATTGAGGCGACATGCTCAAGGCCAACGTGGCCCCGCCGCGGTGGTCTAGTGGCTAAGGTACTCGGCTGCTGACCTGCAGGGCGCGGGTTCGTATCCCGGCTGCGGCGGCTGCATTTCCGATGGAGGCGGAAATGTTGTAGGCCCGTGTGCTCAGATTTGGGTGCACGTTAAAGAACCCCAGGTGGTCTAAATTTCCGGAGCCCTCCACTACGGCGTCTCTCATAATCATATAGTGGTTTTGGGACGTTAAACCCCACATATCAATCAATCAATCAATCAATCAAGGCCAACGTGTTCTCCGATGTCAGCTGATGGTCGAAATTTCCGTAGCCCTCCTCATGCGGCATGCCTCGAAATCATATCGTGATTTTGGGACGTGATATTTATATGTTATTAGTTACCTGTGCAGACAGTGCGGTTTTTCGTGCACTTACTGTCTTTCAGAAATCCACCCGAGTAGACGGATTGGCGCTTTCTGTCGTGGGCGACTTTTATATCTTTCGAAAACCAAGTAGATTGTGTGTTACCACGTGCAATAAATGCGGTTGTTAACTGAGACCATTGCGTTATCGGCCTCTTATACTGCTCTTTGCAAACGGTATGTGAAGTATGTCATCTGCGTAACTGTGCCTATAGATTGATTCTGTGTGTGGGGGGGGGGGGGGGCACTGTTTTGCAGGTGTCACCTCCGTACGACACAAGCGGTAACACAGCGCTGACGGCAGCTAACCTGATCTTCGAGATGATTTGCGTCTTACCAGGAGTGAAAAACTTGGATTAGGCGCCAACATCAAAATTTCGATGCCCGGCGCATTGGCTGGTGTGTGTGTGTGTGTGTGTGTGTGTGTGTGTGTGTGTGTGTGTGTGTGTGTGTGTGTGTGTGTGTGTGTGTGCGTGCGTGTGTGTGTGTGTGTGTGTGTGCATGAACGCACGAATGCACGTTGCGTGGTTTATCATGGAATACGATTTATATTCCAGGCGCGATCACAAATAAATTCCGTGCTCTATAACGACCACGTAGTCTGTATTTTTCAATGCATATGCTCAATCTTGTTCTGGGATATCTATGCTGCAAGAAAGCTTCATTCTACGCATCACTGAGCCGAAATGAAATGCATACTTTTGTAACGTGCACAGGACATCATCAATCGTGGACGTGTCATTGTTCACCGATAACTTTTTTTTTTAAATATAGACTACGTACGTGCATGGTGAAGTCTTTTATTGGCTACCTGCCTTGCAAATGCGTTTTTTTTTCATATCACCACCTTTACATCTTGCGGAGAACGTTGATCAGCGGAAACATAATTAAGGAGGGGACCTGGTGTGTATACCGCTGTGTTTACCTGGTTTAAGAGCCCCTTTATGCCGAACAATTGAGAGACAGACCCGTCTTGTTGTGAAGATGGACGACCAACGACACGCCATAGAGTCGACACTACATCCTCAGGAAAGATACAGAAGAGTAGAGTAAGTTTATTCTTCAGTGCATGCTCCTTTAAAGGGGCCCGGCAACACTTTTTGACTATGGTCAGATAACGGTGCCGATCGGTAGTAGAGGCTCCCGAGAACACGTGAGCCAAATGTTATAGCGCAGCACGAGGTCTGGAATTCACAATATATCATCCAAGTCAGCTGGAAATTGCTTTCTCTTCCCTCGACAAATGACTGAAGACGCGCTCAGAAATGACTCGTAGAATGCCCATCTATCAACCGTTGGCTTATGTGAACATGGCGCACTCGGTCATTACAGAGATCGCCGCGGGAGGCCATCACTTGTCCACGCGTGCTAGAGATACTCTATATGCTACCTTTAGGTAGCCGCAGTTGTTTCCTGCCTCCATGGGTAGCAGAGTTGCGTGAAGGTACGCCATCTTAGGTTCGAAAGTCTTGCGGGAAAGCCACTCACCATCCACGTAGGAGCAGCGCTCGCGCTTCAAAGTACTAGCGTTGCTTTATTTATTTTTACATGCGGAGCATGTTATACTAGGGGCAAGTCATGCGCCGTCGCCGTCCACAGCCTCCCTCCTGCTCCGCCAGCCATCTGTGCATTCCTTCCTCCTCTTCACACAGCGCGCGCCACGCGACCTCCTCTACACACAGCGCGCGCCACGCGCCACGCGACCACTGGCACGCGTATGCACGCGCTTACGCGTCAAAAGCTTCTAGTCGCGCCTGTGGAGGAAAAGGGCGCGCAACGACTGGCACGCGTCAACCGCGTTGACGCCCACGCACCCAAGGCCGTTGCACAATGTTGCTTGACCTTTTAGCTTAGAGCTGTCCAAGTTCAGCACAGAACGGCACGTTCCTAACTGGAGCGGGTTTATATGTTTTAGAGGATATGAGAACACGTTAAAAAATTGATAGTGCTTCACCAACCACAGTTTAGACTATTTTAGAAGTAATTGACATTCCAGTGCCCAAAGTAACTACAGCGATATGCACCATAAATCAACATTGGTGCGTGCGCCGCTCCCGCGAATGAACATTCGGGTCTAGCATACTGTACGTCTATCATAGGCGTGTGCAGAGTTCTCCTTAAGGAGGGGCGGGGCAAAAGTTTGTCGCAGTCCCCCCCTCCATGTAGGGGCTGACTTAGTGCCCCTCCCTAATATGTTAATATATAGAGTTGACATTGAGCTCCCCCCCCTCCTCTCTTCGGTGAATGAGGCGGCGGCTGCCCTTCTGAAGAGGTTTACAAACCACTGGCTTTCTATACCTGCACTGGCAAATTTATTAACAATATCTTGAATATGCTGGTGCCTTCAGTATATTTACACATCATATTTTATAGCACTCAACTTAATAATCACGCCTGAAACTTCATGATCTGACAGATTTAAGTCAGCTATAAGACTACAATTGAGGCCAGAGTAGCAGGCTTTCGGTTGATGTGTGTGTTCGAAATATCCTCTAATTCAACAAAGCACACCTGGTTCTTATTGATACAACAGATATTGGTCATAAGATAGGAACCAAATACTGCGTAGAATGCCTTCGGGCATTTTCTATAGTCGAAATGGGCTCTAATGCAACTAACTGTGCCTGACCCTTTATGATGTGACAGACATTGGTCATAATATTGCAACTGAACCTTGCATGGAAGACTTCTGGACGTTGTCTTTAGTCAAAGTATTCTCTCAAACGACAAACGACAGCCAACTGTTCATGAAATCACACATATAGTTCATAATATTAGAAGTGAAACCTTAATGCAAGACTTCTGGACATTGTCTTTAGTCAAGCTATTCTCTAAAACGACAGACGACACCCAACTGTTCTTGAAGTCACAGATATCGGTCATAATATTAGAACTGAAAACTTAATGCAAGACTTCTGGACGTTGTCTTTAGTCGAAGTATTCTCTAAAACGACAGACGACACCAAACTGTTCATGAAGTCACAAACATCGGTCATAATATTAGAACTGAAACCTTAATGCAAGACTTCTGGACGTTGTCTTTAGTCAAAGTATTCTCTAAAACGACAGACGACACCCAACTGTTCTTGAAGTCACAGATATCGGTCACAATATTAGAACAGAAACCTTTATGCAAGACTTCTGGACATTGTCTTTAGTCAAAGTATTCTCTAAAACGACAAACGACACCCAACTGTTCATGAAGTCACAGATATCGGTCATAATATTAGAACTGAAACCTTAATGCAAGACTTCTGGACATTGTCTTTAGTCAAAGTATTCTCTAAAACGACAGACGACACCCAACTGTTCACGAAGTCACAGATATCGGTCATAATATTAGAACTGAAACCTTAATGCCAGACTTCTGGACGTTGTCTTTAGTCAAATTATTCTCTAAAACGACAGACGACACCCACCTGTTCACGAAGTCGCAGATATCGGTCACAATATTAGAACTGAAACCTTAATGCAAGACTTCTGGACGTTGTCTTTAGTCAAAGTATTCTCTAAAACGGCAGACGACACCCAACTGTTCTTGAAGTCACAGATATCGGTCATAATATGAGAACTGAAACCTTAATGCAAGACTTCTGGACGTTGTCTTTAATCAAAGTATTCTCTAAAACGACAAACGACACCCAACTGTTCATGAAGTCACAGATATCGGTCATAATATTAGAACTGAAACCTTAATGCAAGACTTCTGGACGTTGTCTTTAGTCAAAGTATTCTCTAGAACGACAGACGACACCCAACTGTTCATGAAGTCACAGCTATCGGTCACAATATTAGAACTGAAACCTTAATGCAAGACTTCTGGACGTTGTCTTTAGTCAAAGTATTCTCTAAAACGACAGACGACACCCAACTGTTCTTGAAGTCACAGATATCGGTCATAATATTAGAACTGAAACCTTAATGCAAGACTTCTGGACGTTGTCTTTAGTCAAAGTATTCTCTAAAACGACAGACGACACCCAACTGTTCATGAAGTCACAGACATCGGTCATAATATTAGAACTGAAACCTTAATGCAAGACTTCTGGACGTTGTCTTTAGTCAAAGTATTCTCTAAAACGACAGACGACACCCAACTGTTCTTGAAGTCACAGATATCGGTCACAATATTAGAACTGAAACCTTAATGCAAGACTTCTGGACATTGTCTTTAGTCAAAGTATTCTCTAAAACGACAAACGACACCCAACTGTTCATGAAGTCACAGATATCGGTCATAATATTAGAACTGAAACCTTAATGCAAGACTTCTGGACATTGTCTTTAGTCAAAGTATTCTCTAAAACGACAGACGACACCCAACTGTTCACGAAGTCACAGATATCGGTCATAATATTAGAACTGAAACCTTAATGCAAGACTTCTGGACGTTGTCTTTAATCAAAGTATTCTCTAAAACGACAAGCGACACCCAACTGTTCATGAAGTCACAGATATCGGTCATAATATTAGAACTGAAGCCTTAATGCAAGACTTCTAGACGTTGTCTTTAGTCTAAGTATTCTCTGAAACGACAGACGACACCCAACTGTTCATGAAGGCACAGATATCGATCATAATATTAGAACTGAAACCTTAATGCAAGATTTCTGGACGTTGTCTTTAGTCAAAGCATTCTCTAAAACGACAAACGACACCCAACTGCTCATGAAGTCACAGATATCGGTCAAAATATTGGAACTGATTCCTGTATGGAAGATTTCTGAACGTTGTCTTCAGTCAAAGTGTTCTCTAAAGTGACAAAAACGCACCCAACTGCTCATGAAGTCACAGATATCGGTCATAATATTGTAACTGAACCCCGTGTGGAAGGCAGCCAAAATGTTCGCCAATGCAATAAAACTCACCCGACACCTGTTGATGCAACAAATATTAGTGATCATATTGGAACCGAGCACAGCGTAGAACACTTTCGGATGGTATATTCATTTATTTTCAAATACGGCAGCCCAATGTGAGGCAACTGAAGGAGTGGTGTACATATATACAAAATGAAAGCATTTAAACAGTAATATCAAAATAAGTGTGCCAACGTAAACAAATATGACTACCTCCTGAGTGCACACCGGTAAGAAATGAGAGAAATAGAACATTATTATAATACAAGTGCCTCCAAAAAGTCAGACACACTGGTATCACGAACCAAACCAAGTAGATCATTCCAGTGTTTGATAAATTTATTCAAACGTGTTAGAGAGCACTACAAGTGGCTTCTAAGCTAGATAGTGATTGCAGATCAGTGCTGTGTTGAAGGTTTCTGCACTTTGCTGCTAGTTTAAATATCCTTTAACATCTACAAAGTGTATCTGACACTTCTTGATGAGACAGACACTGGTTTTGAGATTGCAACCAAGCACTGTGTAGAAGGCTTTCACGTGTCATCAATAGTCAAAATACCCTATAATGCAATAAAGGATGCCCAAAATTTTTGATGAGACAAATACCTGTCATATGATTGCACCAGAGCACCGTACAGAAGTTTTGGCAAGTTTTCTAACATAGCTAAACTGAATATCTTGATATTTTGAATATGCTTAAGTGCATGCATATATAGTCCAAGTTAATGTGTATACTAAAGAACTAAACAGAAATGAAGCAGTCCTTGGAAACACATACAAAGATTCAATGTTCGAAACGATCTAATATTATCTTCAGCTCATTACAGTATGGAGGAACAGATAAATACATGCACAGTTCAAAAAGGTAGTAAGTCACATAAGGTACTTTTTGCATTTCTTCTATACAAAGTGCAGTACATTACTATTGCAATTTTATTCATTCTGTGCATACATGTGGTGACCTTCTCTTCCTAATATCGTGTCATCGTGCAGCTGATTTGAAATCATGTGCTTCTCACAAGGTTTTCAGTTATCTGTCCAGCTGTAAACAAAACGCGTGTTATATTATGGTAAACTGTAAAACGATGGAGAAGCGCCATTGTATGCCTATAGCTATAAGTATCAAAATGAACTATTAGTTAAAAATGTGTGTGTTAGAATGCCTCCAAACAACGTATGTGCTACTGAGTGTGGCAGAGAAGCAGAACAAGCGAGAAGTGAAATAGCAGGCAATACCAGCAGCACTTAATCATGCAATTTTTTTAGATCACCACAGCAACGCACGTTCAAGTTTCTATCTTGTACATCAATGGAAATGAGACCGCTGACAGCTGAATGTGTCAGCGTCGCTGGTACCCGACACGAAGTCACATCACACTGCTATCAACCAGCGCACGCTTGGCAACACAGCAAAAAGATTAGCACCGAAGCCAACAAATGTTTCAGCGTCATACAATTCGCGAATACACTTATATAAGTACGTACGATTTCACATCACCGAAATGTGTTGGCTAGTGCGAGGTTTGCTTTCAGCGATGATGAATACCGATGTTGAAAACAAACACAGTGCATATAAAAACTCCTCCGTATGCACTACACAATGTTTTCGGCGTCGTATATGTTGTCTATGTTGCGACGGAAACTACCGTAGATTTTTTTTCAGCCGATGTTCCTCGCATGTGCTGGTTCATACGAACTAGAGTGTAGAGGCCTACGGTGGATGCTGATGACACCGCTCTCAATTGCCTCCGTGGTAGGAGAGGGCTCATGCTCAAAGCTTCGAACCTCCGAAGTCTGTTTGCACTCGTTTTTAGCACAGCAAATCACAGATGAAAGCACAAGAACACCGCCATGCTCCAGTAGTCTGTGCGATGTTTTTGCTCGGCTGACGATCGCACTCGGAACCGGCGCAAGCATAGCCGGCCGGGTTCCGCTGGATTTGTCGGTGTCGCTCGAACTCGGAACGAAACCACGTCACGCTGGTAGCACTCACTGTCGTTCGTCGCGTCGTTGTCGTTATAGATTACGAGCGGTCATTCAGGCACGTTTGGAGTAGTTTCCGTGCTTGCTTCCAGCACTCGGCCTGCCAAGGTGTTCTGCGGCCGTGCCTTGGAAGCAGCGGCCATTAGGCATAACATTCGGAGGCATCACGGCCCCTGGTTGGTTGGCGCCGCTCTACGCGTGGTGACGTAGCGTACGCGTGCCAAAAATATAAAGCCCGGCTTGATCCGTCGCTCCTCCTCGCGTATGCCCCTCCGGTGCCGAGAGGCGCATATGATGCTTTTGACGCGTAGACGCGGGCATACACATGCCAGTGGTTGGCACTTAACGCGCTCATGCGCAGGCCGGAGCCGGCGCTCGCTCTAAATAACCGAGTGTCAGGGCGCGCCACCCTTCGTCGGTTGTTTTGCGCGGTCGCTCCACATCCGATGTCGCTGGTGAAAATGTATACTAACGAATTCGCAAACATATATATATATATATATATATATATATATATATATATATATATATATATATATATATATATATATATATATATATATATATATATATATATATATATATATATATATATATATATATATATATATATATATATATACTTACTGGCGTTTTTCCAATAGCGTCAGCCAGTGTGTTGGCGGAACCGCAAGCAATACCAAAGACACTTCTTCCGTGGACAAGGCCGCGCTGAGAAGAGCTCGCGATGCGGAACGCAAACGTCAAAGTCGAGTGGAAGATCCCCAGCTCCGAGAACGTGAAGCAGCTGCGAAACGTCAGCGTCGAGCGGATGATTCCCAGCTTCGAGAACGCGAAGCCGCTGCGAGGCGTAAGCATCGGCAAGAGAATCCGGACGGTGAAGCCGCGTGCAAGCGTCGACGCCGCAAAGCCGATCTCGATGCCGCCCGCGAGCGCGAGCGCACCGCGATTGCGGCGTGGCGAGCCAAGCAGTATACACCACGCCCATCGCTCGCTTCAAGCGCGACTTCTTCGACCGGAGCTTCGGCCACAGCTGCAAGGTGTGTGAAAGACTTTGGTTCTACAACAACATGATGAGGATCGGCAACTTTAAAAATGAACGGCATCGTTCCAAAGCGTTGTCGGTTCTTTGCGATGCGTTTGGAAGCGACGCCGACGAATTTGCTGACTACGTCACGTGTGCCATGTGCAAGCAGTCGTTAATTGCCGGTAGAATTCCATTGCTCAGCGTGAGTTACGGCTACAGCTGCCCCGACCGGAACATCTATCTGAGTTGAACGCGGTCGAAGAACGGCTAATCGCTCCTCGACTCCTCGACTACCGTTTATGAGTATACGAGTGGGCGTGCTTTGCTTCACCGAGACGTGGAACGCCACCGATGACGTCGACGTTGCGGGATACGCTTCGTCCGCGCGCACGCACGGGTTCCAACGACCTGCGGGCGGCGTGGGAATTTACGTCAAGCGTGACGACGTCGACTTCATCGAAGACCTCCAACTGCGACCCGGCGCTCAACAACGCGCCAACGGCGAGCACTGCGTCGCTAACGTCTGCGGAGTCGAAGTCATGACGATGGACCTCGCGCCCAACCTATCGCGTGCCGCCGTGGAGAAGTACGTCGACGAAGCCGTGGAAGAATACCTGAAACAACAATCGCAACGACGACCCTTCGTGATAGTTGGTCACTTCAACGTCGACGTCATCAAGGATGATTGGGTGGTCGACTACATGGAGTCGCGGCACTCGCTGACACGAGCAACGCACGACGGCAAACATCATCCGGCCACGGTTCGCAGGAAGTGCATCGACCACGTCTTTGCAAATTTCGACCATCGACCGCTGCAACCAGACCCACCCACCCTTCACTTTATGGACCATGAAGCCATCTTGCTCAAAATACCCTAAGCGTCTCATCAATAAACATCGTCTTTCGCAGCATACGTGCGTGCGTGTTCACTCGTGTTCACTCATAACACACACGCATGTCGCAAATTACAAACCACATTTAAAGCAGTTCAACCTATATGCTCCGCATGCTAACCAGCGTGCGCACTCGCGAAACTGCGGTCTCTCTTTTTTTTTTTTTTACAGAGAAGGCTGTTGTGAGATCGCAACGGCACCGTATTGTCCGTCGCAGCTGCCTCTGTCCGTAACTGCGATCGTACGATAAAAAAGCCACAATAACAAAAATACCCCGAAAAGGCATGGCTCGAACCTGGGGTGCTCCGAGCCAGCCCAGTATTTTACTATCGGGACATGACATTTTTTTTC
Source organism: Rhipicephalus microplus (assembly GCF_043290135.1). Taxonomy (NCBI): domain Eukaryota; kingdom Metazoa; phylum Arthropoda; class Arachnida; order Ixodida; family Ixodidae; genus Rhipicephalus; species Rhipicephalus microplus. The sequence continues at coordinate 80,791,956 of NC_134710.1, forward strand.
TTAGCCACGCCGTTGCTAGAAATTCTTTTGCACTAAACTCCTGTACAAGTGTTACGTCGGGAAAGAACCCCTTTAACATACGCAATATAGCGTGCCAGAAGATTAAAATACCAATCAGGCGTCACAGAATGCCGATCTTGTAAGTATAGGCGTTACACAATGGGAATTGGCACATTATGAGTCGGTCGCCGATTGTTTCTAGCCCATCACAAGGGTTGAGCCATAATTGCTCATCTTCATACTGCCACGTCAATTATTGTTGTAGTGGGATTCTTGCAAGAGTGCTTGTATTATATTAGCGCCAAGAGAGTTTGAAACCGGCTCTATAGAAAGGGCGCTCTTTCAGCTTTCACCTGTCACTGTGCTTCGCTTCGAGCGGAGGTCGGGCGCTTTTACCATATTTTCAAGAATGGTAAAATTCAATGTTTACGCTTCTTATGGGCTTCCTTTGTGACAGGCATTCACTTGTTTTCTCGGTGCAGCATCTCCCAACTATTGAACTGGATTCCTCGTCCTCATAGAATCCGCCGTATCTAGCTGTTAAAACTTGACATGTCTTACAAGGCCACTTTTAACATTACAATTATCATGTAGTAGGTTGATTAAAGGATGAATTGGATGACATATATTATTTTGAAAAATGTTTCTACGGCACAGATTACAAAATAAGTGAATCCGAAAAAATACCAACAGTTTTTAACCTCACCATACCAACAACGGAGGCTTATGAGGATGACGCAAGGACAGCGTAGTCTAAAACATGCGACCGTTCTGAACAGCAGGACATGCACTATACCACCAAGGGTGAACTACCATCTTTGTATCGAGCCCTTCTGGCATTTCACCGACGTTTGGAAGCTACGTGCCCAGAGATAGAGGTGGCCGATTCTAAAGTGGTGGACACAATGGCCGCCCTTCTACGGCCCTTGGTGCCCCAGCATCGTCAATCTGTATTGAACCGCGCTTGGAAACCAATAACTGCCGCAGTATTGCCAGGGCATCTCAGAGACTTTGTCTGGAGGTTGGGCTGGGGCTTGCTCCCCACGCGAGATCGGTTGCAGCGATGGCAGGTAGTTCGCACTTCCACTTGCCCCAACTGTGTCATGGTAGAGACCAATCGACATGCGACGTTTGAATGTGTGGTTTCCCGCCTTTTTTGGCGTGGGGTTAATGCTGGTTTTCGGGGACAGGGTGTGCGAACTTTCGTGTCCAACGGCCGATTTCCGCGTAGCCGCTTCTCCGCTCTCTTAATAGTTGTGGGGCTGTTCAGCCTTTGGAGAAACCGATGTGAGGCCGTAGCTGCCAATTGCCGCCGGCGTGCCTTGTGGCCGATACTGGGGAGAATGAGACGAGAGATCCTCGCGTTCCCCTCCGAAGAGCTTTTCTTCCTCGGGGAGCAAGAGTTTCTGCGGCATCGGTCGTGCCCTTTCGTCAAGGTGGAACACGAAAGGATACAACTCATTTTTCGACCGACTTGGTGCTAAGCAGCGCCCGTTGAGTTGTTATATATGATTTCATTTGTTACAAATTGTGTTTCATTTGGATCTATTGTATCGTTATACCCTTGTATCGTGATATCACATTGAATTTTTGTGTACATGTATGCCAACATAATCATGTATATTAGAGAAAATGTCTTCTCTGTAACGTTGTGATGTTAGTCGTGAAATATAGATGTGCCGAATTGTATGTGCCCTGTTACTGGAATGGTATGAAGCCTTTGTCTTGTGTACATGCTGTAAATAAACTTTTTCTAAACAGGGTGGACTGATATTGTAAATACACTTCACCTATTCTTCGGGACGGCTCAGTGCTCTCCCATAGTTGAGTACAAGTACTCGAAATCGTGAAACACGCTTTCTAAAGACAAAAAATAGAATTGTGAACTATATATCCTGTGCTATTGTTAGGAATCAATACATTGCCTCCACGCGTACGCCTGGCAGCAAGAATAGAACTCTCTCGCGTTTAAAATTACTACCTCGTGTTCGAGTAAAAGATCGTACATGACATAGTTTTACCACCACCTCTGAGGCACGTAGTAAAAGGATGTCAAAATCCAGTTTTACCACGTAGAGAGTTTTCTATCACGTGATTTTTAACCTGTGTTTCAAAGTTTATTACCACGTGACTACAAGGTGCAGCTGCTTCGGCGGCTTTTGCCACATACCCTTCCCCCCCCCCCCCCCTAATAGTGACGCTCTCATTGAATCCTGAAGGTACGCGAGGACCACAGATGTTTTTTTCTGTTTTTTTTTTTTTGGCATCGTCCTGCCTCATGACTGACCTCGAGTCAATGCACTTTTACTGGAACTGGGGGCAGCATAAGCACGAGTGAGGACAGCATTCTGTGAACGAAGAAAAAAAAATAGGTGGGGAGGGGGCTCTCAAAAAAAAAACACCTGCTGTGGAAAGTTGTCTTGCATATTTTCGCAAATTGTTGGCTTCTCCTCTGCGGTGGTCCTGGAGACAGGAAGTACAAGAAGCTCGAGATCTGTGTGCCTGGTTGGGCTGATGAATGTCACGTGTTTCTTACATCATCGAGCGACCTTCCGCTTCCGAGCGCCACCGAACCTGCACGTCACGCATATCAGGCATCCGTGCCGAATCGCGAAGATCTGCCAGTGGTAACAAAATCAGTCTGGTGTCATCGTCCGTGGTTGCATGCTGGAGAAGCGATAAGCAAAACGCTTCACTATGCTATCGGCACTGAGCCGCGGCCGCCAGTGACCAGTGGGAGTGTGTCACCGGGGCAGGTGAAAGAAGCATCGCATACATTTCGTTCCACAGAATACGATGTCTGCTGGAGTAAAGTGCTGCCCTTATTGCCCACCTCATGCACCAACTGTTCTCAAACATGTAGCGTGAAGCCGAGCGAGGCCCACGGAACCAACAAGCGGCTTCTGATAGGCACGAAGAAAACCCAGATAGATGTCCGCCTCTTTCCTTGGAAGTACATACATCGCCCAGTCCCCGTAAGACTCCGCAATTAGCGGACACGTGTTCTTTGTGTCTGAAACGACGACGAAATTCGCACAGAATATGTATTCTGTGATTGCCAGCTGTGTTTCATCGCATAGCCGTGCTCCTCAAAAAGGCCTAGTACCCGTTGGTAAGCAGCTTGTATGCAGGCGTGCACCGCTCTTCTACGCCCGATGTCACGATTACGTGCTGCTGCTGTGTTCATGCATCGTCGCTCAATGAAAGCATTGAGCTGCCATGGTTTGTGTGTACTTAGGTATATTTTATGGACTTGTGCATCAGCAGTGCTAACACGTGTGGGGCCAAGAGCCCGGTGTGCCAAGTAATTATTGGATAATCAAAAAGGTGAGATCGGGTAGATTTACAATAAAAGGTCGGTGTGACATACAGCGGCCTGCTCCCCACCTAATGTTTACGCTTGCACTTCTAACCATTGTTGTTAATCGAACCAAAAAAACGAGCTCTCCTACCGGTACTACACGCTCGTTCAAAAAGTCGTGCCTATATATACAAGATTGTCAAATTGCAGTCGAGTAACGCGTGCAGTCTGTTCGAGTGGTGTTTTATTCAGCATTTGTTGTGTATGCGTGTTTGTCTGTGTGTTAATCTATGTGTCATCGATTCTGCCGTCATTTGATTTTACTAAATTTGTCGACTCTTGGCGAATGCACCCGTCAACATTTATTTTTTTTACCACCGGAAATCACTACCAGAAATAACCTCAAGAAACCATGTGAAGGCAGTACAAATGTACTCTCTCTATACTCGCTCAAAACCTCATTGGGGTAAATAATTACCACCCTTCCTGAACATTCAAAAAAACAGTTTGCACGAGAGTAAATTTTTACTTCAATAGTAGGTGGTAAAAAAAACACAGGAAAGGTAGTTCGCTAGAGGACAAGTGGTTTACCCGGTTTTTGAGGTTTTTTCAGGTAATTTTCGCTTAGTATCTATCTATCTATCTATCTATCTATCTATCTATCTATCTATCTATCTATCTATCTATCTATCCACTCACGTTTGGGTGCTCCTCGTGATCAACCCCTTGGCGTGAACCAAAGTTAGCTTAGGAGGGTAAGATGGTTTGACGAATGTGGCGCGCTGGTCAATGCATGAATAATGTCTCAACCTCGTCACCGTACGTCGTATGCGGGTATGTGCCACAGGTGACTGACGCCTAGTATCTACCCAGGGGCGACGAGAACAAACATTACCAATTTTATTGCGTGGTCGTTAAGCAATACGCAAAATCGGTAGCGTCGACGCAATGAAGGCATATAGAAAAAAAAATGTCAGTGTTAGGAAAACCTGACATAGGTAGCGTTGACACCCTCAAGAATGCAAATATAAATTTCAGTGTCCAAGCGCAATCAAACCTAAGCATTCTACCACAGAGCTATACGCCATGTCTCCCAACTACGTTTAAAATAGACGCTAATCTTCGTGAAACGTGAATGGTGGTTGCAGTACTGCCTACCCAATTTGATAAACTTTAACATATCTACTCCTTTGACACATTCGTCACGTTAGGTTTACATCAATTGTGGTTAATTGCCATGCGCTGAAGTTGTAATTATGTATCAGTGTCCATAGACAACATCTTTGCAAGCATCAGCGCTTCATATGCGCTTCTGGTGTTCCTAATACGCATGTTCCAGTTAACATCGGTGCGCAAATGCAAACGACTGGTTTTCTAAAGATCTGCAACGCTTCAACATATGTCTGTGCGTGCCACATTTGTACATACATTTAGCGTGATTTCATGATTTCATGACTTGTCGTTCAATAAAAAAAAATTGCAACAGGTCACCATTCCTCCGCATGCTTCTGCATATAACGTAGATGCCCAAAAACGTGGCATCTGCCATTTTTTTATCCATCACTCTCATATTATACTTCTTTTTTTTTCTCCATCTCTTCAATTTCTATCATTCCCCCAATCTCCCACTGAAAATGTAGGGTAGCTAACCGAGCCAAGCTTGGTTAACCTCCCTGCCTTTCCTCTCCATTTCTCTCTCTCTACGATTCTTGAAGGCAACATCACTGAGTGACCGCTTGGGAAACCCCGCCATGTGTGTGGTGTGCAATGTGCATCTGTTTCTTTCTCTATTTAACTCCCTTATTCCCCTCTCCCCGTGTAGGATAGCAAACTAGACGTAGTTCACCTCCGTAGCGTTCTTATATCCTCTCTCTCTCTCTCTTTTCTCTCTCCATATTATCTGCTACTTAGGCGATCTGCGCTGGAAGGATATTCGTACGAAATGAAACCCAGCTTTTCAAACTTGAATTTAGCCCAGCTAACATTAAATGCGAAAAATTGTGTTTGCAACTGTTGTTGGTTGTTGGTCGGCCATTATCTCTCCAATGTGTCTGCTGCGACGACTGTAAGACTATACTGTACTTTTGCGAATGACTGCAACTCGTAACTAAGTTTTTTCTGATGGAGTTTCTGCGTTTGTATGAACAAAAAAATGGCATCATATCCTCGGGGTGAATGATGGAGAGTGGGGCGAAGCATCCGTCCGTCCATTCGTTCTTGCTTTCGTCCATCCATGCGTCCGTCTGTGTGACCGTCCATGCGTCCATCCGCCCGTCCGTGCGTGTGCCTTTCGTGCGTCCACACGTCCATCCGTGCGTCCATCCCTGCTTTCGTCCATGCATCCGCCCCTGCATCCGTCCATGCGTCCATCCGTCCGTGCAGCCATCCGTGCGTCCGTCCATGCTGTCTGTGTGTCCGTTCGTCCATCTATACACTCTTAAAAAAATGGAGTGACGTTCTCTCCATTTAGGGAGGAACGGCGATGTCCCCAATGTTTGTCTTTAAATAGAGAAACGTTGCTCCCTCATCCACAGAGAAACGTGTTCCTCCCTATGAAAATCAACATGGCTGACCCCAGCCAGGTTAGCGAAGCGAGTAGGCTTAGCAAATGCATCGATTCTCGACTGATAAGGAGTACACGGCATTGAAAGTTAAAAACAACGGTCCCACAGAGCTTGATATCGAACGAAATGATTATAAAATCAAGCAGACGAACCTGTAGCGATGAAAACATCGCGAAAGAGAACGACGGAGCAAGTAGGTTTCGTTCGGCCAGTGAGGTGATGTTCACTCTGAAAGACACGGATACTGTAGAGTCCTCACCCGAAGAGTGCATGCTAGGCTTGCTGTATTTATTTCTCGCAGTTTCACATAGTGTAGCGACGTTATCCATGCGTTTACGGGGCCGCAGGTCACGAGATGTGCTTCCAAACCGTATACACTCGATCACAGCGAAACCATTACGACTCAGTAGTGCAGCTTTGATAGATAACGATACTAACTAAAAAAAAAAGGTTGTCTGCGGCTGCGTACGTTGTCTACCCACCATCACGGCTCCCTTGCGGATAATGTACGACTCAACCCATTCAGGATTACTCACTGACACCGGACGACTAATATATGCTGATGCAATGCATATAACTACACGTTCACACAAAGACACATAGTACGCATATAGGGTGAACTCATTGAACAAGAGCACAAGGAATCATTATACACAGCGGCTCACACTTGGACGTGTTTACTCACACCCTAATACAAAACGCACAAGCTTATATAGCAATGGATTTCGACTGACCTTAGTGGCACAAGTTACAAGTAAGATTTCTACACTTTTTTTTGCGTTTTCTGGTAACACCACAACATGTGCACACGTAAATATGTTGCATCTGATGCTTAGACACACGGAACTTTATTAACGGTTGCACAATAATGAACGGAATAATTACTAGAGCTTATCTGGTTTTTGCGAACATGATTACCCCAAGCCATGCATGGAATGCCCACAGCATTCCGAACGCTGCGCCATCTGTCGACCACTGCCACAGTTATTTTTTTTCTTGAAGCCTCCGAGAATGCAAACGCTTGCCGCGCGCTATAGCCATTTCGGAGGTCACGTCTTTTTTTATTCTGCCACTTGTCGCTCGGAGAAGGCGCAGAATGCAGACCAGACTTAGTCCCCGTCGTGGTAGGTGTTCTGTGGTCGCGTCGACCTCGTTTAGTTGTTTCGTGTTAACGTTTGCTTATATTCTTTTTACGTGCTTACCACAAGTGTGATGGTTAGCCATGGATACAGTACACCACTAGCCCTTCAATGACAATGTTTTTAATGCGGTAACGACCATTCTAGCAGTGCATACATACGTTACAACGCGGGTCTTGCGAGAGAAATAAGTGATGACCTCGCATCCGACGGTATTTTTTCGTGAGCGATGGCAGTGGCTGTTGGCGTCGCGGCAGCTCTATTACTTGAGTGGAGGAACTAGTGCTGCAGTGCGCAAATTTACTATAACGTTATAGCATGCTGTGTCTAGATACTTTTCTGCTTCAGATGCCTCTCGCGATTTGCCTCGCGTGTCAACTTGCAGTCATAGTGCGTGCCACAATTTTGTTGCTAGCACTGTGGCTGTGGTGGTTACTATTACTCTGGATTTGTAATACTCTTTTCACAAAGGTGAGTGAGTGTTAGTACTTACCTGTTGTGCACAGCTGCTACTAGAAGTGCATTTTGTGTTGAGTTTCTCACGCAAAGGAGAATCATGGACTCATGGACGAGAAAGGCATACTGCTTGCGTTCATAATTCCTTCCTACTTCTCAGTGCTGGCATGGGCAATTCAAAACGAATGTGATTGAGAATTTGGTTTAACCTACAGAAGCCATTGGTTCACTTTTCACAAAAGTTTAGTTATGATGATGTTTAAAAAGTTTCTGATGGTTGTAATCTAGTCTGGCGAATAAACTTTCGGTGAAACTTCGCAGCCTGTTTCCCTTTGTGCTTTCACCTGCCGTGGTAGCATAGCCTTATTGGGTGTCGTGTGACTATGCTAGAGGACGGAGGTTCGACTTCCGGCCACGGCGGCCGTATTCGAATGGGGGTAAACTGCAAAGAACTTCCATATGGCAGTAGCGGCACGTATAACTCTATCAAATGTATATGTTCGTGCTTTCACGCATGGACTGTACAGTGGTATCAGGTTTCCTAGAATGTTGCAAAAATTAAGTGTGATGCTTTTTTATGCACCTCGTTGAATTCATGAGTGCTGTTGGTGCCATGCGAAACTAAAAATGCGTGGGATTACCAGGCATGTCGACACCGAAAAAAATCATTATTTGTGTACAGTCTAAGGTAATCGATAAAGCAAGACTGCTTGGGAAGCAGAGCTCCTTGTATTCGTGACCAATTGGTAGTATAAAACAACACGAGACACACATGGAAAAGTGTGGAGCATCATGCGAGTGCCTGGCGATAAAAAAAGAGAGGCTTTTACTCTACACCAATAAAAATTGCTTGCATCAATCTTAGGTAAAAATTGCTTGCATCAATCTTAGGTAAAAGCAATCGCTCGCGACTGCCCGCCGCTGGCTAGGCTAAGCGTGCGCATGCGCGCGCGCAAGACCCCCGTGATTGAGGAACAACTTGAACACTGAAAGAGGAACGTTGCTCGTTTGGTCCTTGCCGCGAGAAGGCGCTACGGGTAAAGCGCCCGAAAGGGAGGAAGTCGCTGTGCCGAAGGAGGAACGGAGCCCGTTTCTCCATTCTCGCTCGCTTTTTTTAACTCCAAGTACCACCGTCTCGTATCTTTTCATCATAAATTCCGCATATAGAATCACCACCATCCAGCGGATATTCCAAGGACTAAACGAGAGGTGGCACACGCACACTTTTTTACGGCTTGCGCTTCGATCGTGTCTACTTCCCACCTTTAACCACCTCCAGTTCACGGTATACATACTAGTTCACTGTATTCATGGCACTGCGGCCCAACGCTCGCTAAACCTTTCTCCATCCATTCGTTCTTGCTTCCGTCCGTCCATGTGTCCGTCTGTGTGACAATCCGTGCGTCCATCTCTGTGTTCGTCCATGCATCCGCCCCTGCGTTCGTCCATGCGTCCATCCATCCGTGCAGCCATCCATGCGGCCGTCCATGCATCTGTCTGTGTGTCCGTTCGTCCATCTAGTCAACACTCCAAGTACCACCATCTCGCATATTTTCATCATATATTCCGCATATAAAAGCTCCGCCATCCAGCGGGAATTCCAAGAACTGAACGAGAGGTGGCCAACGCACACTTTCTTACGGCTCTCGCTTCGTATCTACTCCGAGTTCATGGTATATACTTGTTCAATGTATTCATGGCACTGCGGCCCGACGCTCGCTAAGCCTTTCTAAAACCAAGGAGGTTACGACAAGCGAGTATAACGTAGCAACCCTTTCTTGTCAGATAGTGTTCAATGTACATGCCAATGGCTGATATCGGGAAATGAGAGTCAAGAGAATACGGCTTTTAGTTTACGCGCCCGCTGCGAATTTTTTATTGTTCAACAACGCACACGAGAAATCTCGCACCGGCACCACCTTGCAGGAAGGTGAAAGCGTAAAACATGTTACGCACTACTACGAGAGACAAACGCGTTAAGGAGCTTCGCCCCTAAAATGCCCTCACGAGAGAATTGTTTTAAGAAAATATTTAAGCCTTTTCCTTATGCTGGGCTGTGGGCATATTGTACCAAAGGAAACGAGGGCTTACCAATGAATAGTGTAGTGAAACCCTAGTTTTTCCACGCGTTCATTTCCTAAGGTGCATTTCGGCTTATTAACGCGCGCGCAAACCAATGATATACGGTACAGAACATTAAGCGGAACACAAGCTCCTCATGACACACCCTTAGTTTCAAGTCGAAGGAGACAGCGTTGATGAAGGCGTTGCTCCGTGAAGACGCTCAGACGTGCGCAACTGGCAGCACGGTCATCGCGTGTAAACTCTGTGCTGCAGATGCGTTCCAGCTGGCAGTTAGTCCAAGCAGGGAAACGGATTGACGCCGACGCCATATTTTCGTGATGACAGGCTCATTGAGAAGACTGTCATCTTGATACTACGGCGTCGGCGGCGTTTTAGGGATAACGAAAAATGCCAATGGCCACATTCATGAATCACGATTCAGGTCGGAATCCAACAGGCATTCTGCGTTGTCGTCAAGTGCTGTACCGCAGTCACGCCAGTATATGAAACTTATTAAACGCAGCCGTCATATTAGGGCAAAGTCAACTTCGGTTGCATGGTTGGCGTTTATAAATATAGAATAAGCACCACGTATGCAATGACTCAGCAAAGAGTAGTAATTCGTCGCTCGAACCAGGAGGAATATATGCCAACAATCGCTAGTAGTGATATGCACATCATCTTAGCTTCGAGTCCCTTTCGTTTCGACAAAAGTGACGTACCTGCTCTTACGTCACTGCTAACGCTGTGCCGGAGCATTTAAGCTATAGCCTATAGGCGTCAATTAAATCGACATGTCTGGTAAGTTCATAATCTGAGCATGACTAATGAATTTGCACAAAGACTTGCACCTATACCTTCTTGAACTTGGATCAAAGATAATAATAATAATAATAATAATAATAATAATAATAATAATAATAATAATAATAATAATAATAATAATAATAATAATAATAATAATAATGCATAGGCAGCTACTTGCATCGATTTCCACAATACGTGGGATCAGTGCAGGGTTGCCAGTTCAGCCCATCAAAAGGGGATTGGGGCTTCCTTTTTCGCCGAGTCACTTGTAGAATTTTCAAGTTGCTTTCACGTTCTTTTTTTTGGTTTTATTTACATTTTTCCATCATCATCACCTGCACCGATGCGCATTTGTTGCAGCGCGTTTGTCGAGGACTGAGCAGTTTGGTGTATATATCTGTGCGCTGAGTTCCCCATCAAGAGGGGAGGTGGGGGTGCAAGTTGATCGCAGCGCCTCTCGCCATCCCCCGCCGTCCTCCTAAGTCAATATAGGGGGCATATTTGGCGCTTTAGTTGATTAGGATGGAAGGGTGGGGGGGGGGGGGGGGCTCCTCGTGCGCACGTTAGTCGAACGCTGGCAATCGTACCCGCTGCATGGAGACTGGTCAGTGTTAAAAGTAACTGCGTGCTTTCTTTCACAGTTGCATAAATTTTCGCGGTACAAAACAATTAGGTGGTTGTTTAAACTACCTTTAGTATTTGAGCAAGATTTTCTTTTTTTATACAACGGCCGCTAGATGTTATAAGATCACAGCGAGGTGCCATATTGTCCACCGCCGCCAGTGTCCATAACAGTTATCGCATGAAATACGAAAAAAATAAGAAAAAATATCCACATTGGGACCAGGTTTGAACCCGTGTCCGTTCCGTGCCAGCCTAGTGTTCTACCATCAAGCCAGATGTTTTTTTTTTCTTTTCGTTCGTTTTTAAGTCACGCTGGTGCTGGAAATTTCTTTGCACAAAACCCCTGTACAAGCGTTATGTCGGGAAAGAACCGCGTTAACATACGCAATATAACTTGGCAGAAGATTAAGATAGCAGCCAAGGCGTCACAGAAGGCGAATTGTGTAAATAAGCGTCAGGCAATGTGAAATGCATGACGAGTGGATCGCTGAATGTTTCGAACCTATCACAAAGGGTTAAGCCCTAATTGTTCATCTTCATCAGCCGCCGAGAGAGAGAGAGAGAGAGAGAAAGAGAGAAAAGGAATGTAGGAAAGGTAGGGAGGTTAACTAGACTATGCGTCCAGTTTGCTACCTTACATATGGGGAGGGGGAGAGGGGAGTAAAAGAGAGAGAGAGAAAGATAGGCACATGTCACATCACACACACAATGCCGAGTTTCACAGGCGGTCCCTCAATGAAGTTGCTGTCAAGTATCTCAGGAGGGCTCGTGTCGCTTTCTGTGCTGATGTGCTGCGCGACCAGGCTCCTAAGATCTTTGCTTCATTAAATGGCCGGTCATCTAGTCTATTCAAGGCACACTGGAGAGTCCGGCGATCTTCATCAAATTGGGCACAGTGGCACAAGAGATGTTCAATAGTCTCTATACAGTTGCAGCTTTCACACATGGATGAATCCGCCATGCTAATGCGATGGCTGAATGACTTAGTAAACGCTACCCCAGACCACAGCCGGCACAGCATTGTAGCGTCACGTCGAGAAATGTTGGATGGAAGTTGTTTCTGGAGTAGTGACTTAAGATTCTTAGGGCGATGATTGGAGTTAAATGGAGAATTCCAGTGCGCAAGCGTGGCATTATGCGTGATGTGACGAAGTTCTCTAGCTGCGTCTACTCTTGACAAGGGTATTAACAGTGTGGGCGCTTCATCGTGGGCACATCGGGCAGCGTCGTCGGCGAGGTGGTTACCACTGATGCCACAGTGGCCCGGCAACCATTGTAAAACAATGTCGTGTCCTTGATCAGCAGCGCGATGACAAATTTCATTAATACGATACACCATCTGGTGGTAGTTTCCCCGTCGTAGACTTCGCACGCATTGAAGGGCTGCCTTGGAGCCGCAGAAAATGGCCCATCTACTAGGGGATTCTTGCGTAACAAACTCCACAGCGGCTGGAAGAGCGGCGAGCTCGGATCCCGTAGATGTCGTGACGTGTGATGTCTTGAATTTGACGGTGATTGATCGAGATGGTATGACAAAGGCACCTGTCGAACTTCCCGAGACCGAACCGTCTGTGTAAACATGAATTCGGTTAGAATACAACAAATGCAAAAGGTCCAGTGAGATCTGCTTGAGGGCTGCAGATGACAGGCTTGCCTTTTTAGATATCCCCGGCACTTCAAGGTGCACAGTCGGTCTTTTCATGCACCACTCTGGAGATAGTGGTATGGTTGCGGGCGAGAATCTCCACGAGATGGAATTCTGGTTCGCCACAACAACTTTGGAAAACGCTGCCCTTGGTCTTTCTAGTGGCAAGCTAGCAAGGTGGTGGTTAGGTACTCTGGATATGTGACGGATATGTGTCCGGAGTGTGTCGATAGTTATATATGTCGTGATCGGATGGTCTTTAGCAATACTGATTGTTGCTAACGTATTAGCGCACCGAGGTAGCCCCAAGACTGTGGCCTTGAATGCTTTGGCCTTGAATGCTTTGCTGGACCCTGATGTTAGTTTTTCCGACGTTGGAAAGCACGGGCGTGCTATACCGCAAATATCCCAAGAAGAGCGCTCTGTACAGCTGAAGCATAGATGACACTGATGTGCCCCACGTTTTACCAGCGAGAAATCTCATCACGTGTGTGATAGAGCTGAGCCTCTTCTTCAAGTGCGAGATGTGAGCACTCCACGAGAGATCTCTGTCGATAATGACGCCCAGGAATCAGTGACGTCTCATATACGAAAGGTTCACGTTGTCGATTAAAACAGGATAACAGATCATGGGCTTGCGGGTAAAAGGGACTAAGGCGCACTTCTCGGTGGAAATTGTGAGGCCTAGAGCATGGAGGTACGTCGACGTTATTCTCGCTGCTTTCTGGAGCCGTGCGCGTACCTGGAGTCGTGTCACTGCTGAAGCCCAGATACATATATCATCAGCGTATGTAGAGATATTGACTGATCGAGGTAGACTTTGTACAAGGCCAATGATCGTGAGGTTAAACAGCGTAGGGCTGAGAACCCCGCCTTCTGGAACGCCACGAGCGGTGTAATGACCAACGGTGCGGCCTTCCGCAATGAGCACGAAGAAGGATCTCCTCTGTAGGTAGCTCCGAATCCATCGAAACATTTCTCCACCGATTTCAATGTTTGCCAAGGCATCGTGCATTACGTTGTCGTATGCACCTTTCACATCGAGGAACATTGCAACCGAGATGCGCTTGAGGTATTTCTGTTGTTGCACAGAGGTTACAAGGTCGATGACATTATCAATAGAAGAGCGGCCTCTTCGAAAACCAGCCATGGCCTCTGGGTATATATTATAGCGTTCAAGGTACCACTCGAGGCGTGTCAGAACCATTCTTTCCATTATTTTCCCCACGCAGCTGGATAGCGCAATGGATTGAATGATGTCAGATCAAGCGGCGACTTTCCAGGTTTGAGGATTGGTACCAAGCGGCTGGATTTCCACCTTTCTGGAACGACGCCATCGTTCCATGACTGGTTGTAGTATTTTAGTAGCTGGTCTCAGCCGCGTCTTCCAAGATGGCATAAAGCAGTGTATGTAATACCGTCCGGCCCAGGTGACGATGAACGTCTGCAGGTGGCTAGAGCTGCATCCAGTTTCTCGAGTGAGAAAGGCATATTCAGTTCAGAAACTCGTGCTACGGGAGCATCCCCGAGAACCTCGTCACTCATGGTAACCACATTACCCGCAATCCTCACGCAGAAATCTTCAGCAACGTCAACCTGCAGGCGGCCTTGATGGAGAGGCTGAATAGACGATGTTGTGGAGTCGAGCCAAGGCCACGCACCGTCCTCCATATATGGGACATAGGCTTGCGAGGATCGAGTGATTCAAAAAATTTCTTCCACCGTTGGTCCTCCAGCTTGTCTATTCGACGTTGAATTTTCTTTTGTAGACGTCGAGCGTCTCTGAGGTCATGAATCGAATTAGTGCGCCTGTATCTCCTCTCCGCCCGCCTACGAATCGTTCGTAGTCGTTCAAGTTCTATATCAAATTCTGTACGTTTTGATGTGTATTTAAAGGCACACGTAACCTCTTCCATCACATTTTTCATTACCTCCTCGAGGCCGCACGCGATATGATCGCATGCCTCTTCCACCTTTGCCTTGTACATTGTCCAATTTACTCTTCTGTTAGTTGATGAGGAGGAAGTTGCAAAACCTGTGACCTTCAGATACGTTGGAATATGATCACTGCCGTGAGTCTCAATATCAGGGAACCATCGCACTTGTTGGGTGAATTGCCGTGACACCAATGCAAGATCCAAGCAACTGCTATATCTCGAACCACGCAAATACGTTGGACTGCCGTCATTCATAACGTTAAGTTCGTGGCGTGAGGCGAATTCAGCAAGTTTCCGGCCTCTGGAATCAATCTTAGTGCTTCCCCAAAGCAAGTGATGAGCATTAAAATCAGCAATAACAATTAATCCAAGGTCCAGCCGCCGAATCAATTAATGTAACATAGTGCGTACCTTGCGAGAGTGCTTGTATTATATTAGCGCGAAGAGTGATTGCATCGGCTTCTAGAGAGTGTGCTCTTCGAGCTTTCGCCTGTGATTTTGCTCCGCTTCGAGCGGAGGTCGGGCGCCTGCACCATAATTTTCAAGAATGGTAAAATTCAATGTTTACGCCTCTTATGGGCTTCCTTTGCGACGATTATTCACTTGTCTTCTCGGTATAGCATCTCCCAACTATTCAACTGGATTCCTCGTCCTCATAGAATCCGCCGTATCTAGCTGTTAAAATCTGACATGTCTTACAAGGCCACTTTTAACATTACAATTATCTTGTAATGGGTTAATTAAAGGATGAATTGGATAGCTTATATCATTTTGAAAAACGCTTTTACAGCACAGATTACAAAATAGGTGAATCCGAAAAAATACCCAAGGTCTCTAGCCTCACTATACCAACAACGGAGGCTTATGGGGATGATGCAAGGACAGCGTAGCCTAAAACGTACGATCATTTGAAACAGTCAGAAACGCACTACTACCACCTGCGTGAACTGATATTGCAAATACAGTTCACCTATTATTCGGGACGGCTCAGTGCTCTCCCATAGTTGAGTACCAAGTACTCGAAATCGTGAAACACGTTTTCTAAAGACAAAAAATAGAATTGTGAACTTTAATCCTGTGCTATTGTTAGGAATCAATGGATTGCCTCGGCGCGTACACCTGGCGGCAAGAATAGATTTGACAATTAGTTAATTAGAAGCATTGTATGAGTCGCATATCGGAAACACCAAAATAATTGGCCTCATGCTTGAGAACGCAGGTATACTAGCCGTCGCACAGTGATATTGTTGGTGGTGAGGTGTCCCGAAACGTGCTTCTTCGGGACACCTCACCTGTATAATTCTCACTTTTCAGGAAGTTCCACGCACTGCACCAGAATTCCTGGCATCACGATTGTCCAAACGGGCCCATAAAAAAACGTCATCGTAGCGCTGCTAGTCAAGCGTTCGTACCAATCTGGCCGTGGTTTTTTTTTTTTTCCTTTCGTGTGCACAAGCCGGCTGTAATCACTCGTCACAACGTCACGCCCTGTAGCGACAGGATCCAGTAAGAAGCGCGCTCACTGTGTCACAGCACGAACAAAACACATTCGCAGAACTGGACAAGTTATAGCTGGACGAACTACGATGTACGTGACGTGAGGCACCATGGCTAGGGGTGTAAAATATAGAACTGCACAACGTTGCCAGTTGAGTAACACGCATCCCGCTTGCTCTTGTCTTGTACCGTCCGTATTCAAACAGGTAACCGTTTATTCTACTACTATTTCCTTCCATTTTGTTTCAATTACATTCCGTAGCAACTGAACCCAAACACTCGTTTTTATGAAAGTTTTGAACCTCCTAGGGGGCGCTCCAGAAACTTAAGCAAGGGGGAAAGGGGAAGGTCGCTACCTTGGAAACTTGTTTCATCTTGGGACCTTAACATCAGCCACAGGGGCATATGGGAGTGTCCTCTCTTAACTTTGTGTGTTACTCTATGACAACAAGCAGACAACGGTGTAAGAAAAAATAGTTTAGGTGCGGGCACTCCACCCAGCGGCGCGTCCACATAGTGTTCGCCTCTTTCCTCCTCTCGGCCCCCATGTCGCAGCGCCTCCCACGCAACCGGGGCCAGTGCATGTACTATAGAAAACGAGCTTCGTGCGTAGCGTCCGTAACGGCGTTGCGCACGTGAGACGTATATTCCTCTTTTTTTTTTCTAACGCCGTGCAGCCAATTGCAGCGTTCGCCGCACGTCGCATTTTTCGGTCGTGAGCACGGTCGCGAGAAACGCGGTATGCGTTCCTTGCTCTTGTTGCTAGCGTGCACGGTTAAAAAAATGCATTGAGGTAAAAAAAATGAAGAAAAATGCACGTTCGCCTCGTCGCAATAGGTTTCTTAAGCCCCCATGTCGCAGCGTCCCCCACGAAAGTGCGGCCGGCGCATGTATTAAAGGCGAACATTATCTGGACGCGCTCTCTCGGGAGACGCTTCTCGACCGACGAGCTGGAAGGTTGTCGCGGCAGGCTGCTGCAACGAACGCTTCTGGCGTCTGTCAACGGTTCTCTTGTTCCGCTCATCACCGAGGCGGATGCCCTTGTAGGAGAGCCCACCTAAGAGAGGAGATGATCGTACCGTCAAGATTACAATCCCTCAGTCAACTGGATGATGCTTCTAACAGCCAGCCAGCGGACCCCACCATCCAAGGGTCACCCCGGTCAGGGCTTCCGAGCGACACACCACCAAACGGACCCACCACCACGGGAAACAAAGCAAGCCCACATCTTTTAGCTGAACATCATGCGGCATCCGAGTATACAGCTATGAACGACCAGGAAAGCTGGACTGTAGTACAGAACCGAAAACTTCTGCGATCCAAGCCACCAACCTCCCCACAGCCACAGACCTCATTTGAGACTATAATGTTGAGGCCTAAAGCATTTAACATCACCCAGATTCCGCCGTACCAGTTTACGTACATACTCTACCTAAGTCTTCCTCAAATAAAGGGGTCGGACATTCTCTGCATACTCCTCCCCAAGTCTAACCTAGCAGCAGTTGATTACTACACAGAGCAAGCTGCACATCTACTGCCGAACCTGGAGCACCTGATAATTGACGATCAAATCGTGCAGTTTACTACATATGTTGCGCTCCGTGAAGGGCGCACAAGAGGCGTCATTCACAGAATCAAGGAATTAACTGAAGAGCAGTTAATGCAAGGCCCGACAAGTTCAACTCACGAAATCGTGTCAGCACGGCCCCTCAGGTCGTCTAACATACCACTAATCACGTTCAACGGTTCAAACCTGCCAGAATACGTGGCTTTCGAATCAGTACGTTTCTCTGTGCATTAATACAGACCCAAGATAACGTTATGCTTGAACTGCTTAGGCATAGGACACAGAGCTGAAATTTGCACAGCCCCGAAAAGGGACCCAGTAGTTTGCACAAAGTGCCATAAGAAACATGCCGAGAATTTTATCTCTACTCCGAAATGCATACACTGCAGTGGACCCCCTGACTCACGCTCACCGGACTGTCCAAAGGTAGCAGCAGCTACTGCCGCTCTTCGTAAGCGAGTGAACAAACCACACAAGCCAGCGGCACGCTATTCCTAACCAAACCACTGCGCATCAGGCAAAAAGACCCAGAAGACGCAACAGTCAGATGAACAGAACTTTCCGTCTCTTGCAACCAGTCAACTACACTCAGACCGCAGACGCGCCCGCAATCGGCAACACAACCTCCGACGCAGCTAGCGTCCCCCGCCACATATGCATAGAGTAACATATAGTTTACTATGTTACTCTATGGCTAAGGTAGATAACGCGCAGTCTCTACGTAATGCCTCGCCTGCACCACAGATGCACCCAAGCGTTCTGCAAGAACTAGCGGAACTACGAAACACTTAGAAGAAGTATCTGCAAATTATCAGTGACCAACAGAAAGCTATTGGTGAACTTAAAACTGTTATCATCTAATTGAAAGTACAAAACGCTGACAGAGACACTCTAACCTTGAGTCAAGGGCAACCCGCTCCCGAGCATGAGCAATAGGAGCGTCGCTTCGAGCAATTCGCTGCACAGCTACAGCACATGCAACACATTATTGAGGCACTCAAACCAAAAACGTCGGTTAAATGTAAAACACGTCAGGCCTATTGCCAGTGCAGATCAAGAAAAAACCATACATTCAGAATCATGCCTCTGATAATTCAGTGGAACGCGAGAAGCCTTAATTCCCAACAAAGTTGATGACTTCCTTTGCATCATAAATGCTCTCGAAAAAACTCCCGATATCATTTGTGTGCAGGAACCGGGTAAATATTGCCCTATTCCAGGCTATGCCTGTGTTTCATCTGGTCGATGTGTTACGTATACAAAGAAGAACCTTCCGGTGGTCCACGACCTGCTTTGTTCAGTTTCATTCTCGTGCATTCAGACTCGTACTGAAATAGAGGGCAAGACATACGAAATATTAAACTGCTACAGCCCTCTCAAATGAAGTAATGTGGAGCTCCCCCTTCAGAAAAATAGGCCCTGAAGGTCCAACCTTAATTCTGGGAGACTTTAACGCACCATGAGTCCTCTAGAGATACTCACAAGATTCTCCCAAAGGGAAGCAACTAAAAAAAGCTTTGGAAGACGCCGGCTTTACCCTCCTCAACACGCCAGGCCAATACACAAGGATTTATGGCGCGAATCAGAATAATACATCGCCAGACCTCTCGTGGGTTAGGCACCTACCAAAAGGTACGCACTGGGACTATGGCCTGACAATATTGGCAGCAACCACTTACCCGTTGTGATTGCCTGGGGCGAAATTTTTACTATGTCAAAGGAGTGTTCCTTGATTGACTGGGACAACAAGTATCGGTCTTATATAGATGGCATGCCCTGAAACAGTCACCCTTGATGAATTTACAAAACATGTACGAGAAGCGACAAGGAAGGCAAGCAAAACCTACAAAAAGATTCCTTAAAAGCCTGCGCCCAATAGCCACCATTTTAACTTGTGGGAGGCACGCATAGCTACTTTACATGCATACAGGACTGAAAAATCAGCTCGAAATCGTCTGAAGCTTAAGCTTCTTACGATAGAAGCATCAAAGTACGCATGCAAGCTACGTAGGCAACAGTGGCAGAATTGCTGCAACCAGCTACACGGTCGGATAAATAATCAAAGGCTATGGAACATTGGGAAATCATTGGAAGGCCGGGGCAAAGCCCGTACAGCCGCTGAAAAAATCTGTTTGGCTTCCTATTCTTCAGCACCAGCCACCGCTGATACGTGCGCCAACACATTTTTTCCACAACCGGCAAGGCATCCGGAGTGTCCAAAGTGGCCAGAGGAAAAACAAAGCAATGATATATTGGATGCTCCCTTCACAATTCAAGAACTTATAATATCACTAAAGGAGTCAAATTGTAAAACAGCTTCAGGCCCTGTTATGGTTATCTACAAACAATTACAGCAACTGACAGAGAACCAACCAACCCCTCTTCTTTCCATCATCAATCAAGTATGGGAAGATGGCGATCTTCCTAAAGAGTGGAAACATTGAAATGTTATGCACCACTGCCTAAACCGAACAAATATACGACGACTGCAAGTAACCTTCGGCCCATTTCGTTAACTTCAGTAACCGGAAAAGTGACGGAGCGAATGGTAAACAGGCGCCTCACATGGATGCTAGAAAATGGGGAGCACTATCACTGGACCTAAACTGGCTTCAGACCCCACTTGTCTTCTCAGGACACACTCCGGCGCCTATACGAGGACGTACTAAAGAACCCCTCATCTTATTGGCTGAGCACTATTGTAGATATTGACGTAAATAAGGCTTTCGATTCGGTGCCCCATGATACTATACTATATGAGAGCTGTCAGAACTGCCTGTTAGTAGAAGGCTGTATAATTATGTCCGGAGTTTTCTCCAGGACAGGATCTTTTCTATAAAAAGAGGCTCTTTCACCAGTCAATCATACTCCAACAAAATCGAAGTTCCGCAGGGAGCCATTATCTCTCCAGCACTGTTTCACATGACAATGCGCCCCCTTGTCTTTCTTCCAAGTGAAGTCCAGTCCATCTCGGCGGGAATATATGCCGACGACGTTACGATTTGGTGTAGCGCGCGAGACATCTCTTCGCAACAGAAGCAACTCCAAAAGGCAATTGATGTTATCACCACTTTCCTTGACAGGTAACGTCTTCAGGTTTCACCGGAAAAGAACGAATTCATAGTTGTTCTGAAACCTACCAACCACAGCAAGCAGCAATTTATTCGAGATAAAATCTAACTTACTGTACGCAACACAAGCATACAGCGCAAAGAGCACATTAAGGTACAAGGCATTATATATCAACGAAACGACAAGTCCACTCAATGGATTGAAAAAGCGCAGTGCACAACGAAACAGACAAGAGTGCTCCGAAAGTTGACAAATTGCACGTGGGGCCTATCCGAAGGTCAAATTAAAAGGCTCGCACAAACGCTCGTCCACTCAAGGCTCCTATATGGACTACCCTTCCTGCCATTGACCGCGACCCATATTGAAAAACTTGAATGCACCAACAAAACATGCATTAGCATCGCCACAGGGCTACCGAAATACACCAAAGTCGAAGACCTGTACGGAACAGGGCTACTTCTTCCATTACGTGACTATGTAGAGCCTGCACTGCGAGCTCAAAATGAGCGCATCAAGCTAACCCGCCATGCAAGATCCATCAGAAATGAACTAGGTCTAAGCAACCAAGAGCTGCCACAAATTCTACCCACCAATCCGCCATGGGAAGATATTACCGTGAACAACAATCGGCCGCTTCCAAAACATGTGAGCCAAGCCTCGGACAATCAGCGAAGGGCATACTACGCTCTGCGGCATATTGAACCCCTTAAAAGTATACCTAACGAAGAAGATATAATCTACACGAATGCCTCATGCACTCTAGAACGCTCCAACACAGGGGCATATTTCAACATGAGAACAGGGGAAGCATCCTCATTCTTTATTACTCAATCCTGCTTACTGTCCGAAGCAGCTGAAGGGTATGCTATTTCGGAAGCTCTAGCCAGTTACAATGAAACAGGATCATCACCAAAAGCTATTCACATCTTCACGGATTCGCAGCAAATCCAAACTCCGAACTAGAAGAAAGCTACCAGCGTACGCCAGGCACATCCTGCACAATGCCGCCCAACTTCAAGAATGATCAGTCCGGGTACGAGTTCATTGGATTCCTGGACACACAAATATACCGGGACACGAGCTAGTTCGTCAACGAGTCTTGCAGCATCATAGCAAAGAACAACTCGGGTATGCGAGCTCGAAGCAGGCCACAACGATTACCCAAGATGAGACCCATGAAGGCGACTACCTGGTGAAAGTTCAACGCCGATGGTAATTAAGAGCCGAATTAGAAGAAGCTAAAACACGATGCCCTGCCCACAAGATTCACCCGCCTCTACGAGGTCACACTCAGAAGATTGCAAACACGAAGTTTCACGGCAATCCCGGTCCTTCACAAGGTACACCCGACAAAGTACTCCGACCCCAACTGTGACTACCGCCACAAGCCAGCAACGATGGAGCATATCCTCTGGGAATGCCCCATTCGCGAATCAAGCCAAGCTGCTTTTATGAAAAAAAGCCCAACGTACCCTGCCTCAGCTACAGCAAGACATGGAAGGGACTGCCAACTGGATACTTGAAGATCCACTCATCAGAGCCAGGCTGAACCTGTGGTGTGCTGCCTTGCGCACGATCGTCTTTCCCTGCCCAGCAGTAACAAGCTGACCAGTTTGAGGTCACCCAAGTTTTTTTTTCATAGTACTGAAGCCAACAAGCGAGAGCACATTGTAAATAGTCCAATAAAGTTTTCAATCAATCAATGAACGCGCTCTCCTTCGCGGCGGGCGGAAAGTGTCCACATCTAAATTATTTTTCTTACACCGTGAATCATACACTGCAAAAGCTGCAGGCAACGCTCACTTCGTGAAACAGAACATCGCGAAACGTTGTATAACTGCTTGAGGCTTCGATGGGGCCGCTTTCATTTTGAGTGGCCATCGACTTTAGCGCCAATTTCGCCTTTAGTTACTCTCTCTGCGTGAAGATGGCGATCTAGCGTTGACGTAATAAGACGTGATTACGTGGCACGCCGGAGCGGCAGTCATTCCAACCATTCAGGGTTCGTGCTTTATGATAACACAGTTCTCTATTGTAGTGCGTCAAGAAGTCTCCAATTACACAGCCACAACGGAGGGCTTCGCATTTAGAACAAATGTTCGACTACTTGGAGCACGATGTGCTTCACTGTGGGATTCACTGCTGGCGTACTGGCAGCATAGAGTATTATATAAATCATGAGTAGACACTCGCATACCCCCCTGCGGAGGTTCACAGCGCTCCCAACGGTCGTTAGTAACCTTCGCAGCCTTAGAGGTGGGAGACCGCAAAAAGGAAACATGTCTCGAAGACTAATTTCTATTTACCAGGAATAACATACGTACAGCCTCTGAGACCACTTCTATGTGCGTGCTCGTCTCTGAGGCCATTGTTGATTTTTTAACATATCGTTTACATGCATCCATTCGCTTCGTGGAAGCTGCACCGCTAGAATGGCAAGCGCACATGGTGAGTGTGTGTCTATGCAAACAGTTTAATTAAAACATGGGAATCACTGAAGGAACGAAAACTTTTATTTTCAAGTGATATTCTTGGTTAGCACATGTCAACTTACGCCCCGCCGCGGTGGTCTATAGTGGCTAAGGTACTCGCCTGCTGACCCGCAGGGCGCGGGTTCGAATCCCGGCTGCGGCGGCTGCATTTCCGATGGAAGCGGAAATGTTGTAGGCCCGTGTGCTCAGATTTGGGTGCACGTTAAAGAACCCCAGCCGGTCTAAATTTCCGGAGCCCTCCACTACGGCGTCTCTCATAATCATATAGTGGTTTTGGGACGTTAAACCCCACATATCAATCAATCATGTCAACTTAGTTAATAATTGATGAACGAAGAGGTTCATTGCACTGCAAACGCGGAAATGCAGCTGCCATGTCATTATTATGAATTAGACACAATAAATAAACATCTAGGCAATGTTATAAAAGCACCCGCTGAAAAGTAAAACTGCAATAAACGCACACAACTACACATATAGAGCGCGTGACACGGCAGTAGTTGCCTCAGCACTTGACTCCGGCATGAACCAGTAGAAGAAAAGAAAAATGTTGGCTATATTCTTTTTCCAACATTCGCAACAATTTTCTCCTCACTTTACATCGCTATTTTGCGAAAAACATCCACAAGCACTTGCCGCAGCAGAGAGAGAGAGAGAAATAACGTTTATTGCACCCGTATAGAATGACGGGGGAGGAGGCTTCGGCCTCTGCCCCCAATCATCCCCCTAGCCATCGGCCGGAATCCCTTGGGACAGCAAAAACAAAGCATTTTGAGGTGTCATGCAAGCAGTTAACGAGACAGAAGTGTTTACTAAAAGATTACGTCCTAGCTTTAGCTAAAAAATATTTTTCTAGATTCCCCCCTTTTCTCTTATTGCGCTCGTTAGAGCTCTAAGCGATTTGCGACGCCGCAGATAACAATACAAAGCATAACTGCACTTTTCACAAAATATAATTCATGCAGCCAATTCGAATACATGTAGCGGCCCAAAGAAAACCTAACAACGCCATTGGCGTCCCACTTTCTTAAGCTAAGAAATGATTTCCTCGCAAACGTGCTGCGCCGATCCAGTTTATTTTCAAGTGAAGCAATCCACAAATATGTTACTCGAAGAGAAAAAAAAAGAAGACATTCGCACCGAATAGCATGACGCGAGAAATATTAGGGTAAAGCTAAAATGACAAATGCAATACGCACTTTACAGAGTCTTGATGGCGTTTGTACCTGTCAGCAGCCAAGCTGAGTGGCAGACGAAACAAGCGAAGACCATGATGCACGCCGGCTATGTTATCGCACATCTTTTATCGCGTCTCCCTGCTGCTGTCCGTACTTCACTGCTTTGAATGATCATGAACATCGTGCACAGAGCGCAACAACGTCGCCGACGCGTCGACGCCATGTGCACTTCTCTGGCACCCAAATTTATAACAGATTCTACCCGACGACAGCACACCATACAATCGTAGGGGATGAAGACGGATTCCGAGCCGCAATGTGAGCTAGTGAAAGACACAATGGCCGTGCGAAAGGCGCGTAGACGTATAATGCACTAGAAAAGGTACTGTAGTAGATAAGACGCGCATTCCCTTGAAAGCAGCGTGTGATCTGTTGCCATCTTACGGCCGGCGTGAAGCTGCGTAGCGGCACCGCTTTCGGCCAGAGTGACCACTCTTCAACTTTTATATTACTCTATGCTGGAAGTGTTCAGAATCAATTGTGAACGCTTTGAGCGCTGTACAGACTTTACCATGGGAGGATAACTCGTAATGTGTCCAGGCTATCATTGTTTGAAATGAAAAAGTTGTTCACGATTTATAGTACCGCATACCCTACTTCTCTGTGTAAAAAAGGTGGGTAATTAACGATTTAGAATAATAGAAACTCTACTACGGGAGCATAAAGCCGTCCCAGGAGATGGAGCACCCGTGATATTATCAGTGACCTTCTTTTCATACAATACAGCAAATGTATTTTTTCAGAGGTTAAGCGAATAAAGCACCACTCTTGCCCCGACCAGGTAGCTGGAAATTGCCCTGATAGTGTCATCAAAACCTTTTTATTTAACTTGATATCTTAGTTGGTTCGTAATGCATCGAATCCTTAACGTATTTCTTTTAGCCTAAATTACAGTTTGCTGCAAATTTTGTTTCTGCACTAATAGTTTGAGCAGAGAACTGTCGTACTGAAATTGATCCTAGAAAGATCTTTTCCAAAGGGTGACCACACTTATTAGGAGGCCCTGCTTCAACGCAAAATATCTAAGGAACGCTTTTTTTTATGCGAATGATCTCATTTCGTACTCTTTCACTTTTGGCGTAAATCTACATATCTATCTATCTAGCTGCTAACGTGTGGATGCTCTCGTGGTCACTCCCTTAACTTTTCGTGAACCAAAATTAGTAAGGGAAGTTAAGACGGTTGACGAATACGACGCGCTGGCCAATTAAGGCATGAATAATGTCACATTCCCGTCGCATACGTCGTCGAACACTTTCAGCCAGACAGTGGAACATACCCGCGGGCAGGTATGTGTCACTGGTGTGTGGGTATGCGCCACAGCTGAAGGACACCCAGGAATGGTGAGAACACACGAGGGTAATTTGGACACCGGAGCGTTAAAAAAAAAAAAAAAACTGACGTCGGCAGCGTTGGCGCGACGAATGCGAATAAATTTCAGGCTGCCAGCACAAATCGCACCCAAGAATTCTGCGTGGCAGTCAAGTATTTTACCACAGAGCCACGCCAGTTCTCGGAACTACTCTTCAAAAGGACACTAATGCTCTGACGTTCATTTAAACTGTACGATTCTTTCCCATCAGGTGCTCCTCTGCACTTCGGTTGGTTGCTAAATGAAAATCGCGTTCCTTATATGCGTATATACGTCCAAGGGCCCACACAATTTAACGTGTTCGATTTTTTAAATATCTTATTTCTGAACTATGCAGTGACGTTTTGTGTTGCTCAGTGGTGAATAGATTGTATATTCTTGTTTTCGGTTCTTCTCCTGAACGTGTATCGTGCCGCATTATATGCGAGCTTGAGTTTCGGAAACGGAGGAATAAAACGAGGCCAGAGAACAAGTTCCACGCTCGCGTACAAAGGTCCTTTTCAAGGAGTAGGCATCTCGTGGACGGCTGGACAGAGATGGATAGAATGACCAGATGTCGTGAAATCACGAGCTTTTATAAAAAATCTAGGCGTATTTATCCACTACTAAGCCCCAAGATCCGAAGCGGTAGATTTGAGGTGATTGCAAACCCAGACCTTCCCTAACCCCGTTCACTTTAAGAAGATATGCCCAGATGTCTATCCAAATGATACTTGCAAATTGTGCGGCTGGATTCACGCATCACACAGGCACATTATCTGGTAATGCGCAGTTTTAGCATAAGAAAATGCACTCTCCCCAGATGAGGTGACGGTGCGGTGTTGACGGCTGCGCTGCGCAGCTCCGGACCTCCAGGATCAGCTGTGGGCCATCCAGCAAGCCCGCGAGGCGGCGAGGGGACAGGAATCAACATATTTGCTTAGTGCAAGACTACGAGTAGTTACGAAGTATCTACAGAAGCGATAAGGACAGAAACAGCGCTGACTTCAACTGAAATTTTATTAGCGAAAACGCTGGAAATATATACTCGTGACAGAAAATCACCGCGCAATCGCGCAACCTATTGCATCACAGCAAGATAATCAACATCTCATTAAAAGGTTACAACGCCACAGCTCAGCACAAGTTCACAATCTATTGTGTCAAAGCCAGAAACTCGATTTCTCTTTTAGTCCCAATCGCCAACTAGCCCAAGCATCTGTCTTATCGAGGAGACAGGGTCTCCGGTCCTCCTCGGGGGTGGCCTCAGATCAGGCCACGAATTTGCCGTATTTATTAATCGAGGTGTTATCACCACCACCGCAAATGTTGAGAGTAGAATTCACTTTCTGTGCTAGCTTTGAGCATGCTGCTTTCGTGCACTGAAACGCATTGCGCGCCACAAGCAAACAGTCATACGCGTATGCGGAGCGAACGCGCAAGCACATGAAACAAAAAAAAAAGGAAAAGAAAAAAGAATTAAAGGCATCATCTGCGCTTTCGCGGCGAAGCTATTCGACAATTTTATCAACTACTTTCAAGATGTCACATGGGCGAACAGTGGAGTATTTTAGCATATAGTCATGGCCATTTTATCCAGTAACCGATACGGCCTATTACCGACTGCGAACGCACGATTTTTGTCGCCATGCAAAGCGCCGTTGGGAATCAGTACTGTCAGGGAAGATATTGACCAAACAGGAGTCATTGCAGGTCCCGGCCTATACATATAAGCTTCTATGAAGGGAATAAAACTAAATGAATAAAGGAGTGACAGCCAGGGTACCACTGGCTGCATCAAATGAAGTAGCAGCTGCGAAGGAAAGATGCGGGCGCGCGCCTCCCGACCGGCCATGTAACAGAATAATTGACTTCGTATGGACAAGTAGCCTGCAGCGAACATGCAGTTTTCGGGAAATTAAACGAAAGCAACCACGAAACGACTATTGTTATGTGGCCGAAATACGCGCTTTATGTACATGTACCCCTATGCCTCACACTCTGAGAAAATAAAAAGAATCTACACTTTAAGAAAAGATTGAGTAAAAAGAGAGTATTTTTATTCCACAACAATTATCATGCATGTCTTGCGTTCCTTTCCTTGCATTATCACCACGCCATCTATGGCCACGCGACCAGCTCTTTCGGGTCATGAGCAGCATGCGCGCTATCAGCGTGACTTATCATTCTTGATAGGAAAGTGGCCACATAAGCGTCGAGTTTTCAAGAAGGGAAGTGCAAGAAATCTATATAGATTACAATAATTGTGGGACAAAAAGACATTTATTTTACAGGATAGTTTTAGAGTATTGTATTAGGGGAGTATTGCTGCCACGTTACAATATACATCATCTGGATTGTTCGTGTCTCCTTGCTTGAACGCTGATTGATTGATTGATTGATATGTGTGGTTTAACGTCCATAGTGGTGGGCTACGGAACTTTCCACCACCCGCGGTTCTATAACGTGCACTCACGGTGACCTTCATCAACGCTTAGTGCCTGAGAAACTGCCGTCCACTCACTCTCATAGGTGTGCAAAAGATAATAATAATAATAATAATAATAATAATAATAATAATAATAATAATAATAATAATAATAATAATAATAATAATAATAATAATATGTGAGGCTTAACGTCCCAAAACCACCATATGATTATGAGAGACGTCGTAGTGGAGAGCTTCGGATATTTCAACCACCTGGGGTTCTTTATTGTGCACTCAAATCTGAGCACATGGGCCTACAGCATTTTCGCCTCCATCAAAAATGTAGCCGCCGCTGCCGGGTTTAAATCCCGCGACCTGCAGGTCAGCAGCCGAGTACCTTAGC
This sequence comes from Rhipicephalus microplus, assembly GCF_043290135.1. Lineage (NCBI taxonomy): Eukaryota > Metazoa > Arthropoda > Arachnida > Ixodida > Ixodidae > Rhipicephalus > Rhipicephalus microplus. Next base: position 80,820,544 of record NC_134710.1, read on the forward strand.
TGTAGGCATCCGCGGCGGGGCTTGCTCGAACGCTTGGCTATCGCCACTAATCTATCAAGAATTGCAATGTCACGCTGATATCGCACACATTGTTCGTGACTGGTAAGTGTCGAGGCCACTGTGATAAGTGATAACGCAAGGAAAGCAGTATATATGGATGACGTGGCAGAAATACACAGATATAAAGTTGCTGAGAACGAGGTGTCACTGTAGGTTCATAAATCAAGCGAGAAGAAAAAAGAAAAGAAGGAAGAAAGAAATAAAGCTTATGTACTTATCTTTAGGTGCAAGTTAAGGCTATTCTACCTCAGTAATCGTCATTTGCGGAAAATAACATACCAAATGATAAAAAACACGGTTTATTCGACTGAGTTTATGGTTTAGTGTTTGCTCCGGAGCAACAGAGAGAGAAAAAGTACTGGCTTTGCTGACATAAGGCTGAATTTCATTGAATAAATAGTCAAAAACGGTCTATACGACGTAATTTTACAGCTCAATTTTTTTGCCGGAGATGTAGACGACAAAAGCACGAGTACACGTTGTGAGGTCACCGGATCGCCGCATGCGGTGTCACCATTCCCCAATAAACAGTGGTCGCTTATAAATGTAGTTGTAAATATTCAATGCTCTGTGCCAGTGTTGAGTAACTTGCAACATGGGTCTGGATGAGAGCGTTATAAAATGTACTGGCTACTCAGATGGCCACAGCGCCAACTTTTTGTGACAAGTGTAGTTAATTAATGGCCTCCAAGATAGCGGAAGCGCCGCGCGTCTGCAATTTTAAAGGCTTCGACTAATTTTAGAGATACTATATTCTTATTTGTAACAAGTTTATATTTGCAACTCACAATATTGTGTTTAATATTTTAGTTGCGTTTGACAGTTAAACGTTGTGAAAGATGAAAGAAAATGTTAAAAATTATTAAAACATAGTGATAAAAAGCAGCGCTAGCATCGCTGTGGGCAGAAGGACCCGCCGCCGCGGCGGCTAGCCGTCAAGCAGCTGCAGTACGCTGTGGTGGACTTCGTGCTGTCCGTGTGATTGCTGTGATTTTTTTTTTTTTTCGATCTTCTGTGCACATGCTATCCTGAACAGCAACGCATTCCTACGTTCCTCTGGTTCTCCTATTTATAATGTTGGAGAACTTGAGAGACAAGTTGCACAGCGTTCAGCAAGACTTCAGTTTCAGGTTCGTAATGGTTTTCTGTACGTGGCCTGCTTGTAGTCACTGAACAACTATGCTGGAGGCGCAGTGTACGATTGCAGAATTGATAACAATCACTTTATCCGAATTATTTGTGTTCGACTGCCACGCGTGCACGTTAAGCATATTTACTGCAGATTGATCTTTTCCAACTACACTAATACACCAGTAATAAGTTCACATTCTATGGTACCTTGATCACTGAAGCGCTAAGTTGAAACGGAAAGTGGGTGATTTCCTCGTATGTCTTGCAAGGCGGGTGAGCCCCGTTTGATAATGTAATTTCTTTTGACATTCTATTGCAGTCTCCGAAACCTTAGCCTCGGTGATACTTCACTGCCAAAGTAAGCACTAACCAATATTGGCGTTATCTTTTAGTTAAACGCCGCGGACTTGAAGTAACTTGTGTAAACGTGCAAAATGTATTTACGCAGATCACAGCAGGACTGCGAAAAGAGGCTTCTAGGTGCTGGAGCTGATTTATTACATTAGTGAGTATGCGCCTTCCGAAAAATGATACATCTGGCGCCACCTCTCTCTGATTTTCGGTTAAAAAGCTTAATTACTATTTTTGCCTCCTTTCCAGCTACCAGTCAAAGTGGGAAGAGTTGCACAGCCAAAATGAAGGCAACGCCAAGAGAGCAGAAGTATATGCATATACTGTGTTCTGGTATTCTGGCATGCACAAAATTTTTGCAATGCGCTGTGCACTTTTACTCTTGTTTGTATGCAACAGTTTTTGACATAAACTCTACCACGACACAAGCAACAATACGTGGTGTGCCCTGTTGCTGTCACCAGTACCATGTCATATTACAATTTTCACGTTTGAAGGTGGTCTGAGCCACGTACAATCAAAACGAAAAGTTCCCGACATATGTTAGCTTCTCTTATATAAAGACCTTGGAATATGCTGAATAATTGTTGAGTCTTCACTCAACAAGTATTCAGCTGCTTAATGCAGGTCATCTGATCTGCTATATGTGAAGTTACGAAGGCCCGTTCTTTTTTCTGCGGCAGCATAAGTTCTTTAGATATATTTCATTTTAAAGACCACAAAATAATATTTGGAGGCATTGCAGGAAAGTTCAGTATATAATATGTTAAGTTTGTATTAATACAAAACACAATACTAAGATTACTTTTTGCCTGCAGTTTCCCGAGCACAATTGGTTTTATACATGTAGCATTGACAAATGAGAAGTTTTGTCTGAACGATTACACCAGAACGGTGTTCTGCAAGACATGCTAGAATACTGAATGCCTGATTTAGGCACTGCAGTTGCCTTTCCACTTTGCTTGCTCTCTTGCTCTAAAGCATTTTTAAGGAAAAATTTTGTTTCTTCTTGCTGTAAGGCTCTGCAGTTAAAGTAAAATTTCAGTGCTAGACAATTCACACAAGTTTGTGGCTTATGTAATGCATCATCCTTCGTAGTTGCTAAAGAAACTGAATGCGTTTTTATTTTTATGATATGTTTCTAATACATGCTTGTTTTTATTATAATAATGCTTTTGTTGAAGCTTCAGAAAATGTTTGAAACATATTTTGTGAGCGATAAATATTGTTGATCCTTATGCTGCTATTCATTCACATTTTTTTCTCGTTTTCACCACGTGTGAAAATATTAAATTGACGTAGCTAGTTTCTTGTGGAATTACTGTCGGTTAATTGTTTACATTAGCAAGTGATACGGAGACAGAGGCAGCTGCCCAAATATAGAATAAGACGATGAGCCAGTTTAAGTGCTTCATTCATTACTTGTATATTGCACTTTTTGTGTATGTTGCTAAATACTTCGCATATTTGAGGTTTGGATCAGTGATAATGTTAGGTTCTTGTAAATGTAAAAGTGGCTTTTTAAATTGTCTAATTGCCACTTCCTTTCCGTTAATCGTCTTAAACTTAGAACTTAGTTGTATACTGTCGTCTTTTATGAGAGGGAACACAAGAGCACATGGCCTGCACTCTGTGGTGGCTGCCTACAACACGATCAACCGACAGCTAAAGAAAGCATGTTTACTTTTGGCAGCATCACTCATTGCTAGGCCGAAGTGGGAGCGTAATGCAGCAGTACTTGTCAACTGGCCATGACATGTTATTTTGTTTGCTAATAAATGACACATAACGTGGGCGTGTTTTTTTAGCTCTCTGTTTATCATGTTTGTATGCAGCCACCAGCAGAACGTAGGTCATGCACTTGCGTGTGTTCTTTCCTAAATAATGACGGCCTACATAAAAGTGGTGGGAAATTATCCTCAAGGGTGCAATTAGCTGGATGAAGATAATTTTAACATCCTTTTCAGAATTGTTTTCTTTTTGCTCTCTGTCACTGGTCCTAGCAGTGCTGCATGCATGTTATAGCTGAGTTATAAAAAAAATAGAAATCAGTTGAGTAAATAGAAGTGTTATATTATACCAGGTTCACTTCTACCAAATTATTGGTTCACTTCTACCAAATAACTTGCATTGCAGTACAACAAAAAGGAGACTTGGAGGAAAAGGTCTAGTTTTAGAAAAAAATGTACATTTTCATGTTCTAAATCAAAGGTTGGCAACCTGTTATCAGGGGGGGGGGAGGGAATTGCAGAGTAAAAACCTGGCAAAATTACAATAGTTTATGAAAATTGCAATAATTTATAAAGCGAATAAGAAATCTCATTTATTTTCAGTTAATTCATCACAAAGCTGCAATCAAACATGGATTGCAAGCCAAAATGCCATTTTAGGCCCATTTCAGGTAGGAAATGACAAGGGAAACGGGAAGTGTTGACGGCATGCCGGGAGCCCCATAATAAGGCCAGGGAAGTCGCAGGTTGCTGACCCCTGTTCTAGATGAGGATGGAAGTGCGTCTTATGTACATACCAGCAATAATAAAAAAATAAATTGTAAATTGGACATGCATTGCCCAGCACACTGGCTGTACACTCTCCTAAATAAATGTGATGTGTAGTATTCATTATTGACACACTCAGAATCAAATAAGCTCATCCAGTGCTGTCAGATTAGAAAGGCCAGCTTATTAATTGTGGATGAGAATATGTTTAGTATTGGTTAAGGTCAACCTGTGCCATCATACAGTAAAACTAGCTTTAATGCTCATACCACAATTTAACCAACTATTTGTGAGCATTGAACGGTTTTGTGTTGTAGTGTGTAGCTGTGTTCAGCAAATTTGTTTCTTTTGCTTGCTGGAACACATCAACTGCATTTACAACAATTAACAGGCTGACCTTAGCAGCACCACCACCTAATTCGAGCATTTTGTTGTATTTATCCATACAGACATTTGTAGTAAGATTTTAATTGCTCTGGGAACACTTGAGTCCTTCCTGCTAGCAGATGGCATCAACAGCTTGCAGTGCAAGGACATGAGACGGCAACTGAGAAGGCCGTGCTATGGTCATCGCTTTATTGCTACGCGTGTGAAGCAAGAGACTGAAGCGGTTGTGGCTGTTGCGTGTAACTAGGTCAAGAGCTAGGCTGCTATTACCACATCATGGCTCACGTATCACGTGCCACGCAGATCTCTTCTTTTGCACAGCTAGCCAAGAAAGTGTGGTGCTACAAGCTCACTGAGGAGGGATGCATGGACATTTTCAGGCATAGGTGAAGTGCATGTCATTTTTTCGGTACTGTGCGTGCACTGGTAGAAATTAAATCAGTTGAGACGTGAAGCGCTTATGCATGACAGCTACAATCTGTCATGCTTTAGCCACAGGCTTTCAACGCACTTTGGAATACCTAGGGGAATGTGCAAAGAGTCCTTAGAATCCTAAATCTGAAATGTCGGTGCACATTTATTTGGAAAGCAGCGTAGCTGGTGTGTATGGCCGCCGAATCACGTAGTAAGATCCCGTTGCCAAATGGTGTGCTTTCACATTTCCTTAATATTTTTCTCGCACAGGAGGTAGATGTCCTGATTGCAGGGCTACAGTCCTACTGCCATCAGCAGTTGGTCAGCATGCAGCAGCTGAACTTACAGTTGGCACAGCTGCCTAAGCTACAGCAGGGTGTCCAGGACCTTATGAACACCATAGGTACTGTTGCAAGTGACAACACTCAACCTTCCACATTATTTGCTAAATCAACTCTTGCTGACTAGCATACACCGAGGTTTCACGAGTTCTGTTTGTGAGAGTGAAATAGATGTGACTTGAAGTTGTTGTGCAAACTGTGCCACTGTGGTGAAAAGGAGCAGTTAAGGTGGTGAAACTAATGTGGCATCAAAAGATAATGCATTGAAAAAATTTACCAAGCATGGACATGTCCTAGATATGGTCATGTATTGCAAACTCTGAATATGCATTTCATAAATTTGTGAAGACCGACAGACATGAAAGTAGCCTTGTCTAAGTCGTGGATATCCTGCATAGCTAAGTGTAGAAGATGAATGCCACCACAGTGCTCTAGCACCTTCAGAAATAGCACATAAAACATCGTTTTTGTCAACCTGTCGAGCAAGCCAAATAGTGTTCAGGCTGTGAACTGAAATGGTCAGTATAGACGAGTGAAGCATGGGCTTAGCTTGCAATGATGTTTCTATTCAATGCGTGTTGCATATATCAATCCATTTCATCGAAACCATGCTTGATATATGGTCTGAGAAAGTAACAAGTACTAGTATAATCAATGTGTAACTGATCTTTAAAATGGCATGCTGTTATGAGGCTTATTTCGAAGCCGTCTGAGTAAGTGCCATGAAAAGTAGTGTGTGGAGGCATGAAAATTATGCCTAGATCAAACTCTTCACATAAGGGATGTTCACTATGTAACATTCATTAATATATTTCCGTGAAAGCCAATAGCCTTAATCTTTGGAAATAAACTGATGATAACATATACATTGTTCTATTGACATTTTTAAAACTGCTTTTTGCATTGCCCTTCATGCAGGAGAGTTGGAAGGCATGTTTGAGGAGGTTGAACTTCGCCTGGTAAGCCTTGAGGATGTCATTGAGACACAAGCTCTGCAAGAGAAGCAGCTTGACGAAAGGTTCAAGCTTGCACTGTATGGAGAAAGAAAGAAAGGACATTTTGAAAGCCTTAAAGGTATGACTGAGCAAATGTTCAATGCCAACTGACTGAGCAAACGTTGTTGTGAACAAAATGTTTGACTTCAGGAAAGTAGTGTTTACCCATGTTCTTTGTTTTTCAACAATAGTGAAACAGTTGTATCAGTGAATGTGGTGGTTTACACATTCATTGATAGAACAATGGGCTTTGGTGCAAAGACCTACAACACTGCTTGCTTGCATAATTGTAAATAAGTGTCGCACAAGCATTACAACATGGACACATGTAAAACTAGGAGTTTTCCTTTCAAAATTAGTATCCACAAAAATGCCGATAAGAAGCCACAAAAATGCTGTATTTACTTGTAGCTTGTGAATAGTGGTCATCATCCAGAGGTACAGTTGTCTGTGCACTAGGGCTTAAGTCTGCACTGTGCTGTGTGTGCCTCAGGCAGGTGTTGCATATGCCGGCACAGTTCGTCAACCAGGCGTCGAGGCAGGAGAAATATTGTGAGGCTTCTTACTAATAAAAGCACACGATTTATTTACTTATTTACACGGGTCAAGCACACTAGGCATCGAAACGTGTCTTCACACAAGACACGACTGGCTGAAACGAAGGCCAGAGAGAGAGCCCTCAGTGCACACGCGAGGCTCTTTTTATATCCACTGGTCCAAGCACGTGCTTTTTGTCAAACGCACATGCCAGCGACGCCTATGCGCCTTTCGTGCAGTGCACACAGACACCCCTCGCGTTCCTGCAGGACGGGAACTGCGTTTGGACGGTATGCCGATGAGTGTCTCTTGTGGGCCAGATCCTTGCATTGCCATTCACAACAGCCTGTCCGCTGCACGAAGAGGTCACGGAAGGGCTGCAGTGTCCCTGCTGCCTGAAGTGGCTGTTGTATACAGTAAAAACTCGTTAATTCGACACCCGTTAATTCGGAAATTCGGATGATTCGGACGGCTCTATTGGTCCCGGCCAAAGTGCATGTTAATCTATGAGACCAAACATTCGTTATTTCGTCGGGATTCGGCTCCGAACCGCTTAATTCGGACAAATGCTGACGGCTGCTGCTACACAAAAGTGTGATAAAGCAGCGCTGGCACCACTGGAGTGAAACCGAAACCTGAATGGCTTCGCCATCATCATCAACTAGTGGGGGCGATCTCAGCGTCACCGAACGTCGGCGTCTTTTTTCTTCTCCACTCAGCGTCTCCAACGCCATTTTCCCTTGTGTTGTCGTGTCGGAACCATCTCTTCTTGTGGAGTTCTCTTTTTCTTCTATTGTGACCGTATTTGCATGCCACCACCATCGTGTGCTACAGTGATGGCAACGCCGAAAAAGCGGCAGAACTACGACGCGAAGAACTTGGCGACTAAAGTGGAAATTTTGGAAGCACTGAAGAACGGCGAATCGCGACAGCAGGTTATGACCAAGTACAACGTGAAGCGGAGCACATTGGGAACGTACGTGAAAAATTAACAACAGATTCGACAAGCCTTCGAAAGCGAGAAGTTTCATGTCTCTAGAAAGCGGTTGCGAACCGCAGCTCATCCCCAGCTTGAAGAAGCTTTGCTCCGGTGGATTACTGACTATCGCAACGCGCATCTGCCTTTGAGCAGACCTCTCATCATGGCGCAAGGTGAGAAGTACGCTGCCATGATGAACATTGAATTGTTCAAAGCGTCAGAAGGGTGGTTTGCGAGGTTTCGAGAGAGACACGAACTTGTCTTCAGGAGTGTGTGCGGCGAAAAGGCCAGTGTTGACGAAAGCGGGACTACCGAGTAGAGAAATGTGAAGCTGCTGGAGCACATCGCCGCATATGAACCACGTGACGTGTTTAATGCAGATGAAACTGCTCTATTTTTCAGAGCTCTGCCCGACAAGACAGTGACTTTCAAAGGGGACACGTGCATTGGTGGCAAGAAGTGCAAGCAAAGGATAACTGTGCTTCTTGCCGCCAATATGACTGGAACGGAGCGCTTGCCACTACTTGTCGTCGGGAAGGCGCATAAGCCACGTTGTTTTAAGAATGTCAAAAGCCTTCCTGTCGAGTACACAGCGAACAGGAAGGCATGAATGACATCGGACATTTTTCGCGGCTGGCTGCAGCAGTTGGACCAGCACTTCACGTCGAAGGACCGCAAGATAATTATGGTTGTTGACAACTTCAGTGCCCATAACTGTATAGTCGAACTGAAGAGCATCAAAGTAGTTTTTTTGCCGCCCAACACTACGTCTGCTCTTCAGCCGATGGACCAGGGTATCATTCACTACGTGGAGTCGAAGTACCGCAAGCACCTGCTAGAGCGAATGATCCTATGCTCAGAAGCTGGAAAGTTGTATCAAGTGGACTTACTCGGCGCAGTGCACATCATCGCCCACGTGTGGAAAAACACTCCGCCGCAAGTCATCGCCAACTGTTTTCAGCACAGTGGTTTTGTGAGGCCCGAGCATGCAGTAGTAGCTGACGATGGCATCAAGGAGGTGTCAGCAGAGTCCACCGACGATGACTGCCCGACTTTCGATGCTGTCCTTCCCACAGATGTGACCTTTCAGGACTACATCGCGATTGACCATGGTGTCGCCACGAGTGGTATCTTGACCGATCAAGAGATTATTAATGATGAGACGGGCGCCCATGAAGACCACGATTCCAATGAAGAATCATGCGAGGAGATACAGCCGCGACCTCATTGCACCTCACGGGAAGTCTCGGAGGCACTGTTAATATTAGAGGACGCTTGCCTGAACACTCCCGACAGCTTGCGTGCTGCTGGCCATTTGGAACAGTTAAGAAAAATTGTGATGTCAGCCGGAATCTGTGCGAAAACGCAGACGACAATTACAAAATACTTCAAGAAATAAAGGTATGCTTCTGCAGCTTGATTTTAAATGTTGTTTTTCCCGTTCACTCGTTAATTTGGCATTCGGTTAATTCAGACAGTTTTCCGGTCCCGTGAAATCCGAATTAACGAGCTTTTACTGTATAATATTGGGCGTCACACTCGCTGTCCACCACAACCCAAAGATGCGCACCACACAGCAGGTCTCACAATAGGCACACCCTAGCGTCGCAACCACTCATAGTGCACAATAGATGCTTCGTCACAGCAGGCAACGACCACTGGTGCAGAGGCACGGGCACCACTGCTTGGTTGTTCCCACGTCGGCCATGACATTAAGGGACACACTTAACCCAATGCCAATGCTGAGAACTCTCATCTTTCCCGAGAATCACCAGGTGTCAGCTTACTTCAAGGCTTCTTGCTCAACTTTTTGCACCAACGGAAGCCTACACTGTGGTGGTGACCAATTAACTTGATGCTTAAGTTATTGCGTCCCAAATAATACGAGAGAAACTTTTCACATGCTCAACAGACCCTTGATAGAATGCCTTGAATCAACTTCTTTGCGACGCATATCTCAAAATCAGCGCCAAACCACCCGGACGTCCCAAGAATTTTTCCTGTACGTAGGAGCGAAGAGGGTGTTCAAATCAAAGAATTTTTTTCCAGACGCACGAAGATAGAAGCGTCTGAACAACCCTGACCTGCATGCACACGCTTTCCTTTGGCTCAAGATATAAAAGACTAATTATCCTTGAGGAAGTGCCCTCTGTAACTGCAGAAGCCACATAAGATGCCTCAACCTTCTCACCGCTGAAGAAGCATTGCACTGGCAATCTGTTACTTTCTTTGTCCTTTCCTCCAGCTTTAGCATTGTATGCTACCCAACCGACAGTTCCAGTTTGGCTATCCTGCCCATCCACGTCTTTTATCTGCTGACGATAGCACCTCCGGCTGTATGATTTCTGGTTTGATGAGTGCATCTGCACTCTTCGTGCTCAAAGATACCGCATCTGCCCTAAGGAGAGAAAAACCTTTGTTTATAAGCGAGTCATCCTGGCATTCTGGCATGCTTGGCGCACCTGTGAACACCGACTGGCGACGAACGCTGCACTCACCAGCTTGATAAGCCATGCGTTACACTTTTATTGTACCTAGTCTATCCTGAATCTCTGCATTCAGTGTACTCTGACCACCAGCACATTTCGCCAGGACAATCCGAAGTTCAAGCCTCAGTCGTTCCATTTTCCTCTTCCCCATTCCATTTCCTTGTTCCAATCGTTTGATTTTCCTTTCCAAGCTTCCTTTACGCCTGGTAGTCTGTCTAAAACACAAGCCACTCTCAATTTTCGGCTTCCTTATGCCTGGCCTGTACGAGCTCCCAAGAATCACAAAACCTCTCCTCATCTGCGCCAGAATCCTTAATCGCTTCTATCAAATGCAGCTTCATTTGTATCATTGCCACGTCAATGCCCAGCTCCTCCCACAAAAGAACTAAATCTGGTTTTCTTAGTCTGTTCAAATCCATGGTCACCCCATGCAGACTTTCGTTCCTCAAGCTGCTGTGAAGGTACCTCTAGTAAACACTAGCCTTCACGAAGCAGCGACCAATCTACCCCTTTGGATAAACATCACCATCTATCCAAAACACCTAGTAGAATCTCTACAGAAAGTTGGCACTCACCAGCATCGGTACTAGGAAAGAACACCACCAAATCCAACTTAATCCCACCGCTGCCACCAGTTGGTGCGACCGAAGAGCGGGGCACAGGTGTGAACGAGGTGCCGGAGAGCAGCTCTTGGGAGGCTTTTTGCTCCCACAAAAACACATGATTTATTTACTTATTAACATAAGTCCCAACACACTAGGCATTGAAATGTGCCTTTGCAGGAGACGCGACTAGCCGAAACGAAGGCCAGAGAGAGAGCTCCTAGCGAACTCGCGACGCGCTTTTTACATCCTCGGTTCGTGCACGCACTTCTCCTAAACATGGACTGCGTGTCCCAGCAACGCCGATGCACATTTTCTGCAGTGCACATGGACAACTCCTGGGTTTCTGCTGGACGTGTACCACGTTTGGCAGGTACACTGATGAGCGTTCATTGTAAACTGGGTCTTTGCACTGCCGGTCATAACAGCCTGTCCCCCGCCCAAAGAGGTCACTTGAGGGCTGCAGTGTCACTGCTCCCTGAAGTGGCCATTGTACGTATCTTTGGGTATCGCACTCACTGTCCACCACAACCTAGAGCCGCAAATAACGCAGGGTCTTACGGGAGGCCCACCCAAAACCTTGGAATTGCAACCACTCGCAGCGCAAACCACATGCTTGGTCACTGCATGGGACCGTACACAGCTGCAGAGTTCCAGTCGCCGTTGCCTGGTCGTCCCTTGATCGGACGTGTCACACAGCGCTGAATGAAGGCCGCCATCCTCAGAAGCTGATTCTTTCTGGGCCAGTAGCCACAGCTGGTCTTCTTCTCTGCTTGGCTTTTGTAGAGGAGGGGGCTCTAACAGCACACCTACGCTGGGAACACACAGTCTTCCAGTGATTGGGCAGGTGTAAGCTACAGTAAAGATTCTTTCACAATTTATTGCAGAACAGAAGACTACACTATGGTGATGACGAGCAGAACTCGAAACACATGCATGCACCCAAACTACTTGAAGTACTGTTCCGCAACTACCCCGCTAGTTCGATAAATTGCACCTGGGCTTAGGGTGTCGCCGTTTCTGTCGTCCAAGCTTTAGCTTAATCACCTGTGCGCTGAGTCCTATGAAGCTAACAGCCATTTCTTTTATTAGAAAGTTGGACTTGTTTAATAATAGGTAATAATAGGGCTTCGGCAGACTCTGAGACACCGCCGCCTCGGTTTCAAACACCCCAAACAATCCATCAATTTTTATCTATGTGATAGGCAGGTAAACATTGTTCTTTTCTACCACCTACTTTAAGGGACACTAAAGTCAAATAACAGTTTGTCAGAGTGAAAGCTCAATGTATCACATCTAAAACGACAATATTATCAACAGCAGTGCCCTAGTTGCCGAGAAATTAAAGGCACAAGAATGCATGTGCCACAGTAGGACATTTTCAAAATGATTCCGATGACGTCGACGAACCGCCTCCAATTAATCACTAGTGATCAATCCAGCTGCACTAAACAAAGAACCTTCCATGCATCAAGGGACGTAATAAAATGCTGCTTGTTCGTTTCTGTTTGATTTATGGAAAAAAGAACCGTCGGAGGTTACTATGGGAAATGGCGTGAGTATTTCAAAAATTAAATTTTCGCATGGTTAAACTGGACAGGTCGCACCATCTAGCGGGGTCTAGCTGAACCAAAACACATCTGCCGATTTGGAGCCAATGGCAGGAAATCGATCAATGGTCGTTGTTGCTGCTGTGGCTCCTGCTGCTTTCGTTCTGCTGTTACTAGTGTCGGTGACTGCGCAGTAAAGCCAGGCAATGTTGTGCATGGCAACAGTGACGTGAGACATTTAGTGTCTGAGGTGGGTAATTTTAAGTGCGCTAACCTGATGCGGACCACTAAAACATGAATTTATTTCAAAATAAACCCTTCCTTAGCACAAAAGTAATACTACGAAGTTTCTGGACTGCTATTTCAACAATCAAGATTGAATTAACAGTTGCCCTTAGTGTCCTTTTAATGAATGCAACTTGCCTGTCAAATTTCCAGCTTCTATATAATCGGGGTGAACAAGGTCGATTGTGGCGGCAGTGTCACGAAGTACTCTGCAATTTTTCAGTTTACCCTGAAGTCGCATATGTAAGGCCTTAAGTGTTGTATACTTTTGTCCTCTCCACCCGTTACTGAGAGCACTAACTTGGGTTTCCGGCAGCCAGTTGCTATGTACTTTGGCACATGGCACCGGAAACACAGCAGCAGCTTTTTTTCCTCAAAACTCTTTTCCTTCCCTAAGTTTTTCTTTGCTTCTTTCTCGGGTGCATCCTTTACGTATAGGACAATCTTTGAGCGGCTGTTTGCTTAACGGACAAACGCATGCTCGCTCAGACTGGCGAAGGGCGCTGTACACATCAGCTAGTTCGGCCGTGCGATCAGTGCTTTTCTCGCCCGGTCTACCCTGCACCCATAGGCACGTTTCCTCATCTAAGCACCCGTAGAATTTCTCAAGGCAAATCAGATCCTGCAGCTTGTCCTGACTCTCAAAAACACCTTTTTCTTTTAGTGACTCCACCAAATCAGCCTTCATGCTGAATGCAAACTCCTGAAATGTTTCGCCCACTTTCTTTTGAGCATCGCTTAATTGGTAATGAAATGCCTCTGCTGAAAGTCTGAATTTCTTTAGAAGCACAGCCTTCACTTCGTTATAATCCTCCGCGTCTGTTGCTGGCAAACACGCAAGCGTGTCTCACCCCTGATGTGACCGAACAATCCAAAAGGTGGCGGATTGGCTGTTATAACCGGCAGAGCAAGGACATGGCCTCCAAATGACGCTCATCAACGTACTGTTGAAATGTGGTCCGCGTCCTGCTGGAACGCAAGAGGTGTCTGTGTGCTCACTTTCCGTAGAGATTCTACTAAGTATTTTAGATAGATGGTGATGTCTATCCAATGGGGTAGATTCGTACTGCTTTGTGAAGGCAGTGTTTATTAGAAGTACCTTCACAGCAGTTAGAGCCACGGAAGTCTGCACTGGGTGACCATGGATTTGAACAGGTGGAGGAAACCGGATTTAGTGCTTTTGTGCGAGGAGCCGGGTATTGACGTGGCGATGATACATAGGAAGCCGCATTTGATACAGGCGATTAAGGATTCTGGTGCAGATGAGGAGAGGCTTTGCGATTATTAGGATTGCGGTTTAACTGCTGATGTGATTGAAGAGTGGGACACAAGTGGCCACCCATGCACCGGGAAGGAGAACTCTTGCGAGGCTTCTTGCTAACAAAAGCCCACGATTTATATACATAATTACAAGTCTGAGAAACTAGGCGAGCAGACACGTCATTACATGGCACAGGAGAGGGCCAGCGAAGGCCAGAGAGAGAGCTCCCAGCACACATGCAATGCTCCTTTTATATCCCCTGGTCCATGCACATGCTTCTTGTCAAATACCTACTGCTTGTCTCAGCGACGCCGATGCATGTTCCCTGCAGTGCATATGAATGCCCCTTGCGTTTCTGCTGAACGCAGACCACATTTGGATGGTACCCCGATGAGCGTCTCTAGCAGGCTGGATCCATGCATTGCCACTCATAACAGACCATCTGCCGCTTGAAGAGGTTACGTAAGGGCTGATGTACTGCTGCTCCCTGAAGTGGCCCTTGTACGTGGGACCCTTAGACATTGTCTGTACGCGTCTCACCAGTTGTCGACTGCAACACATACACAGCACAACAAGCCCATTTTGGCATTGCCACAATCCACAGCACACCAACGCCCGCTGGGTTCCAACATGCAGCTCTACAGCTGCCGTGGCCCGGTCACTGCTGCCTGGCAGTTCCCTGCTCGACCATGGCATGAAGCCCAGCAGAAAGGCCGCAGTCCACAGTCTGGTTCATTGTGCGCTCCTTGCTCAGCTGTGGGGCCAGTAGGTGTAGCTGGACTAGTGGCTAAGTTACTCGGCTGCTGACCCACAGGTCGCGGGATCAAATCCCGGCTGTGGCGGCTACACTTCCGATAAAGGCGGAAATGCTGTAGGCCCGTGTGCTCATATTTGGGTGCACGTTAAAGAACCCCAGGTGGCCAAAATTTCCGGAGCCCTCCACTACGACGTCTCTCATAATCATAAGTTGGTTTTGGGACGTTAAACCCCACATATCAATCAATCAAATCATGATCTTTGAGGAAGTACCCGATGCAACCAGAGACACCACTGAAAATGGGTCGGCCCTCACGCCACTTAAAAGGCTGTGCTCTGGCAAATTCTTATCACCTGCTACGTAACTTTCTGCAGATTTATCACTGTATTCCATAGAACTCGCAATCTATATTTGGCTATTCTGCCTATCCACCACAGCATATATTGACAAAAGCCCCTCCTACTGTACACTTTTTGTTTGGTGAGTGCCCCTAAGCTCTTCTCCTGTTTGGTCAAGGAAATATTATCTGCCCCAAGCTGAGAAAACGCTTCCTTCACGACTGAGTCATCTTGGCATTCTGCCATGCTTGGGACACCTGTCATCTCTGACTGGCAAAGAACACTGCACTTAACAGCTTGCTCCACCGTGCGTTCCATGTTTATCGTGCCTGGTCTATCATGAATCTCTGGATTTACTGTACCCTGACCATCGGCACGTTTCGCCAGGACAATCCAAAGCTCAAGCCTCAGTCTTCAATTTCCCTTTCATGAGCTGCAGCTTCCTTTTTACGTCTGGTGGTATCTCTCAAACGCGTGCCGATCTTATTCTACGGCTTCCTTACACCTGGCCTGTATGAGATATCCCAACTATAACAAAGCCTCTCCTCATCAGCGCTAGAATCCTTAACTGCCTGTACCAAATGCGGCTTTCTATGTATCATCATCACGTCAATACCCAGCTCCTCGCACAAAGGCACTAAGTCTGGTTTCCTCAACCTGTTCAAATCCATGGTCACCAGTGAAGACTTCTGTGGCTCTAACTGCTGTTAAGGTACCTCTAATAAACACTGCCTTCACAAATCAGTACCAATCTACCCTATTGGATAGTCCTCACCATCTATCCAAAACATGTGGGAGATTCTCTACAGAAAGTGAGCACTCACCAGCATCGATACCAGGAAAGAACACTACCGAATCCAACTGGATCCCACCGCTGCCACCAAACGATGCGACCAAAGAGCGGGGCACAAGCTTTCACTCAGGCACCGGAGCAGAAAGAACTCTTGCTTAGAAGAACACAGGTTTTATTTACATATTTACTGGTGTGATCAAACAAGGCACCCCTTTAGATCAGAGACGACAGGGCCAGGTGAAGGTAAGAGAAAAAGCTACGAGCGCACATGCGACGCGCTTATGTGCTCGGTTTGTGCACGCGCTCCTTGTCAAACGTGTTCCAGCGACGTTGATGCTCGTTTCATGCAGTGCACACGGACACCTCTCACATTTCTGCAGGACGCGTACCTCCTTAGGAGGGCTTGCCGACGACTTTCTCTTGCAGGTCGGACCCTTGCATTGCCAGTTATAACAGCCGTGGTTCTACAAAGTGTTCAAGAATGTAGTAAAGTTGTGCATGAATAGTGATGCATATGCTACTGCCACAGATGCTGAAATTGTCAATATTTTAGTTTCATTGTACATTTGAAGAAATATAATTTAAAATGGTAAGAGCTTGAGCTTGTGGGTATGGATTCATCATGAAAAAACAGTGCGGGTAAATGAGAGAAGAATGACAACAGGACAGAGCGTTCTCTCATTTACCCGTGCTATCGTTTTTTAAATTGAAGGAATAGCATTTATAATGCCGTCTGTTTCTTATTTTAAGCTTGTTAAGAGGACAGTTCACCTGACATTACTTTCAATCGTTTAATTATGCAGATTTCACTCAGTGCCCACATACTTATTCTGCATTTTTTCTGCTTAGTAAGAGAAAGGTTGTGTGCAAGTTTCTGTGGTATGCTGTCACTCTGTAATTATGTTCAAAACACACATTTCAAGTCGATGGCATGTTCCACTTCAGTTGATTGATCGAGAAGCTCTGCTTCTTACCCATGGCCTCTCTTCTTTGACTCTAATGCGACCACACAGAGCTTACTTTGAGCACTAAGTTGTGGATCGCATGAGCCTGTAGCAGACCTAATGGAAATTCATTGTCAGGACACAGATTTTTCTCTGGCTGCTAAGTCACTGCAACGTAGTTGGAAATGGTCATGAAGATCGAGGATTTTAGTGGTGTGTACTATGTTGAAATCCCATTCACTAGAACAGATACAGTAGGTGACCATACAAAGCTTGAATTGCTATTTGCATTGAGCTTTCTAATACAATCTAACAAATTCCACAGCCTAGTGGAGTATGTTTGATTTCACAAACCAGCACTTCGGTTGCCTGGGCTATTATTTGCTGCTTACTCTGCTGTTCGCCCAGCTTACAAAAGCCAGACTTACTAAAATCATTCTATGTTGCCCATACGTTTGAGCGGTATTCAAGACTACTTATTTACTTTATTCTCAATTGAATAGTTAATAACGGCGATTTGGAAGCTTGTGGGTGCAGCAATGCTGCATTGCAAAAACCATCAAGATTATATTAAAAGAAAACAAATGCGGCCAGCTTTATTTTGCGAACATCGTCTAAAAACAGCGAACCCGATGCCCTTCTTTGCCAGGCTCACCCTCACCCACCTTTCGTGCACCTCTCACTGGTTCACCCTCTCTGCTGAGCCTTGAAACTCCTCCTCTTCGCACACCTCTCATTTGTTCACCCTGTCCGGGCCTCACCCTCACCCATCTTGGCACTGCGAAGTCCTTTCCCTTCTTATCAATTCCCACTCTTGCCACACAGCAAGGTCATGCGACCAGTGCTGCACCATTATCGTGCGTAGAAACCTTTCATTAAGAACAGTTTTGCTGTTAAAACTCTGGGCAACATTTTACTGGAAGGGCCAAGTGTATGCATTACTATTGTCCTCTAGGTGAAAGGCAGCAAACTGAAGTGTTGAGGGGTCCAGCAGAGTCAACTGTTTTTGTTATTTGGAGCGAAATAGTCATCAGGTACAGCACAGTAGACAGCCTCTATTTTTTTGCAACTTTGTTGTCTTTCTCTTCATCTCTTCAACCCTTTCCTCAATCGGAGGGTCATCTAATAGGCATTTACCCAGGTTGACCGCCCTGTTGCTCCTTTTCTATTCTATGTAAGCCATGAGTAGTTTCATGTTTACTGTCCTACAAACTTTCCATAAAGTTTGCTTAGGCCCACATTGCAGAAGAAATGCCTTCATGGAGCTGTTAACTGAAACACTAATGTTTCTTGTGTATTTTGTGGGCAGGTATCTTGAAATGAGTGCTCATATGTTAGGATTTCGGAGAAATTAGTGTGATTGTTACTCCTGTCTGGCTTCAGCTCTGCAAGACAAAAGTAGCAAATAGATCTTCTGCCAGATCAAAAGCAGGTCTCTTAACTGCCTTTATTGCAGCACTTGTGCATGAAAGAAAATACAGGCATTAATGTTAAAATACAGCTGTGGTCATGCGAAAACCTTATTGCATTTTGAAGTGGTTGGCAGAGCACTGCAACAAAAATCACCAGAAATTGATGCCTAATAGCCAGGTAATTCTGAATCAAGGCAGCAACTCTGTCTGTATCATGCTAATGTGGATTGCTACTTGTGTCACGTGTTAGCCACTGCATGTTAACATGTGCACATATGTCATGAATATTCTATGACCATGTTGTTTGTTTCATTGTGCTAGTAGAATGTGGAATGCTTGTGTGCATTCTTATGATGATTTAGAGAATCAACAGGCTTTTCAATACAGCATTTGCACTGCTACAAAATCAGTGAGTGTACGTATAGAGAGAAGAGTACTTGATCTTTCCTCTGTCCTTCTGCCACAGTTATTTCAATGTAGTTGCCGTTTTATGTTTCAAGCACATCACAAAGTGCAGTTTGCGTCACACTGAACAAAATAAATGTTAAACATCAATCTGTGGATGTAATGCCTTTGCCATTTGCTTTTGCCATTTATTGATGATTCCACAATTTCGGCGATGCCACAAACGAGTTAATGCATAGTAGGGAGAACACAAGGCAAAGGTGCTAAATAGAAAAGTCATACTAGTTTCAGTACTTCACTGAAAGGTAAATTTAATGCCTTTCATGTGTAATAGAAATGTTATGCATGCTTTGTGCTGTAATATGGCATTGAAAGACTTGTGTATTATCAGTTGACTGCAGTCAATATACCTTATTAAGTGGCGATCAGCTCAAACTGCCCACAGCAAAGCATTGCTGAGTACATTGGTATAGTGTCACCGAGCACCCTTGCAGCCTAACACACTGATGGTGCTGCCTCCTGAAGCCTCATCTCATGGCCAGTAGTCAGAAGAGTAATTAGCTTAGTCTACTTGCTGGCAACTTGATGTGCATATGGTATTCTGTTACTGAGAATGAAGTCGTTTCGACCTGTGGCAACTGCATAGGGATGAATGAAAAAGGTTCGTAAGAATGCTCATGCATAAATGCAAGGTGCATAATGAAAAAAAGTATGTGAATATTAAATATTTCAAATATTTTTCGTATAGTGTTTGCTATTCAATTCGAGTCGCTCTGTAATTTTACAATTCGAACTTCCCAATGACAAGTACAGTCAACACCTGGTTAAAAGTGGCCCCTTCAGATTTTGTAATATGCTTCACCTTATTATACTCGCGTATTACAACGAAACTGCCTCTTAGGCTCCACTATGGTCGCTAATGTATTAACTCATTTAGATGATAGATGTGACAGAAGTGGGGGCTCAATAAATGCTGTTTTAAACCTGAAATTTGGGTGGGTAGTGTGATAAATTGGGTGCAAAGATTTTTAGCATTTAAAATATGAGATGTTCATATATATTGATGTCTACGAGGCAGATTTAGAACTCCAGGTTTGAAGGGAGCACACCATTGTCCACCACATCAGTTGGGCTTCCACAAATGTTTAAACAGGAGGATAGGCTGAGGAAATCCACATTTAAAGAGTTGTCGGCAACATTTTGGTTGCACCAAATCATGTACATCAATATAATTCGGCCTCGACATCGCCTTATTCTTGATGAGACAACTATGAAACACCACCTTGCCAGCTCTTCATCAATCTAGTGAAAAGAAACACTTTTATGTTGATACCGCATAAAAATATGCTTATGGAATCCTCTCCAACTTTTCTTTCTGTAATGTTGCTTCAAAGTATTGGAAAAATATTCAAGAAATATTTTATTCGCACTCACACTTCGATACTCAGGCTCACTTTGCACCCGAAATTGCGCTGTTTATGCAGCTCTAAAATAACTCCAGGTGTCGAAAATTTATCCAGAGCTACTGAATATTGCTTACATTATACCTTATCATTAAACATCAAACCTTATCAATTAGTCAGTCTATTTACCAGTAGACATGATTGTGGGTGTATGCGCATGTATCACTACAGCATGCTGTGGCTTTCATAATGCTACATAATACATTTGCAGACAGGTGCTGTGAAAGCTAACAGCAAAGCAACCTAAACAGAGATGTTGTAAACTATAAAATTCAGGAATCAACCTTCATAAATATTGCCGCGCGCTTGAGCTGCCAGCGCAAAAGAGGCAGACGAAGTGGCAGTTCCCCTCGTGCCATTTGTTCTGTTTTTGGCTGCGCTGAGCCGACCGCTCTTCGGACTTTTGTGAGGACGCCTTAAAAACGTCTCCTGTCTCTTTAACGTGACATTTTAATGGTGGAGGTGCGGGGTAACCTCCCCTATGCAACAGACTCCTTCTAGCAGCCGGAACGTGACCCAAAACCCAGAGCTTACGCCGGTACACCGTTTCAGTCGGAGGATTCGAGGACTGTCCCCCGAGTTTGTGCCTCACAGTACAAGTACGTCGACTGGTATGGAGAATACTGTTGCTGTCACCGCTTCCCCTACCGCTGGAGCCGCCGCTGCTCCAACCGCTGCACCCGCAGCTGCACCCACTCATTACACGCTACAAAAACCACGTGTTCCGAGTCCCTTTCGTGGTGGCCTCTATGAAGATGTGGAAGATTGGCTGGCTGAGTACGAGTACGTAGCGGATTTCAACGGGTGGGACGAAGTAGCGAAGCTCAAGAATGTGTACTTTAGTCTTCTGGATGGTGCTCGCACATGGTTCCAGAACCGCAAGGGCCTCCTAACGTCGTGGCATGAGTTCTGTCACAGGCTCCGCGAAACGTACTCGAGTCTCGATCGTCGAGAGCGCGCTGAAAGGGCCCTCCAGTCCCGCATGCAGATGCCTAATGAAGGTGTGGCTACATACGTGGAGGATATGGTTCATCTGTTCACTCGCGCCGATCCAACCATGCCGGAAGACAAGAAGCTGCGACACTTGATGCGAGGTGTGAAAGAGCAGCTCTTCGCTGGACTCATTCGTAGTCCGCCTAGAACGGTCGCGGAGTTCCTCACTGAAGCCGTCGCCATGGAAAAGGCGCTGCAGCAGCGGAACCAGTACGATCGGCAAGTGAATGCTACCTATACCACCGGGCTAGGCTCGTTCCCGACCGACGTGGGAGCGCTTCGCGAGCTGATACGTTCGGTTGTTCGCGACGAGCTACAACAGCTGCAACAGCTGAACCAGGCGCAGCAGCAGCCTTCCACGAATTGCATCGCCACCATCATACGTGACGAAGTTCAGCATGCGCTCGGCACACCTCGCCGCGAGACACCAACGCAGGTTGCTGCACCACTTCAGGCGTTCGCAACTTCAAGTGAACCTCTAGGGGTGACCTACGCAGACGTATTGAGACGCACCGTTCCGTCGTCCACGACACCATCCCCAGTGAGTGGTTTCCAGCGCACCACTTATACCGACACGTTCGAACACAACGCACCTGCACCAGTCCCACTACCAGCCGCAACCCCGTACGCCACACTGCAGTCCGCACAGGTGGTCCCTTATTTTGCAGACACTCGACCCGTCATGCGTAAATCCGACATATGGCGCATGCCCGACCGACGACCGCTTTGCTACCACTGCGGTGAAGCGGGTCACCTCTACCGAGACTGCCAGTACCGCCGACTTGGGCTGCAGGGTTTTCCTGCCAATTCACCCCGCCCCCGGTTTGGACAGAGACCACCAGAAATTGAAGATTTTATCGCTCGGCAGAACGTCCCACTCAGGCGTCAGTCGCGCTCACCGTCACCGCGGTCGTCATCTTATTCAGGCAACGGAAATCGAAGGCCGCAAGGACGGTCTCCGAGCCCTCGCCTGGAAAACTAACGCCAGCGACCTTTCGAGGCGAGGCCGCTGATTCTCGACGTGATGAAGACCTCGCCCTCCAATCGACGCGACATCGGACCAACGGAAATTCGACTACGCCGGCGCCTGTATCCCAGCTGAGCGACTTTTCAATGGACATACCTGTGCTGCTCGACGGTCGCAATTTAACTGCCTTAATAGACGCTGGTGCTGACTACTCGATTATTAGCGGACAATTGGCACGTACCTTGAAGAAAGTGATAATGCCTTGGACAGGATCGCATGTACGTACAGCTGGCGGACATGTTGTAACGCCGGTTGGTTTGTGCACGTCCAGGCTACAAATACGAGGCTGCACGTTTTTGGTCAGCTCCATCGTGCTACGTGACTGCTCCCGCGAATTAATTCTCGGCCTCGATTTTCTTCGGGAATATGGCGCCGTAATCGACCTACGGCGACGCTGCATTTCCTTTTCGACAGTCAACGCTACGTCAAGGGACTCCAACCGCCGTACAACCGCCCTCCGTGTTTCCGACGACAGTGTCACAATACCACCTCGTGCAAGTATCCTAATTCAGGTGACTTCCGAAGGAACCAGTGACGGTGAAACAGTGGCAGAGTGCAACGTCTCCCTGCTGCTGGCGCTTGGAATTTCTGTGGCACGAGGCATCATTGACATTCGGAACGGTACAGCCGAGGTCATGATTACAAATTTCACCAATGAGCATCGTCACCTTTTCCGGGGCACTGCGGTCGCTTACGCTGAAGCCTTGGAGGACGTCATTGAGTGTTTTGCCTGTGAAGACAGTAGCCGCAATGGACAAACCGTAATAGATGTTGACATGAACAGTGCACTGCCAGAAGAGAACCAGAGGGCCTTGCGAGAGCTATTGTTTGAATTCAGGGCGTGCTTTGCTCAGTCGTCTAAAGTGAGTCAGACGCCAATTACACAGCACAGGATAATCACTTACGACGACGCAAGACCTATTCACCAACAGCCATACCGCGTCTCGCCGACAGAACGCGCAGCTATCAAGCAGCAAGTGAAAGAAATGATCGACGACGGCGTTATCCAGCCTTCGAACAGTCCCTGGTCCTCACCGGTCGTTCTGGTTAAGAAGAAGGACGGTACGCTTCGCTTCTGTGTAGATTACAGAAAGCTCAACAACGTCACAAAAAAGGATGTTTATCCGCTGCCGCGTATTGATGACTCGCTTGACCGACTACGACGAGCGAAGTATTTTTCTTCCCTGGATTTAAAGAGTGGCTACTGGCAAATTGAGGTTGATGAGCGCGACCGCGAAAAAACCGCCTTTGTCACGCCGGATGGCCTCTACGAATTTCGGGTGCTACCGTTCGGACTCTGCTCTGCGCCAGCTACCTTCCAACGCATGATGGACACTGTGTTGACTGACTTAAAATGGCAAAGCTGCCTTGTGTACTTGGATGATGTGGTCGTGTTTTCAACCAGCTTCTCCGAACATCTGAAGCGACTACGACAAGTACTTGAGGCGATTCGGACGGCTAACCTTACGTTAAAGCCGCAAAAATGCCATTTCGGTTACGAAGAACTAAAGTTCCTTGGACATGTCGTAAGTGCAGAAGGCGTCCGTCCTGACCCTGAGAAAACCGCCGCTGTCGCAGCCTTCCCGACTCCTGCCGATAAGAAAAGTGTGCGGCGGTTTCTTGGTCTATGCGCGTACTACCGGCGCTTTATAGGCAATTTTTCGAAAATTGCCGAACCATTAACTAGACTCACTAGAGACGATACGCCGTTCGTTTGGAGTGCTGAACAAGAATCAGCATTCACAGAGCTTCGGCTTCGCCTGGCATCACCACCTGTTCTTGGACATTTCGACGAGGAAGCCGAAACAGAAATTCATACCGACGCCAGTAACGTCGGTCTGGGCGCGGTACTCGTCCAACGGCAGGAGGGAATTGAAAAGGTCATCGCCTACGCAAGCCGAACCCTAACACGCCCGGAGTCAAACTACAGTACCACGGAGAAGGAGTGCCTTGCTGTCGTGTGGGCAATTGCTAAGTTTCGACCTTACCTTTACGGCCGTCCATTCAGAGTAGTGACGGATCATCACTCGCTGTGCTGGCTTACGAACCTCAGAGACCCCTCCGGACGACTGGCAAGGTGGAGCCTACGTCTGCAGGAGTACGACGTCACTATCGTGTACAAGTCCGGTCGTGCACACGAAGATGCGGACACGTTGTCACGCGCGCCAGTTGAGCCTGCCGCTCAGAGCTTCGAAGAGGACTGCCCTTTCCTTGGCTCCGTAAGCGTAACAGACTTGGCTTTACGGCAGCGAGCAGATGCTCAATTGCGACCTATCATTGAACATCTAGAGGGCCGCAACGTATCACTGCCCCAGCATATAACTCGCGGATTGTCATCCTTCTGCTTACGACAGGGCGTGTTGTACAAGAAGAACGCAGCCGCCAGCAACAAAACTTACCTGTTGGTCGTCCCCGCAGAGCTGCGTGAGGAAATTCTATTTGCCTGCCACAACGAGCCTCCATCGGGCCATCTGGGCATCACCCGAACCATCGCTAGGGTACGAAAGTCTTACTACTGGCCGAAACTTGCCGCTTGCGTTAAACAGTACGTTCAAGCCTGCCGCGAATGCCAGCGCCGAAAATCCCCATCTGTTAAGCCTGCGGGATTACTTCACCCTATCGAGCCACCCAGAACATCCTTCGATCAAGTCGGCATGGACCTCCTGGGTCCGTTTCCCTTGTCATCTTCCGGCAACAAGTGGATAATCGTCGCTACAGATTATCTAACCCGCTATGCTGAAACTAAGGCGCTTCCTAAAAGCACGGCTTGTGAAGTTGCTCAGTTTTTCATCGAGAGAATTGTATTACGCCACGGTGCTCCATCCTGTGTCATCACAGACCGAGGAACAGCGTTTACAGCAAGGCTCCTTGAACAAGTTTTTCAGTTAAGTTACTCCACGCATCGCAAGACAACAGCGTATCACCCTCAGACAAATGGACTGACCGAGCGGCTTAACAAAACGATGACTGATATGCTGTCTATGTACATAGACGTACAGCACAAGACGTGGGATGAAATACTGCCTTACGTAACATTCGCGTATAATACCGCTACGCAAGAGACCACACGATTCACTCCGTTTCGTCTTCTATACGGTCGGGACGTTCAGACGATGTTGGACGCAATGCTCCCATGCGACATTGACAACATCGAGAATCTCGACGAAGATGCTGAGTGTTTCGTGCAACGAGCCGAGGAAGCACGTCAACTAGCCCGCGTAAACATCAAGAAACAACAAGGCGTCGATGCACAGCGCTACAACCGCTGCCACAGACAAGTCGATTATAAACCAGGTGACCAGGTGTTGGTTTGGACCCCTGTGCGCTGCAAAGGTCTCTCTGAGAAGCTTCTCAGTCGGTATTTTGGCCCGTACAAAGTGCTACGACAAGTGAGCGACGTCAATTACGAAGTCCTTCCGGACGGAAGCCAACCACCCCGACGCCGACAGCTACGACCCGAGGTTGTGCACGTGGTGCGGTTAAAACCGTACCACACACTGTGACAATGTTTTTTTTTTTTTTTACGATACACGCTTCGTTTAGCATCGAGGCGATGCTCTTCAGGGAGGAGGGGCAGTGCCGCGCGCTTGAGCTGCCAGCGCAAAAGAGGCAGACGAAGTGGCAGTTCCCCTCGTGCCATTTGTTCTGTTTTTGGCTGCGCTGAGCCGACCGCTCTTCGGACTTTTGTGAGGACGCCTTAAAAACGTCTCCTGTCTCTTTAACGTGACAATATCTTATCAGTGTGAAGCACCACTTATTGAGCTATTTTTACTGCCAGTGGGGGACATTTCTGACACACTGGAAGATTGAAAAAGAAAATAAAATCTTGAAAGGCTTCCCCACCTTCTCCTCCTCCTGTTTGTAGCTACTCGCAGTAAGAACTTTTGGAATGCTGTTGTAGGTCGAGGTACCTGAAGTAATGCCCTTTCATGCTCAAGTCTTATTGAAGCAATGTGAAATGCACTTTTTGCAGCCTATGACAATGTTGTGCTCAGTGAAAGGAATTGCAAAAAATGAGTGAGATTCTGAAAGCTTTATTGGAAGTACACTGACAAAAGCATCTGCATTTTTGATGGAGGCGAAAATGTTTGAGGCCTGTGTACTTAGATTTACGTTCACGTCAAAGGACCCCAGGTGGTCGAAATTTCCGGAGCCTTCCAGTACGGTGTCTCTCATAATCATATGGTGGTTTTGAGATGTTATACCCCACATATCCACTAGCCACCCTGTTTACGAGGTGTCTCCTGACGGGAAGGGTACCAGAGTCTTGGAAGAACGCTAACATCATCTTAATACATAAGAAAGAAGATGACAAGGACTTGAAGAATTACAGGCCGATCAGCTTGCTCTCTGTAGTATACAAGCTATTTACAAAGGTAATTGCTAACAGAGTAAAGAAAACATTAGAATTCAATCAACCAAAGGAACAAGCAGGATTTCGAACAGGCTACTCAACTATTGACCACATTCATACTATCAATCAGGTAATAGAGAAATGCTCAGAGTATAACCAACCACTACACATAGCCTTCACAGATTACGAGAAGGCGTTTGATTCAGTAGAAATATCAGCCGTCATGCAGACACTGCGGAATCAGGGCGTAGATGAAGTATATATAAACATTCTGGAAGAAATCTACAGGGGATCAACTGCTACCATAGTGCTTCATAAAGAAAGCAACAGAATACCAATCAAGAAGGGTGTAAGGCAGGGGGACACAATCTCCTCAATGCTATTTACCGCATGCTTACAGGAGGTTTTCAGAAGCCTAGAATGGGAACAGTTAGGGATAAGAGTTAATGGAGAATACCTTAGTAACCTGCGCTTCGCCGATGACATTGCATTGCTGAGTAACTCAGGGGACGAATTGCAACTCATGATTACGGAGTTAGACAAGGAGAGCAGAAAGGTGGGTCTTAAAATTAATCTGCAGAAAACGAAAGTAATGTACAACAACCTCGGAAAGGAGCAGCTCTTCGAGATAGGTAATAGTGCACTTGAAGTTGTAAAAGACCATGTCTACTTAGGGCAGGTAATAACCGCTGAGCCTAACCACGAGATTGAAGTAACTTGAAGAATAAGAATGGGGTGGAGCACATTCGGCAAGCACTCTCAAATTATGACAGGTAGATTGCCACTGTCCCTCAAGAGGAAGGTATATAACAGCTGTATCTTGCCGGTAGTTAGCTACGGAGCAGAAACCTGGAGACTTACAAAGAGGGTTCAGCTTAAATTGAGGACGACACAGCGAGCAATGGAAAGAAAAATGGTAGGTGTAACCTTAAGAGACAAGAAGAGAGCAGAGTGGATTAGGGGACAAACGGGGGTTAAGGATATCATAGTTGAAATAAAGAAGAAGAAATGGATATGGGCCGGGCATGTAGCGCATAGACAGGATAACCGCTGGTCATTAAGGGTAACTAACTGGATTCCCAGAGAAGGGAAGCGGGTTAGGGGGAGACAGAAGGTTAGGTGGGCAGATGAGATTAAGAAGTTTGCGGGTATAAATTGGCAGCAGCAAGCACAGGACCGGGTTAACTGGCGGAACATGGGAGAGGCCTTTGTCCTGCAGTGGACGTAGTCAGGCTGATGATGATGATGATGACCCCACATATCAATCAACAATCAATAACAAAAGCATGATTGCCAGCTGTATCACATGTTCACGCCTGTGGCGAAATGTTGCACTTGCTGAAAAGAAAGGTAGCTGAAAAAAAAATGTTACCTTTTGGTCTGTTGTCTAGATAAACTGGAGGACGACCACCAAACGCTGCTTCGACAGCTGGAAGAACAAGAGCGAGAAGTGCTTCGGGAAAGGCAAGAGACCTTTGGAGAAGTGTTTCGCAGAGATCTTGAAGCATACAAAGAACAAGGGACACTGCACCGTAAGTACATGCAGTTGTTTATATGAGCACCTTCATTTTATTTTCTACAAGTTAAAATTCACAGTCCACATTTGTGTGCCTAATATACAAAACGGTGTACACAAAACTAGTACACAAAACTAGTACACAAAATTGCGTACTTGCCCTATACATTCGTGATACAACAACATTGGCATCTCTTCAATGAATGCTACGTGTTGTGGTTAATGTGAAAATATATTGTGCAAGAACAATGGTGGCCGTGGTGGTGGTCTGTGTGATGTTGTTAACAAGGAATGATACTACTACAGCACCCTGTGTTTCTTTTGCCACGAAAAAACAAGCTAAAAATTAATGTGCCGAAACTGGCTTACATTTAATGATTTGAAATACTTCAGACACATTCTTAACACAAGGGGATTTCCAAAAACCTTGTTTTGTGAAGTTTTTGGATTTCCAAAAACTTCACAAAAGCAATTGTTTGGTTTAAAGGGTTCTTCCATTTATGCTATACATAGTACTACAATCTGTGCTTTGTTATACCACTTACATACTATATCAATGTGCTTGTGAGTACTCCTGCTATTCCTGTGTTGCTTCTGGAAACGCAGAATTCGACTGTGCATTTACATTGGGATCATAGTCACTAACAACCATATTATGTAAAAAAGAATTAATTATAGGGAGAAATAACTATTGAGAACATGTCCAAAGATGTTGCAAAATGAAAAGAATTTCAAGTGCTTGTAGCCGGACTAGTTGGCTATTGATCTTGGTGATATAATTAAAGGATGGTGCAACAAAAAGTGAAACACAAAGAGAGTAAAAACACAGAATGAGCAGCCCATCTGCCAACTGAAATTTTAATGCCAAAAACACAGACATTCATCACGCTGCCTGCTTCAGAAATGATTGGTGAGCAGAAATTCGGAAAAAAGAGAAGAAAGAAATAAACAAACAAAAACTGAGACAGATAACCCTAACATGGTAAATTCAAAGTGTATTTCCACCAGTCCTTGCTGAAGCACATGGTCCGACGCCTGTCATTATAGAGGATATGTTTGTAGTTGACTGTAGCCTGAAGTGTCTGAAAAACTGACATTGATACTCTAATTGCTGGATTGCAGTCTAATTGTCACTAGTACATATCCCTGGTTGAGCCCTGCAAGCTAGCCGTGCCAAGAACCCAATATTGGTATATTATGCAAAAGAGGTAGTGCTTTATGTAAGAAGCAGAAAAAGCCAAAGCTCCTTTGACAACGTTCAAGGATACGAACACAAATACAGTTACATGCTGTAGTGTTGAAGAGATGACCAAAGGAAGAATTCACATTTCTTAGAACAAATTGTCTAAATCTAATGCTAAATCGTCTTTTAGTACCGGTATTGCAGTTCTCTGAGAATGTATGCAGCATCAACTAAGTGCTCAGTGAGCTGCAATTCGATTGAGCAGCCAAGATAGAGAACCATCAGCAGCAAGCCAAGCGATCAAGGCATCTATCTCACAAGCATAGATCAGAGCGCTGGACAGGTCAGATATTAAAACAGAAGTGCAAGAAGTGCATGCATGAATCAATTGCCTCTGAGTACAATTGAGCTGAAGGAGATGGGCTAACCTGTGCAGGAGGGTCATTTATGGAGAATTAAACTGCATGCTCTCACGTCTTTAAATAAATTTTTTCCAGTGTGGCACTCTTCGATGATTTTGCACTTTTATAGAAGCTTGTTTCAGAACTGCAATGACAAGAACCATTCAGAAGACTTTGCAGGCTAAAAATGAGTGAGAAACGAATATGCGCATGTTAAATTTTCAAATTGCTTCTACCAGAAAAAGAGTACACATTTGTGAATTGCAGTTACAAGAACAAAAAAAAAAAAACTGTGTTTTCAGGTGTAATCTTCCATGGTAACTTAGCAGGTAATACGTTGTGCTGCTAAGCTTGAGGACGCAGGTATCGATTCCCAACCATGGTGGCTGCAATTCGCTGAGAGAGCAATAACAGAACACTCATGTCACTCAGGTGCACGTCAAATAATCCTCAAGTGGTCAAAATTTATCTGGAGTATCTCACTATGGTGTGCCTCATGACAATACAGTCAAACCTTGTTAATACATACCCGCTTTCAACGTACTAACAGTTAAAACGTAGTTGCGATGAATCCCCGACCTAGTTACAGAGAGATTAGTGCATTCGGTGACCGCTTAAGCCGTAGTGGTTCGTCCTATGCCTACCGGTTAGTGCATACCAGTTGCGCACAGCGATCTCTTTTTCTGCCATAAAATTTTACTGCACTGCTGAATTTCCGATGCCGCAACGTGCTGCAAACGATTTTTCGTTGTTTCTAAAAGTGCGGAGATTGGCCGATCAATTATTCTGACTTCCGCTCGCCTGCGGCGATTCCTTTGCGGGTAATCATCTGGAGAGAACGAACGTTGTGGGTGGCGACCACCGACAAACGTGCTGGTATGATCATTTATCATCAACAAAAAGCTTTATCACACTAAGTATACCGAGCGATTCGCTGGGGCACGCGTGTGGCGTAGCGCCACTTTAAGCCTACTGCACGCTTTTAATAGGAGACTACCTGAATGCATTGGATGCAGCCTTGTTGTGCGGGACCATAATCATATTGCACGTACCACGTTTGCAGAAGTGAAAGCGGCTCGCTAATGCGGAGTCGACTGTTGCAGGTCGCGGACATCGAGAAAATACGCTGTATTGACGGTATCGCGCCAAGCGCATGAGTGCAGCACAATAAGCATAGTGCTGTTGTAATCATATTGCACACTTTATGAGGCAACGGCCTGAACGTGGCTCCATCTTCCGTCAGGATTGTTACAGCATCGTGAAGTGCGCATAGTTCGCAGGAGGCTCGTTATCGCCGCGTTAACCCAACAGGCTACTTGTCGCATATGTGCATTGTGAGCTGAAGTGGACGTATTGTACAGCAAGTGGCTAAGTCACAGTGAATTTCGAGCAGGCAAAGCGTTGCACGCAGCTAGCCAGTAAACGATTGGCTGCATGCAACTGTAACGTGGTAAAAAAAAAAGTTAATATTTGCTAAGTATGGAGATCGCAGTACGCATGTATTGCCGACAGTCGATTATGTACCTTCTGCTGCTGTGTCAGTCGTTGGGTATCCGTGAACACACCCTGGGTGCCGCTGCGTTGTGTCGAAATGCTACTTGGCATCGTCACTACGTGCTATCGGACTGTCGTATGAGAGCGCCAGAACTTTTCCTGCACTTTGGTAAAAAGAAAGAGCTTTGTAGTGGGCTCTATAGGCACTGTCCACTGACCAGAGGGACCTGCGTTGCTCACACTGCCCCGTCTCAAAGTCGCTGACACTGGCCGTTAGGGGCATGCAGAAAAAAAAGACGTGTGCATGCGTCCCCCGTGTTTGCCGGTCACAATTCTCTCTGTGATACAGGGTGCGAGACGTGCACATCGCGTTTTATTTTCACTTATCCTGTCTCAATTTTGCTTTTTTCATCTGCTAGGCTATGTCTTGGCGTTGCATTCAGATCGGGAAAACCCGACTGCATGGTGTCTATAGGCACTATTTGCTGTACTACTGTAGTTATTCTATTGTTGGCGGCATGGCGCACGTCAGAAGATGCAGATTTGTGCTTGCGAATTGTATCGTTAGTGCATAGTTATTACGCGTTCTACGGCAGGTATGTATTTACAAGGTTTTGCTGTATCATGACTTTTTGTGTGGGGTTAATGAAATTATCTACATGCTATTAGGACAAGGCAAAGTATCATGCTAAATTTCAAAATTATCGGCATGTTGTTTCAAAAGCTGCTGTAAAGATGTGGCGATTCTCAGATTTACAGTGAAGTATAGTTGCTTTGCTGTTGCAATACTATGAGTGGGATAATTAGTGCCCATCGTATGCATGGTGATGAAAAATAAATGTTATGCTGCAGTCAAACTACAATATAATGTACATGAATAAAATTAATTGTCCGACGCAGAAACCAAGCATACGTTTTTTCGCTGATATTATGGCTAACCAAATTATAAAACTGGCATGCCTGTAATCTAAATGAGACACTTTTGTTCGCATTTCGCAACTTACCTTGCCTCGCTTTCACACGCACAAAAACACGTGTGCTTACATATACAACCTTGCATGAAGAAACGGCTTCTTTTTAAGATTAAAGGTACTGTCATCAGGTGTAGCATGCATTAAATTGAATAGTGAATCCATCATGTTGTTATTAAAACAGTGTTATGGAAATGCTTCAACAAAAAATTTTTTATCAGTAGTACATACTTCTACATGACTTGTGTTAACGTATAAATGCATCAACGTCTAATGCAGGAATTGAAGCTGTGCACGGCGCACAAGTTGACTTGGAAGACATTGACCTGGAAGGGAATGATGAAGAGCGCGAAGCGCTGAACGAGTTTTTGGCTGATGTAATCTCTACCACAGGTTTGTACTGCAGTCCGTTTGACACATCAGTAGAGGCTGAAGAATAACTTAAGTTTCTTTCCACCGTTACTCAAAATCACTCTGAACACAAAACTAATGTGAAATACAGCTTTGGGACATGTTTCAGGCTGTGTTATACTTGTCATTAAAGCACTGTCCCGACTCATTCGCTGTGAGATGACTTACTAGCATAGAAATCTTAACGGAAAAGACTTATGACAGAGCGCTGGACTTTAATCGACCAATTCTGTCAGTAAACTTGC
Source organism: Rhipicephalus microplus (assembly GCF_043290135.1). Classification (NCBI taxonomy): domain Eukaryota; kingdom Metazoa; phylum Arthropoda; class Arachnida; order Ixodida; family Ixodidae; genus Rhipicephalus; species Rhipicephalus microplus. The sequence goes on from NC_134710.1 coordinate 80,853,131, forward strand.
AAGGAATCCACGGTATGCCCAAACAAATGCACCGACATGTGCCAGTGAATTTGCTACAAAAAAAAAAAAAAGCAGCCAAATGTGCAGAGAAGTGACAAAAAAGAGATAATCGCACAAAATGAGCCATTACACATCATTGACTGCAAGGTTAAGATACAGCGCTTCTTTTTCTCCTACCAGAGATGGTACACTTATGCATTTACCAGCAGGACCTAGTACTAGAACTCCAAACCTACTTAGATAGCCTGGTTTCTATAGGAGCTCTCATTCAATCGTTCACAATTGTTGTCACTTTCATTACCTGTTCATCTGCTACTCGGTGACATTGTTATTAGAATGCCTGTCTTCAGCTGTCACAAATCGCCAGCATATATGACTTTCTTCATTAACCTAGAAAAGGGCTTAGGTAATGTTTTAGTTCACTGTGTTCAGGTATTCATTGTACAGTAGTTGATTTGCGTGTAAAATCGTATAGTTACAAAGTATATAGCTTTACTAATTAAAGGTATGCTTTTTACTGTTCCACCGATTGAAACAAAATAACATACTATAGAGTTATTGTTTGCAAGTTTTTCGACTTGTCAAACACTCATTGCAAAGTTTATGTAAAATAAGCTTAGGCTGTCTGATGTGACTGAGAAAAAAATGAGCCTAGGTGGAGCAGATGGCTACTTGAGGCTACTGTGGCCTTACAAGCACAATCTTGACAAACTGTACGCTATGTAGCAACCAGGGGTGTAGCCAAGATTTTGTTTTAGAGGGGTCCAAGGGGTCCAACCCTTCTCTATCTATGTGCAAGTGTCACAGCATCTGTGTATATACATAAAAAAAAACAAAGGTTTCAGAGGACATGTTGAACCATCTTTCCTGGCTATTCTGATTGTATTGTGGATATATCAAGGCTTGTAGATAATAAAAGCTAGTAGTGAGCATGAATAGATGAGTGGCTAATGACTGGGACAGATAGAAGTACTATAGTCATTCTTTTGTTATGAACTATCAAAAAATATACCTATATGAAATACTATTAGTATTAATTTGCCTGCTTGAAGCACTGCCACATACTTTTTTCTTCTGCTGCTATATATAATGAGAACCAATAAGGCCAGTGACATGCCAGCTGATGGTTGTTTATTTTCAGACCTAGGGTACACGTCTGCAGAAATATACAGTAGACTCAACCTGAAGGCGTCGAAAAATTATGTTCCATTTATCAGGAGTTCCGTTTACCGTGTGATGAGCAGGGTTACAGTGCTCATGTGTGAAACCAATCATATTATAGTCAGTTTCATATTTAGCAGCAATTGTGTATAACATATTTCTGTTTACTTGAGAGTGTACTGTACGTGAAGCAAAGTCCTTTTTAAGTGAAATTGAGAAAAATGTAGTTTGCTACTGACATATGGTCAAGCCTGCTCCAACAATTTTGTGCGAGTGTGCTCCTATCACCAAAATACCTCTAACCTATATTGCAACTATAGTAGCCCATTAGTATCGTCAGTAATGGGAGCAAAATTTCGATTTGGCTCTTATAGATTGGAACATTTATTCAGGCATGAATTGGCTATGCTAAAAAAGTCTAAATGGTGGGGAATGAATGATATAGCCATATTTTGTGACAAAATTGGCACCGTCCTTGTGCATTCGTTGGTGCAGTCCTTTGTTGCTTGGACGTAATGACAATAACTTCACTTGTAGAGCCAATAGTCCCTCCAAACAACAGCTGCACCGCTTTGGACTGTCGGTGGTGTTTTCTTGTTCTAGGCTTTAAAAAAAATGTTTCAGTTCTTCTCCTTAACTGGTTTTATGCCACACCATTTCGAATGACTTCTTCAAGAAATATATCTGTGCCCAATATCTTAATTTCAGTTCACTTCACTTCACTTCACTTTTATTTCCTTAAAGACCCCCTGTAGGGGTATTACATAAGGGGTGGTGCATAACAAAAAAAAAAAAAAAAAAAAAAAAAAGAGAACTATACAACGGTGTTTTTAATGGCTTCTGCAAACATAGATGGGTTAGTGATGGCACAGGTGGCGTGAGGAAGGCCATTCCAGTCTTTTGCTGCTCTTACGAAAAAGGAGGCTTGGAATACAGTGGTCCGGGTACGTGGTAATGCGACTTGTAACGGATGACCAGTGCGATGGGATATGTGCGGAGGGGGCGTGATGTACGGTGGATGATTCAGTGAACTGAAATAAAACATATGAAAAAGAGAGAGGGTGGCACACCGTCGGCGTGAAGCAAGGGTTTCTAGACCGGATTCCGCCTTTAGAGATGAGATGCTGATATCGTATGAATATGCAGAATGAATGAACCTGGTAGCCCGATTTTGAAGTGATTCGAGTTCACTTATGATGTATGATTGATGAGGGCTCCAGATGGAAGATGCATACTCGAGTTTGGACCTGATAAATGATTTGTATGCAAGCGTCTTGACGTGAGGCGGAGTATGGCGTAAGTGTCGTCTGAGAAACCCGAGTGATTTATTAGCAGACGAGATGATGTTAGTAGTGTGATGACGCCAAGACAGGTCATGAGCCAAGGTGATGCCGAGGTATTTGAATGATTGAACTGATTGTATGGGAACATTAGTGATGGAATAGGTAAACTCAAAAGGGTTACGGTGGCGAGAAAAAGAAACGAGCTTACATTTATTAGGATTTAAGTTCATTAACCAACGATCACACCATGTTTGTATGTTGTTAAGATCATGCTGAATTAGTGTTTGGTCATGAATGTTGATTACTGATCGGTAGATTACGCAGTCATCGGCAAACATACGAAAGTTACATGATACATGCAATGGTAGGTCGTTAATGTAAATTAAAAAGAGTAGAGGCCCTAAGACAGACCCTTGCGGGACACCTGAGGTTACAGGTAGTCGGTTAGATGAGTGATTATTAACAAACACAAATTGGGAACGATTAGTCAGGAAAGATGTTATCCATGCAAGTACATTAGGATCTAGATTTAACAGAGATAATTTAAGAATTAGGCGTTTGTGAGGGACAGTGTCAAATGCTTTGGCGAAATCCAGGAAAAGAGCATCGGTCTGAATGTTGCAGTCAAGGTTAGAATGTAAGTCGTGAATGAAAATGGCCAGCTGCGTTTCACAAGAATAACCCCTTCGGAACCCGTGTTGAGAAGGATGAAAAAAGTGCATTGAGTCCAAGAAGTTGATGATATGGGAGTAGATGACATGTTCCATGATTTTGCAGGGGATACTTGTTAAGGATATGGGACGGTAATTTAGTGGAGAATCTCTGTTACCTGATTTGTAGACTGGAACGACCTTGCCTACTTTCCAGTCTGCTGGCAGAATGCTTGATGATAATGACTGCGAAAATAACAATGTAAGGTATGCGGCACACACATGTTTAACATTTATGAGAAGTTTTGAATTAATGTCATCCACACCTGCAGAAGAAGAAAGCTTAATCTTTTCTATAATCGAAATGATGCCGTCCGTAGAAAATGCAATCGGGGGCATAGACTCGGTGCTGCGCGCAGGTGAAGAAAAATCGGGAACTGAACTCTCATTCGTAAAAACAGAGAAAAAGGCCTCGTTAAAAAGGTTCGCGCATTCATTGTTGTCGACTATATCGCCATGCGCATTTGAAAGACTAGTGGTACGCATCTCCTGAGGGTTTATCACCTCCCAGAATTTGCGAGGGCTGGTTGCAAGCATTTTGGGCAGCTCTTCATGAAAGAACACGTGCTTGGCGTTTCGAATGGTTCTAAGATAATCATCTTCCGCGGCGTAATATTTTTCCCATAAGGACAGAAGTTTAGACTGTTTGGCTGATCGGAAGAGGCGTTTTTTCTTGTTTCTTAGCTTGTGAAGTGTACGTGAAAACCATGGCTTGTTTCGGTTTGCGGTAAACGTTATTTTTGGGATAAATTTCTCGACAAGAGTGGCTAACTTATCTCTAAATATAATCCAATTCTCATCCACAGAGCGTGTATGGCTTATTCTCTCGAAATCAGGAAGAAAAGATATCAATTCATTATTGATGGCACTATAATTGCCCTTGTCGTAAAGACGGATTGTTTTGGTGACAAGATCGCGTTTTACAGGTCGAAACGCAAAGGCCGCATGGATTACCTTGTGGTCACTGACGGCACGCAGATATGTAATTGATGATAAGCTCTCTTGATGACTAGTTAGTATTAGATCTAAGATGCTGGAATTGCTCTCTGTAACGCGCGTTGGTTGGGATACAAGTTGGGTTAGATTGCAATTCAGGCAGAAATCTATGAAGTCCTTTGCGGGCTCACTGCCCACAGCTGACGGGACGCTACTACTCCAATCTATTTGAGGGAAATTAAAATCGCCGAAAAGCAGTATCTCTGCTTGCGGATACTGTTTCCCAAGGTCACTCAGGTTGTTGTTGAGCTTATATGCGAAATCTGGGTCACTGTTCGGGGGCCTATAACAAACGCCTACAAGGACAGTATGAGGGCGAGCACGGCAAACGACCCAAAGAATTTCAAGTTCAGGAGAGTTGGTCCTGGCCACCGAGCACGATAACTGTTGGTGCACAGCTATCAGAACCCCGCCTCCACGTGCGCCTGTACGGTCCTTACGATAAAGTTGAAATCCAGGTAGGTGATCTAGCACTTCTGCATCGGTTATATCATTTGTCAGCCAAGTCTCGGTTATCACCAATACGTTACTGCTTGATGACAAAGCAAGCTCAGAAAAAGTTATGCGTTTCGGAAAAAAACTGCGCGCGTTAGCAAAGACTACCGAAAGTGACAGGCCAGATTGAGGTGTGGGGGTGTGCCCGGCAGATTTGCGCCGAGGAAATTGCTACGACGCTTCCCTTACAGTTTGCGATTGCTCATCGTAGACGTAGCGCTTGTGACCCATTAGCAGTGTCTTGTACGTGATGGAAAAAGGCAGCGACTTGGTTTTAGCAAAGGCAATCAATTGCCGACGGACGTTTTGCACACGACGTGAAAAATCTTCACCAACACTAAAAGTGGTTCCTTTAAATTTCCGTCCATTAGAAAGAATCTCTCCTTTTGTTTTATGGAATGCGAATTTAACTATTATGGGGCGATGGTGGTTAGTACCCTTGCGGCGACCCAGACGATGCGCGCGCTCAATTTCCTTCGGATCGATGGAAATACCTAGACGATCACGGCAGTGCTTGATGACAAGTTGTTCAACTTGGACAAGTGCTTCCGATCCAGTTGATTCAGGAAGGCCATAAAATATGAGGTTATTGCGCCGAGAATGATTCTCGGCTTCATCCACGCGTGCTTCAAGCTTGCGCAGAAGGTCACTCGCGCGAGCGGTGTCACTTCTGAGCGCTTCCACATCAGTACGTAAGGAAATAATATTTTGGCAGTGCCCTTCCAGATCAGTCATGCGTCTACTGAGATCTGCTATAGATTTATCTGTTGATAGCAAATGGGACTTAAGGTCCTGTACCTGACTGATTAATTCCGTCTGACCGGCAGACAATTTCTGCAGTTCAGTTAGTACAGCATTAGAAGCAGGACCCGGATTGCTTTCAATATCGCCCGACATCATCAACAAGGCACGAATAACACGAGAACACTCAAGTGCAACAAGAACGCAGCAGTGTGGGCTCGGCAGCTGAAACAGCAGGTAATTACTAGACTTCTTAGCGAGAAGACTGTAAGTTTTACTAACCTGCATGACAAGAGTGAAAGGATTAGCGGTCTGCGTTGGTGCACAGCCGCCGAGCCCACACAGCGCCGCCGGCAAAGGCCGCTCTTTTGTAGTCGACACAGGCATCGATGCCGATGCTGATAGCGTCGACCAGGTTTTGTCGAGGACCATGTAGCTGACCGGTGGCGCCGGAAGGGATCCAGATCTGTTGCGTGAGGTGAAATCCAGTGGTTCCAAGTACGTTGCGGTTGATAAGCTTGTGTCGAAGACCAAGAGGGCGTGACAGGTAAGCGTGCCACTTTCGCTGGAACGATGTTGATACTGCAACGGTGTGGTCAAGGAAGCTGGCAGGAAAACGGAAAGCAGTATGCGCAGGAATGCGCACTGAAACACCTGCATGACAAGAGTGAAAGGATTAGCGGTCTGCGTTGGTGCACAGCCGCCGAGCCCACACAGCGCCGCCGGCAAAGGCCGCTCTTTTGTAGTCGACACAGGCATCGATGCCGATGCTGATAGCGTCGACCAGGTTTTGTCGAGGACCATGTAGCTGACCGGTGGCGCCGGAAGGGATCCAGATCTGTTGCGTGAGGTGAAATCCAGTGGTTCCAAGTACGTTGCGGTTGATAAGCTTGTGTCGAAGACCAAGAGGGCGTGACAGGTAAGCGTGCCACTTTCGCTGGAACGATGTTGATACTGCAACGGTGTGGTCAAGGAAGCTGGCAGGAAAACGGAAAGCAGTATGCGCAGGAATGCGCACTGAAACACCTGCATGACAAGAGTGAAAGGATTAGCGGTCTGCGTTGGTGCACAGCCGCCGAGCCCACCAGTTGTCTCCATTCCAAGTATATCGTCTTGGATTGAAACAAGGACAGGATGCTGTAGTGCAAAACTTGAACAGAATGAAGTGGGGAAGTCAGCCTCTTACTCTTTATACTCTTAGAGTTTTGTCATATAACATCATGTCCTTCACCAAGTACCAACTCCCCCCCCCCCCCCCCCCCCAAAAGTAATTGCCCAATAACACTATTATAGCAAAACAACTAGGACACAAATGACACAGATTGAGTTTGGCTATGTTGGTTGTTTTGGTCAGTTATTGACACAAAGCTGCTTTAATTAATCTGCCTCAGTTTTATTTAAAAGAGGTGTAGGGTTTGGCTCAGTCCTATTCAAAACGAGTTTTTTATGCTCATGCTGCAACGAGGAATTGCCTCATTTTGTTAGCCAATATTCAAAAGGGAGGTTAGATACTTCAGTGTGCTTTACGTTCTCGTGATATTTAGCCCAGTTTTGGTTTTGGGATTTGGCTCTTCAGAGGGGGGGGGGGGGGGATGCCACGTATATTGTTCCAGTTCTCATAGGCTTGCTAGCACTCAATGTAATAGTAGGTAAGTTTTTTTCTCTCACAAATGTTTTGACTATAACACTACAGCTTTTTTCAAGCAAAAACACAGTTGTATAATTTCTTTTTTGTTTAAAGCTTATTTTATTCCTCAAACCCAGATTTCGTTAGCACAGATATGATGCTTTTGAACCTCTTGTCTGTTGCTGGAAATTTTGTATGTAGTCAGTTGCTTGTGGTTAGCGTCGTTACTCAAGAACTCAGTTCACCTTTCTTGCACGACTCTTTGTACTTAAAGAATCCCCCACACCAAATTTGGAAACTTCAAATGCCTGTGTTCTCTGATATTCCTCCAGCTCTGGGCACGCCTGACCGATCATGAGTAATAAACGTTGCCTTTAAAATATTTTAATTTGGTTTTAAAGTAAGCGTGAGCGGTCATCCAAATTTTTAGCACCTCGTGACATTGCCACTAGCATGATGGAGACATATCATAAAGAAACCCTTGTGACATTTCATAAAAAAAAACTTGGACTATCTCCCCGAAGGGCACCCTGATGGGATGCGAAGCAGCAGCGTTGTGCACAGGTGGCATCACGGGTTGAACGGCACTAATGCGGGCACTGCGGTGAACGCTGGAAAATTTGTTTGAAGCGATGGCTGGCGTAGGTCTTGTAGGAGACACAAACAGACATGTTTCAACCCGTATGTTAGACGCACGCCAGGTTTCTTGAGCTTGAACCGACGAGTTCGCGGTGTAGCGAGCGGCAGTCACGGCAGGTGTTGCGGGTAAATGGATGAGGCGGCAGATGCAGGCGAGGGGAGTGTGACGATACGCGCAGCAGCAGTGTGACCTACTTGGCACTGCACTAACACCTGCGGCATGCTTGTAGGAGGGAAAGCATCATACAGGCTGGTCAAAGAGCTGCTTTACATCTAAAAAGCGAGTATTGGCGACATCGCAGAACATTCGTGGAGTGCACACGAAACCACGACATGCACCCAACCAGGATTATTATTCCTCGCCTCTCTTGCTCTTTTGTCGGGATGCTGTCAAGGTGGTTTTGGCTATCAAGGCGGTGATGTAGGCTAGTTGGTTTGAGTAGCTTGTAATCGTATTTGTAGTAAAAAAAACAGATGCAGACACGTGTTTTTTACTGGTGTTTGCTTTTAGTTTTTTGGGCTACGAATGGTTTCAGCTGTTTACTTCAGTAATGCTTTTTCATTTTCCTGAGGAAGCACACTTAGGGCACCCACGTCATTTCAGTTTTCACTGAGCGGGTCCTCTGATTTGAAAACCGCGAGTTCGGTGTCACAGAAGCTAGAGCGTATGTGGTCTCAAGCTCTCCCCCACTGTTGTGCACTAGTTTTCTATATTTAAATGGGCATTTTGAAGTGATGCTAAAATTGATCAGAATTAATGACACTAACGTTAATTATATGATACACTGGAGCATTTACAATTCTATTTCGGAATTACCAGACAAGGCTACAAATCATGGTTAAAAAAGTCGCAAACAAAATTTCGCTGTTAAGAGACATTTACCATGTGCATTCAAATTCAAAGAATTTAGAAATAGCTTTCTATGGTATTCTTACTTCCAAAATATTGTGCACTTGTACATAATTATAGTACTCTGCTGACCGAAACATCTCCATCAACTGCGATGCACACCGCTAACAGGTGCTAACTAGTGCTGCACTGGTCATATGGCATGCTGTCCCTAGTGGCACAAGCGACTAACTAGAACACGAGCGCTGGAGTGTAGGAATCAGTGCAGGTCTAGATTTCAGTAGGTGATGTTTATCTTGAAGAATTGCAGCAGTGCCCTTACCAGAAATGCTCATGCTTTTCAAAATCATTTTAATAGCACAAGTGCAGAGATAACACTCACTGGAAAAGATTTTATATATGTCATAAAGGTGCCTGGTCCAATTGCTCTCTTTGGGAATTTACGCCGTCTCCATAATAGCTTCTTTCCGAGTTCAGGGTCATGGATAGTCTGCCATGTGATGTCCCAAACTATGTGGCTCTTTCCGACAACAATCAAGATCGCTTGCAAGATACCAGCCACATCGACATAGATTTCCTCAATGATTGCTTAGAAGAAAAGAGGTTGTTGCATTTAGTGCTGTTGCCTCTATGGGTAATCACGCTTGTTACTCGACACTCTGCAACAACAAAAGCGTCATATCGGGTGCCGACGCACAGCATGCATGGCACAGAATGCGAAACTATGCTGCAACTTTGGCCACTACGCAGCGTATATACAGTAGGATAGTGTGCACACTAGGGTCCCTGCAAGCCACAAATCAGCTTAGTGCTCTCTCTTTTTCTTGTTAGATGTCTCGATTTTGACCGCCTCTGTCAGCAGGATGTGCTCATCTTGCATCGAACCCGGCAAAGAGGAAAGCATACAGGCGAGACGGCCTAGAGCAAGTAACAGTGTTTAATACATCGCCAAAGGGACACGGCAACAAGCTGGGGAGCAGAGCTACGACAGATGCCCAGTCAAGACTGCCCCCTCCCCATATCTCTCTGCCAGTTTTAAAGAGTTCCAGATACTAGTAACGTCAGGATCCTTCGGACATTCCCTAATGAGGTCTTCGCAGAGCGCTCTTATCACAGATCACGGCACCGATCATGTGACGCATCACGCCACTGAGCACGCGACCAGATGCTACATTCAAACATGAGCCAGGCATGCAGGAAGCGTGAGCTCCCGTGCAGTCTCGCACACAACACAAGGCCAAAGCCTCACAAACGCTTTATTTTCCGCAGTAGTGTCTCGGGCACCTTGGGTGCCTTGGCATCTCGTCCACGCCTCCAACCACGAAAAGCCTACAGGCTCGGCAGTGTGGGCACGCTGTCTGCGTTCCCGCACCCAACGCCAATGAGGCTCAAGTAATCAAAGCTTAACAGACCCCCCCCCCCCCGGATGAAGTTGCTGAATGATAGGGGATAGCATCGACTGCCAAAGGGATCCACCGTCGAAGCTCACAGCCTTTTCATCTTGGGGCAAGGTCTATTCCTGGGTCCAGGCCTTGTTCCATCCTACGAAGGTTCTCTGATGAATACAAGGCATGCCAGAGGCTGGGGTTGAACTGCAGTGGGAGCATGGGGAAAAACAGCCACCGAGAAAGCAAGTGCGAGACGAGTGCCCACTGAACTCTGCCAAGCCTGCTTTAAACACAGAAGTGACAACTTTAGTACACAAGTAGGAGCACAAAAACACAGCCCTGATTTCGTTGCTCACCTGACAACACACAGGTTTCTCAAATGTATGGAAGAAATAACACCAAAACCCTGTCAGGAAGAAAAAAAATACCGGAGGCCAACTTATCGCCCAGAGGCTTCGGCTTAAGTCATCGGCATTGCCATGAAGACTCCCCTTCTTGTACTGTATTTCATATGAATACTGCTGCAAAACAAGGCCCTAGAGCAAGAGGCGACTATTTTTGGAAGAAGCTGTCAGCAGCCATTTGAGAGGACAATGGTCCGCCTCGATGGTGAACTTCGAGCCCGCAAGGTAGCACGGCAGCTTTTGCACTGCCAATAAGAGGCACGCACATTCGTTTTTGGTTGCACTATACGCTTGTTATCGCACACTCAGCTTACGACTGGCGTAAATGACTGGGTGTTCACCATCCTCTCCCTGTTGGCACAGCACTACTCCAATGCCTTGCTTGCTAGCATCACACTGAACTATAAACTCTTTCGAATAGTCAGGTGATTTAAGCAGAGGCTGACTTGTCAGGGCGGTTTTCAAAGCATTGAAAGCCTCCTTTTTACGCTCATCCCAGACAACAGTCTGCGGCTCAGTTTTCCGGAGAGCATTAGTTACAGCGCTAGCTAGTTTGGAATATCGTGGAATGTAATGTGGATAATAATTCGCGACCCCCGAAATGAGCGGATGTCTGTCTTTGAGCGTGGTCGTGGGAAATCACTTATGGCAGCCACCTTGACCTAAGAAGGTCAGAGGAGTCCCTCTCCGATTTCGTGGCCTAGGTAGACAACCTTAGCAAGTTGACATTCAGGTGCCATCACGGTGAGCCCCGCTTCAAACAATCGCGCCAGCACCACTCGCAGATTTCGCATGCGCACCGATGAAGAGGACGAATATATCGCAACATCGTCCAAGTCGGGTAAAGCAAAATCCCCAAGTTCTCACAACACCTTGTCCACAAGGCTTGAAAAACAGTACGGGGCATCGGCAGCTTAATACCTTAGGGTAGAACGTTCCCAACAGCAATATGAAAGCTGCTTATCTGCTAGCCCCCTCTGTGAGACGAACCTGCCAGTAGCCACGAACAAGATCCAGCATGGATCGAGCGCCACTAACTTTCTCGATGCGCTCTACAATGTGTGGTATCAGATAAAACTGGTCTTCGGTGGTGATCGAGTTCAGCTTGCGATAGTCTACGCAAGTGCGTGGATCTTTCCCTGGTATCTCAACTAAGATTAAGGGTGAAGTGTAATCGCTCTCACAAGGCTCGATCACATTCAATTCAACAACTTTGTCCTCGAAATACATAATATCTTGTTTGCACGGTGACACTATGTACGCTTTGCTACGCACAGGTTATGAGGATGTTAGATCGATGTCGTGAGTGACAAGAGAGGTCCTTCCTGGCCTATTCACAAAAAAGTACTGAAATTCGTGAAGGACATTCCAGAGCTTCGTCTTATGCTCCGGCTCTTACTGCGCTTTCGATAGTAATCCTTTGAATACTGGTTCACAAGCCTGGATCAGAAGCCTCACCATTTACGACTGACACAAGCCCTGGAAACTCTACTGGAATCTCCTTGGCAGTTTTTATTATCATGCATACCACTTCTTCCTGTTTTCCGTATGGTTTTAGCAGATTTCAATGCTACACTTGCTGTATTTTTCGCTTTAGACCCACACGATGTCACCGGAAGTGGGCCTACAGTGTCCACTACAAGCCAGCCAAATGGCTCTGTGATGATAGGTACCAGCTTTATCTGGGCTCTGGACTTGTCACCCTGCTACCCTACACGCTGACACGTGTTGCATGTCCTTACAAATCGCTCTGCGTCACAGAAACAGCCTGGCCGATAGTACTCCAGCAACAGCCCTCCCTTCGTTTTTTTTATGCCCAAATGACCAGCCCAAGAACTTCCATGCGACAAGCGCAGCAGATCCAGTCGATCAGCTTGGGGCATGACCAGCTGATCAAACATTACACCCTTTTTGTCTACATACTTGCTGTAGAGTAGGCCATCCTTCTCATAATAACATATGTTTTTATGTACTGTTTTTTCATTTACCCTGCTCTAGATATTTTGCAGAATCGGGTCTTTATTTTGTGCATCCTTCAAGGCCATGCTGTCTACTCTTAACAGCCGCTCTAAGCTTTCTGATGTTGACACTGAATAAGTCTCTGGAATGCTCTTCCGATATTTCCGAGGGTGCCTGTGCCGTAGCTTCATCCACTGCGGATGGAGCTTCCTGATGTTGTAATGCTAGCGCAAGCTTGACTTCCACTGGGGAGTCCTGTGAGTGGCGGATCTCAGCTAAAGGTGACTCAGCAACTGCCTTCACAGTGAGTTGTCGACTTTTCGGACGCGTCAGTGCCATAACATTAGCCTCTCCAAACAGCTGCCCTCTCTCCCGCAGCATCTTATCAGACCTATTCAATAACAGGTAAGGGCATTGAAGAGGAAGTGCCTATGATACAGCAGCTTCCATCTTTGAGAGTTCCGAAAGGACCTTTCATCAATACCTTTGCGACACGAAGGCATGCACTGTTGAACTTTACTGCCTGCCTAATACACGCGCACTCGCCCGTGAACATTTCTGGTTCAACATACGAGCTGTGAACTATGTCCATCGCTGCTGCAGAATCGCACAGTACGCGACATGGCATCCCGTTCACTTCAAGGTCGCGCATGTAAGGTTTGATCAGTTCACTATTCTCGTCCCTACCACAGACGGATAGAAGCACTGCCTTTGGTTTCTTACACTGTGCCGCAATGTGACCTGGTTTGTGACAGTTATAGCAAAGATACGGTTTCCTTACTTCAAATTTCCTTTGCTGTTCTAACGCAAGTTCGCGGTTCTGTTCCGACTCCGTTGTATATTCAGCTTGGGCATGCCCGATTCCTGGCTCCTCCTTCGTTTTCATTGGCCCTCTATTTGGCTTGAACTTATAATGGGGACCCCCTTTTCGACCACCGTCACTGCCTTTGCGAGCCCTATGCATGATGAATTCCTCTGCTAGCTTGGCGGCTCTAGCCATAGATTTCATCTCTGGCCTATCTTGTACCCAATGCCTCAGGTTCTCTGGTAACCGGCTGTACATTTGCTCCAGTAAAAAAGACTCAACAACCTTCGCATGGTCACAGTAGGCCTCCTCCTCCTTAAGCTATTCCCCTATGTTTGACTTCAGTTTATAGGCAAATTCCGTGTATAACTCATTCCTTCCCTTCCTTGTTTCGCGGAACTTCTGCCAGAATACCCCCTCGGACTTCCTAGGCAAACTGGATTTTACTTTATCGTAATTGTCAACTTTTTCACCGGACAAACGAGCTATTACTTCTGCTGCCTCGTTAGGTAAAAGTGTGAGCAAGTGTTGTGGCCACAACTCAAGGGAAAACTCCTGCTTTTCGCAAGTCCGCCTGAAGTTCACCAAAAACAACCCAATGTTTTCTCTGAGCTTACAAGGACACATAAGTTCTGTCATTTTGAATATGTGCTCCCCTGCACTGTTTGCCTCGCTTCTATGCCCTGCCGTTCGAATGCACTCTATTTAAACCTCGAGTCGCTTCAACTCGAGGACGTGATCCTGTTCCTCACGCTCCTTTGTGTATTGAAACTGCAATCGTTTCAATTCGAACTCCCTTTCTTCAAGTTCCTTCTCTTGCTGTTCTCTAAGTTTTTGTGCCTGTCTTTATGCGGCTTCCTTTTCTTGAATTATTTCAAGACATTCCGACAGCTCATCTTCCGCAGCCTCCAGAGCAAGAATAGCCTCAATTAATTCTGGTTTCCGGAGTGCATCAGAAACATCCAAGCGCAACTATTTCGCAAGCAGGAATAACTCCGGTTTACACAGCAACTTCAAATTCATGGCTGTGTTTAGTGAGGCCTTCCCTACTGTACACAACTACCTTGTACTGTACACAACTACCTTGACATAATACGAGGAGGATGTCTGCTTCCTCCTCGTATCTCTTTGCTCATTTTAAAGAGCCGCAGGCGCTAGTGACATCAGGATCCTTGAGGCATTTCCTAACAAGGTCCTCGTAGAGCGCTCACACCTCAAATCACGCCACCGATCACGTGAGGCATCATGCCACTGAACATGCCAGCCGACGCTACATTCAAACATGAGCCAGGCACACAGGAACCGTGAGCTCCCTCATAGCCTCGCACACAACACAAGGCCAAGGTCGCGCAAACGCTGTATCTTCCTTAGGTACCCCGGGCGTCTCGGTATCTCGTCCACACCTCCAACCACAGAAAGTCCACAGGCTCGGCAGTGTGCGCATGCTGTCTGCGTTCCTGCACCCGACGCCATTGAGGCTCAAGTAATCGAAGCTTAACATTCTGCAACACTGAAGGCTAGGAAGGAGAGCATTGATTTGCACTCTTCTGCAGAAACTGCGACCCCAAAACGCACTGCTCTGCTTGAACAGCCACTCTTAGTCATGCAGAACTATATGAACACTGGCCCCAGCAAAAATTTCAATTGGGCTGCAACAGTGAAACTTTGTTGCTCTAAAATGGTGCTCTGCGGACATGAATTTGAGAAAAGTGAAATGCTTCATTATAGTGAGGTTTGACAGTATGAGCATAGTTACAGGGATATGCATGCCGTAGGATCTGAGCACATTCTTTCCTCTTTTGCCCCAACACACCAGAAGCTGCATAAAGAAGGATGAAATGGAGGCAACAATCTATATCAGCATGTCTAGACATTGAGAATTTTCATTTGTTATATGAATATGTTTGCAAACTTTTCGTTCAGACTATCTTGACAATGGAGCGAGGGGTACGGAGACGGGGCTTCGGCACACTCGTGTTGCTCCACAAGCAGTACAGCAGCTGGCAACTGATTTAGGTTTTTCTCGCTCGCTTCATTGACATGTTTAGAAGATTATACACATGAAAATGTGAATTGGAACAACATTTCAATGGTTTAGCGTACATTTTAGTGCCATATTACGAGTGCATTTTTCTTGGAGAACTAAAAAGCACATTTGCGGCATCACACTAACCTGCTACGTCATGGACATCGTATTTATTTTGGAGAATGGCCACGCTGAATTGGGCGACCATCTAAAATGGTGGTGCTGTCTAAGGAATGGAAAGAAAAAGAAGGCATTCTTTCAAGGGAATAATAATGGTATTTTACCTACGACTTTCCATAACTGTTCTAGTCTCATGATAAACGAAGAGAAAATGAGAAAATTATTAGTAGAATAGAGCAATTTTCTTGCATAGTAGCAGGCACGTACTTCAGCTCTAACTTCCACAGTGCTGTCAAGGAAAGTTGTCGCCAAGTATAGTGCCACCCCAGCACGCAGTGGCACACTGTGGCAGTTGCAGTACTCGTGTAGCACAAGTAAGATAACTGTCATGCTAAAGTCTGGCTGAGCTACCCAAGAACCTCGCATACACCGGTGTTGTCTTGCATCAAATTGATGGCTAAAATACAGATAGCTTATTTTTAAGTGGTTGCAATTGGTGGAACATTAAGTGACGCCTGCCAGTATATCTAGTAGCTTGTGAGGGAGGAGTGAGTAAGCATGCACTTGAATAACCAAATCAAATCAGGCATTTTTCTGATAGCACCAGTGTAGTAGGCCTGGTCCTGTCTTGCATAATTGTAGGATAAAACTGAACATTTAGCAGACGATCATCGCTCGAGCGTGGAAGTGGGAAGACGAGATACTTTATCAGTGTTCTTGAAGATAATGGCATGCATACGTATTTCTCATTTATTGAACTTAGAACAAACAGCACAAGCAGTATTGACAATGTTTTAACAATTATAAACCTCGATGATGGCAGTGTCTGTACCACTGATTAAGGAGTTGGTGCCTGTGAGTGCATACTTTTCTTGGAAAACAGCGAGCAATTTGTGGCTCTTTCAAGCAAAAATTACAAATTTCTTGTCACGTGCAGTGTTACTATAGCCTTGCTTGTTAACAGGAGCTTTTACTGCCGATGGGCAGTCTTCAAACTGTCAAAAAAATTTTTTAGGGCCCCTTGATGACTACATCGACACTTGTATTTGTGTGAGGGAAACATTAAAACATGTTAGTCCTAGACATGTCCTGGCAGTACAAAATTGGAAAGCCCTTGCAAGATTAGCTGTTACAAGAAATAGAGATTGTGGTCAGTATGAAATGTGGCATCCCAAAACACTAGTGATGGCTATTTAGCCATCATGAGGGAAGATTGTGAGAACCTGCCACGACTTGTACGCTGTGTCGGAGCTAATAGTTAGCTTGGGAAGTGTGAATGGCTGTGCTAAAAAAATTGAAGTTTGCACTCTCCCTTGGACACTTCAACAATGCAAGTCCCTACATTCTGTGAAGTGCCAAGAATGAGGCAAAATGCTTTGCATCCGGCCAAATATCTTTGCTTCCTTAGCTTAAATGTTAGTATGTCATATAAGATGCACATCAAGCTACAGACTGTGCATTCATCAAGAAACTTGGGTGCAGCAGCACTTATGTTTCAATACGTACCTGTGTAAGTTGGTATGCATCTCCTACACATGAAAACGGCATTTTGTCACCTATTTCCACTTGTCCTCTGCACCAAAGTGCAGCGAACGAGTGGAATTAGGTGGTCTTTTTTTTTTTTTTAAAGAATAACACTACAAATTGCAGAGAGTATGAATACTTTTTATTGACCTTTTATTCTTGCTTTAGCACTGGCTGAAATCCTCTTGTATTGAGTGAAGTTGCAGACGGTTTGCATAGCTGTACTTCATACAGTATGAATGTTATGTGCTGGCGTTCTTATGGCAAATAGCATCCTATGCTCATGCATAACTTAGAGTTATAAGGGCAAGCAAAACAAACTACATTCTTTCGCAAGATCAATGGGTGAAGGTAACAAAATGCATGCCGGGTTGCGATCTTGCTGTTTAAAAGCTATCAAAATTAAGGGAGCACTGTAATATTGTGGCTGAAAAGCATACTAGGAAGGTGTTCTGGCGAGTAAAAATCTCAGTAAAAGTGTGTGTGCAAAGTGCTCTTTGTCGCCATTTGATAATGTATCCTTCACACAATTTCTCGCAAGCATTGTGTATATAGATTTAGAAAATGCAGCAGTTTCATACAAGTCGACTCAATTTTGTTGGCGCGGTGTTTGTCACTGAGCCAGAACATATTTCCTAGGCAGAGAGGCACTTCTGGTTCCTCAATGTGCGATCACTTGATATTAACTTTTTATACAGTTTCAAGCACAAATGTTTTCGCCACTATAGATATTGAGAGTGTTTCAAAGACTTATTCAACTCTGAAAATTTTTGATGTGGGCTTCCCTCAGTGTACACATACCGCCTGGCTATATACCATAATGCTCAATGAAAATAAATAACTTTGTCATCATTTTACCCTTCTCATGTCCTCTGATCACTGTAATGGTGTCTTCAAGCAATTTTCATAGACATTCTATATCATTTCTAGATGTAGTAACATTACTATGAAACCTAACATTGTCTTTTCTAGCCTTCAAGATTTGCAATTTCTTGTGGTAGCAGCGACAGACTGTCTTTCTTCTGTGCCAATTTCGTGCACACTGCTTAGCTGCTAGGGCAATGAGCACTAATTAACACTGTTCTGCACTATATAGTGCGCACGCAAGCCTATGTCTCGATAAACATGACCACTACATGGGTGGTATACAACTTGAGAATTCTGGGGAGGCCCCGTCCTGACAACCAAATCGCAGCAGCCTTTGAGACTAAAGTAGTAGTCCCATTTTGCCATAGGTGGCGATTATGAATAATCCTATGGGGCCAAACTTGAACTTTTTGGAAAAAGCATAGAAGGAAACATGCCTGTCATGAACAAGTTTGCGTAATAATATGGGGCCATTTATCATGCTAAGATGTATTTGTTCCATGTAGTATATAAAAAGGACCGTCAACTCAACCTCAATAGTACTTCGTGTTGCAACTTAAAAGCTTAGCTTTTCAAAACTGCATTTGCCTTGTGCCTTAATGTGTCCTTGCAACAGAGACAACTGCAATGAGTAATATGCCCACAGGACTTCCACACATCTCTGTTATGGTACAGTCCATTATTAAATGGACATTATGTCCCTGGATAAGTAGGACAATTACTATCATTTGCATCTTAAAATTGTTCAACAGCTGCTACAGTCTTTCATCCACACTGATGATAGGATCAAGCTTATGCAGCATTTTCAACATTCTTTTTTATACCCTGTTGCCATAAAAGCTTTTGCATGTCAACTGCTATGAAGAAAGTGACAATACTAATATGCTGGTTACAAACAAAAGCTAGTCTGAAACTTGCGCTGCACATTCTTTTTAGCATTTGGTCCCAAATCAACAGCAACATCTGTACATGTAGGGCTTCAGCTTTGAAACAATAAAGCCTCTTGTAGAAAACTTCACAGAATACTAATACTGCTGATATTGTCAAAGGAAGCCAAATACAAGTTGAAAGAGTTCAGGCAACTTTAAATCTGTCTTAGAGAGATTTATAAAGTGCTTACACTGCTTGGCCTATTTGCAATATGTTGTAAATAAATAAATAAAAATGTTTATTTGCTGGCCAATAAATTTTTTTTACATCACCACCTCCCTAAGATGTAATCTCTAAATTCATGACCACTAGGCGTCGCTCAAAGCACGGTTGCAATTGCACAAGAAGTGCATGCACGAAGTCTGCAATATAGGCAGTTGGAAGGTGTACACATGATTTTTTTTTTTGCCGTGCTGTCATGGTTGAAATTCATAGTACTTTCACGTTCCAAGGCACATGGTTGTACTATGTAGCACATGCTAACTTAAGGGGTGTGTGTTCTCAGTAAACATGATTGCTGTATTCTACACCTGTTACTTGCATTAATGGTTATCTTTTTTGTTACAGATGGATCAGTAACAGTGGAGGACAGCATTGAAGAAGTAGCAGCACAGTAGCAGTGGTGGAATCTTTCATTTTTTTACATGTTGATGACATTTGATTACATAAGCCGCCTGTTTGAATTATACAAAAGAGCCATGGATGCAGAACAAAAGATGGTGCAGCTTTTAACCGTGATGTTATGTTTACATGCTGGGACTTCTTACGCAGTTTCATTCCTCTAGTCCATGCACTAAGCCCGATTTGCCTGCATGCGCTTAAAGAGATATATAATGTAATATACAGACCACTGTGCTGCAGTGTAAAAGAAAAATAAATAAATAAAATGTGCATATGCTTAACTGTCTTTACACTCACGTCAAACACTTTATAAATACGGCTTCTCCACCCTTTCCCGTTATCAGAGTGCCTTTTCAATTACCCTCCCTTTTCCCTTTGCTGATAATCATGTGCAGCATGAACTTTAGTGTAAGTGAAGTAAAATTATTTGAAGCACAGTAAATAGCAAGGGCAATAGCACAAATAACAAAACAAAACTGATACTGACCTGTGCTGTAAGAGCTGTGCAAATTACCATAAGGAGTGCACAATGGGTGCCCTGGGTCCGTGCTGCACACTGCTGGAAGCATCTGAACAGTTAGACAGTACTCCATGCACTGGTCACTCCCAGCTATAATGACTGGTAAGTTTCAAGGATTTGATTCCCAAATACAAACTCCTTCATTCTTTCACCCAGTAAAAGAAAAATAGCAAGAAATGCCAAATACTGGGTCCAGGCATGCTTCAGGACTTGCCAAACCCCGGGACGATACCTGTTGAGTGGTGTCAAGAAACTTCAACTAAAGTGCTGAGCAACATCATTTAGCACGGCACACATTTGAAGGAACAAGCTGTGGTAATAAGTAACCCCTCATTGGACATCTTCTATAAACTCAAAGAGCGAGATGTATATAGCATCCATAATGGCTGCCTAAAGCACATGAACAGGGCAAGGGAAGTTGAAATGGCTGCATGTGCACATGCGGGTTGCCAGGTAGAAAGGGCATTGCCACTAATCATAGCCACACACTCTGCACAGCTTTTTCTTTCTGGTGATTGTGCTCCCCGACAGAAAGACCTCAACAGCTGTGAGGCTTTGTGGTCTTTCTGTGTGCAGGCCGGGTAACCTACGTGTGCACATGCAGCCATTTCAACTTCCCTTGCACTGTTCATGCGCTTTAGGCAGCCATTATGGATTAGACTGTGAGGCTGTTGTGGCAGAAATGTTCTTTACCACATGACAAAGCAAATTACATCATGTGGCAAAAATATGTGCTTGTTCACCATGTTGTCAGGTACAGCAGCCAACAAGAGGGTGCTGCGCACAGCTATGACCACAAGTGATTGCATTCTGTTCACCTTATAGGGTATGCCTGTGAATGGCAATATTCCAGCTGTCTTTCAAAAGCAGCATCAAGGGCACTGCTCTGCTTCCTGAGACAACCTGGTGACAACCATGATGGGGTTGCACTAATTTCACAATTCATCGTAATGCATTATTTCAATTCCCTGTAAATATCAAGATGGCCATTCACTTCAATATTGCCATTTCTTTACCACAGAAAATGCACATGTCAATGATCTCTCTTGTTAATAATGTTAATGTGCAGTAGTGCATCACAAAATTGCACAATCTGAAATGGCAGCATTTGCTGACAAGATTACATAAAATATTTAAATTTTCAGCTGTAGTGTAATTAATATATGTTAATGGAGTATACAATACCCAATGCAATTCTGATGTACTAATGCAATAGGTGCAACAAGGTGTGAAAAGTTATTAAAAAAAGCACTCTTTCTCTTCGTAGTACCTGTCTTCTGAACTGCAACATTGAATTCCAAATATCAGAAAAATTAACTGAAATGTTAACTCACAGCAACACTTCAGTTAAAAACAAGCAGCACATACTGACAGATAAGCCTGAATTGCCATATGTGGTGTAGGCATAAGGATACCACAAAATCTCTACTGGGTACTTGATCCTCAGTTTGGCAAAGAAATGCGTAGCATTTGAGGCAGCCCTCCACGTGCTTTGGACACTGGACAGCTGTGTTGTCACTGCACAGCAATAAAATAGATTGCAGTGAAAAATTATGTCAAACATGCATATAAAGTACTCACCATTTCGTTTTGAGTACAGATCTAGAATGTAGTCAAGACTGAATGAAGACATGCTAGAACTGTCTTGTGTGATGATGGAATGCTGCAAAACAACAGATATATATATATATATATATATATATATATCACTAGATAAAGTTAAATGGCTTTGCCTTAAACATAAGTCAGAGTTTCAAAATGGCGTGTGCACAGACTGTAGAGAAGTACCTCAAAGCGGCTGTCATGTGAACCAGGTCGTAGCAGTTCTTTCTGATGAAGCCTCAATTCTGCTGCCAGGGATAGTTCCGAGCCCGAAATGCTGGAGGAATGGTCTATAAATGCTACCCCCTCATATGACACCCTGGTGTAGGTCTGTAAGTTGAGAAAGCATTAAATGACGCTGCAAGCCATCAGTCAGCTCTTGAAACAAAAAAAAGGGACAATTTTCATGTAATAACATTGTTCATACTTTTCCTGAGAACTGAAGCAAAAGCTACGAAGCAATGAAGTCTATTTTGTTCACTTGTACCAGAGGGCACAGCATAAGTTGCATACTACCACGTGTTTCTCAGGTGGATCCAGAATGGCACACCAGCAAGCCGTATGCGCAACATAACCTGCAGCACCTTTCAATTAAGCAATTGTTTTTTTTTTTCTGCGCTGTAGAAAAATTGCCACTATTCAGAAGTGTACAATGTTCAACTTCTTTTATGCATATATTAGAGCATTCATAAAGTGATTAGCATTTTCATTATGCAATGATGAAATTTATTCGGTGCACTGAAGCACACTCAAGAATATTGTCAAATAAAATTTGAAATTCAGCAGAACAGAAGGAAATGAGGTGACCACAGTGAAATGCAAGCACAGCAGCAAGTATGTTTTCAATATTTTTTAGGTCATGTAGAAGGCATTCGCACGAATAAAATTTAACCCAAGATCTCTTGTGAGAAGATCCTAACTTCATAAAGTACCCTCTTTCATGAACTGCAACACCACATGCTAAGCACGATACATTTGACTAACTTGTTGCACTTGATTTTCATTTGATGTGCTTTCCTTCGTTTGAACGCACTTTTGTGATAAGCCTACAAAATTGTGCTATAGTGAATCTTCAGCCAAGCAAAGCATCGCAGCTATACTTTTAGGCAAATGTAGAACAACTTACCGCAATCCTACAATCAAACAGAAGAAGGATTTTCACACAAAGCACGTCAAATTTTCTTGGTAGCGGCATTTGAATGCCGAGACTCAGCTCGTCCATTTTCCCATCATAATCGAAGTCTTCCTCCACATCCTGTAGAGGGGAGAGCAATGTGAAATTACGCAACTGCACTACAGCCTTTAAATTCGTCAAACATCACGGCAGTGCCCAATTTCAAATGAGCTTCGCATATGACCGCTACTAACAGTCAGTGCGAAAACCATTAGTCAAGTAGCGATAGTAACGAGTTGGCTCACCTTGAGTAACTCCTACTTCTAACAAGCACTTACCTCTACAAAGGGCACGCTCAATCCTGTAGCATGAGAGTTTAAGAATGGGTACGAACTCCAAAATACGAGTCCTTCGCCACCTTCCAGCACAACTATCAGACGACGTTTGAACCGAACTTCGGGCTGTTCTTGGTACTGATCAATCTTTTTCCAGAACCCTGAAAACCAAAAACTGCAGCATTAGGTAGAAGGTTAACGCAAATTCACGATAGTAGCGCTCACAGACAAGCTGCTGACACATGTTGCAGACTAGTGCATCAGTGGTCATTGCCAACAAGGAGCAACAACAAGAGCGAAAAAATAATAATTATTATAATACATGCCTAGGTCCTTGTAAGCGAAGATGAATGGAATTACGACTGTTGCAAAGGTTAGAAACACAATAAACACAGTTGCCTTCGAGCATAAGCTAGCTTTATACTTGCGTTGAACGCCTTCGCAAAACAATGTGTACACCGCCATTTGTACACAACAATTGATAGCCACAGCGATGCGGTTGACGAGAAAGTCATTGCAAAATACAAAAAAAACTTGTAATAAATTTTACGTTTTCAACAATTTTTGCTGCTTCCTAAATGTAAAACTCTTTTATAATAGTTTTTCACTCAAGTTTTCAAGGTCAATCGTTATGCTTTTGCCAAAGACTAGGATAGTTTCTTGTCGTTTTTTCTGAAATCGTATTCAATTGGTTCGCGAGAGGGAGCTACGTGCACACAAATGTGAAAACCGGTTTTTCGCGGGTGCCGCTGGTGCTCGTACCCGCTATACCTGCGCGGCAAAGTGTGAAATAACTTTGACATCGACAAAGCAAAGTTTGCGGATTAGGCAGAGTGAGACTACAAACGCGCGGAATATCGTCGTGCTTGCTTTGTGCTGACGCAGATACTTTGTGAGAGGTCCTGAGGGAAGGTAAACCTTTGTTGAGCGTTTTCTGGGCTGTGACAGTGGTGATCGTATGCGTTACCGAACCGATACCGGGATTTCCAACGGCGTTGGGCTAGCGCCTTCAAACCGGCGTCCGGTGGGAAGCGATTGACACTTTGCATCGTATCTCCGTTTGATTGCTGTCACGAAGAAGGCAAGGTGAGTAACATCGATTTCATCTGACCCAGAGACTGGATCATATCGTGCCGGTAGACAGAGGCAGGCAGAAAAAAGAAACGGCACTTGGTTTTTTTTTTTCTGCGTACCTCTTCGGTAGATCCTGCGACCCCGCTACAGGTGGCCTTACTACGTAAAATTGTTCGTTCGCATCACCATATCACTTGTTATAATTTATTTCAACGCCTGACTGAAGTTTTATGCGACAGTTTATATATTAGTGCGTTCATTCTGCAGTTTTAATTGTGTGACGAAGCCGAAACTTAACCACGTGTTTACTCTATTCAAAAATGAATGGGTTAAGCGTGTTAGAAGGTGAATAAAGTCAACTGCTGCCTTCACATTCTTCAGTCGACGCGGTCTATAAAAAATAAGTTATTAAAATAAACTAAAAAAAACGTATGAATGTTGCGTATATCGCGGCAGGTCAGTTTTAGAAAACCCTTTCACGGATTATACTCCGCATAAGTTCTTTTAGGGAACTTAATAGTTATTTGTCTTAAGGTACTTTATTTCCTTTTTACAACGTGGTGGCGTCGCTCTTGCACTCAGCGTGATCAATCTTGTGCCTCACCTTTTTGCTTGCTGCTGTTGATTTATTGTTTGGCCTAAGGTGGCGAATCCGAAACAACCGGTGCAGTATGCTGACCCACGCCGGTCGCCATGTTTAGCCTGTTTGGCTAAGTTACGTGCAGATAAATTATGTTGGACATTCAGAAAGGTTTGTCTCTGCGCTGTGTTACGTAGTGACGTTTGTGCGCGTCTCACGCACTTCTCCGAGCTGAGCCTAACAACGTTGTCTCTCGTGCGTTCTGCGTTGAAGCTTGAGTTGCGCAGTGCTTCTTTTTGTCCCCAATGCCTTCGTTCGTTGCGTCGTTATCGACAGCGGAATGTCGCGACGAGCTCCTTTCGGTACTTCGAATCGCGCGCTGTCGCTGACGGGCGAGCGCAGGTGAATACGCAGGTAGAATGGTGGAGGAGGATCCGTCGGCTGGAACATGATTCAGGCCGCATCAAGGTCTCGCGGAGAACTGGCGCGCCGGATGCCTCTGGCATGACTCGCAAGGTATCCTTCGTTAGCTTGAGAAACAGCCGAAGTATGTGCTCTCTCTCCTCACGTTTTCAACTGTTTGTTATTGTCCTTGCTGCACCGCCGAAGAACTGCAGTGTTCAGTTTGATCACAATATTATTATTTTGGCGTTGTCTCCCGTGAAGTGAGGTGATAAACGTACGGAAATAATGAAAAATGAAATAATGAAAAAAAAAAATGCAGGGACCAAGGAGAACATCTTCGTACTTTTCGCAGCAAATGTGCGACGCGCACGTCATACAAAGTGCAAGCTTTCAGAAGTTGCTGCGGTGAATGTGCCCTATTTGCCTTGTTTCTGAAAAGTGTGCTTGACAAATTGGAAAGCTGTGGTTAAACTGATTGATTCATATTAGTCACTGAGAATACTTTCTCACCTATATTCAGTACGAAAGGTGATGTTAGAGGAGGTTCAACTCGCCCCCCCTCCCCTTCCAAAATTTTTACATGTGTGTATATAAAATGATACGCGCAGACATAAACACATGCATGCATTGTCGATGTGTGTGTCCGACTCCCCCTCCCCTCACCCCTTAAAAAAAAAAGAAATCCATGAGAGGTACGCCTGGCAGCGCGGTAGCTATTTCTGTGCAGTTTGAGCCGCCTTTACGTACTCCAGTTCGTCAGCTAACTTTGCTGGTCGATGCGGAAGCAGGGTCTGTGGTTACTTCACGTACACAAAATCCCCGCCGCCTACACTTGTTGCGTGACATTAAGCCACAACTGTGCAGATCCTTCAGCTTAGGCAAATAGACAAATAGGAGCATTTCTATGTTAAACTCAACGTTAACGGACTGGATGCCTTCTGAGAGGGATGTAAGAGGATGTAGAAGTATAGTAGCCATTAGAAGTGTTAACCGACCTCCATATTGTGGTGGCAAGTATATATATTACGGACGCGAGGCCGATCTGATCTGGACTGGTCACCTTGGTCTTTACTCAGACTGTATCATAAATGCTTAACAATCTTCTTTGTATGTATAATACCTATGAAGCAACCAAAGAAAAAAAGAATGCGTGGAAGTCTGTATTGTACCCAGCATATTTATTCAACAAATGAAGCAGGAACTTGACTGTTAATGTTTTTTTTTTAACTCTTGGTGAACTTCGTTCAGTTTGTGAGGTGCGTGTCTGTGTGGTATATGCAGACTCTTCAACGCCGAGCTCGCTGGAGGTATACTGCGTTCGTTTCCCAGTGCCGCCCGCACGCATTGGTTAATCTAACGGGGAGAGAGTGAAACGCAACCTGGCGATCGGCTTTTTGAGGAGAAAAAAGGCGCCATGTTCGCCACTTTCGTTAGTTCGCGGCTCAACTGCTTGTGCACTTGTATACTCTTCTCGAACGGTGTGCTCTCATTTGATCTCTCTCACTCTCTTCGATAGCCGCACAGCTATTTGTCTTTTAGTTGGAAACGGTTCACCCTTAAGAAGCGCGAAAGAAAGAAAAAAAAAAAAACACAGGGATGAAAATACACACACAGGACAGGCACTTTGTGGCAATTATTTTTATTAACGGAAAGCCCAGACTTATAATCCGATCAGAACTGCGCAAGGTACTTGAATTTACACAGCGCACATAGTGAAACACGCGAAAAAATTAGTCTCACAGAAATGCAGATAGTAGCGATTTCTCTTTGTCCGATATGGACATGGAATAATGACTCACGCAGTCATATTTATCTTTGTGCTGTGAAATGAAAAAAAAAAATGCTTCTACAATTTCCATAGATGTTTCGTCGAAGTTCATTTGAAATCGAAGAGGATGCGTTGACATTCGATGCAATTAAGATTGTGTATATGATAGCCGCGACGTTTGGGCACGCGTATGCTATGTAGGTCAGACTGCGGCAGGTGTGTGAATGCAAGATTCAAGAGACCACACGACTGAAACGACGTCCTAGCACACACCTTGTCCTTCACTGCGTGGGTGATTTAACTCCCCAGTGCTTCGCCCTCTCGTCAGTGTGCATTTCGTGGAGATGCGTGGAATTTTTTTTTTCTTGCTCCTTACGCATGTACGTTTATTGTTAGATTGAGACAGTGCCTATACCGTATCTTTCCCTTGGCGTCTTTCGTTATAGCAAAGCATCGCTACCCCTTTATCTACCTTTTTTTTTTATATTTCATTTCCAAGACTCTATGCCGTGTTAGCAACCCTTGTGGGTTACAGAAATCAGCGCATTTTCTAACTTCAAAAGCCCTTTCTGTATCCGTCATAATCATCATCGGCCTGATTGCGGCCGCATCAGGGCAAGGGCATCTGGCATGTTCCGCCAGTCAACACTGACCTTTGCTTGCTGCTGCCACGTTTTAATCTCATCTGCTCACATAACTTTGTCTATTGCTCGTTAGTTTTCCTTCTCTTATAGTCCAGTTAGTTACCCTTGGTGACGAGCGGTTATCTACGCGCTACGTGCCCTGCTGCCCATGTCGATCCTTCTTGATGTCAACTATGATGTCTAACACCCGTCTGTTCCCTGACCCACACACCTCTTCTTCTGTCTCTTAAGGTTACACCTATATATTTTCTTTTCATTTGTCGCCGCGTCGTCCATAATTTGAGGAACCCTCTTTGTAAACCTCCAGGTTTCTACACCGTAAGTAATTACCGGTAAGATGCAGCTGTTATATACTTTTCTCTTGGGCGATAGGGATATAACTGCCATTATGATTTGAGAACGCATGCCTTATGTGTTTCACCGGCCCCATCCTTATTCCTCTAGCTATTTCAGTCTCGTGGTTTGACTCCGCGATTGGTATGCCTGTCCTCAAGTGTTGCGATACCTATACATTGATGGATCGCGTCCCTGTGCCTTTCCTTCTTTCTTTTTTTCCTCCTGCGGCACTTTGACACTGAGGATGTACTTTTGTGTGAAAATACTTTGTCACGGTAGTTTCCCACAATAGTTTGATGAAGGTCGAACCTTTGTGATATACGTGTTTAGGGATGGTCGCCTGTTATTCCTTCGAATGTGCTCTCTGCTTTGCTCGAGCAGTGTCGAGGTGGTGGGGCTACTCCACGCCCGGAGAATGAGCGGCGGCCAGAGACGCCTGCGCGCGTCCCGTCGGCGCGCGGCGTGTGCCGGCACGCGTTAGTTTGCCCCAAGTCGGCCGCCGGTTTTCGAGCGCCGACAAGGAGATAAAGGTGAACGAATCGATTAATCGTTCTCGCCGAGTCCTTGACTGTCGATAACGTCAGTAAACCCATTACCTTGCCGCTGGGTGCCCGCCATTAATTATACGCTCGGACTCTCTTCACCCGCCCCTGCGCTTACACGTCTTCGCGACCGTGATGCGGCTCTCTATGCTGTCACGCGCGAGTCTCGTTTCTTCGGCATCCCTCCCCCACACCCTTCCCTTTTTTCGTTGCTTTCGAGTCAGCTGAAGGGAGACGATCCGCCGCTTCCTGTGTCTGAACGGATGTGCGGCGCGCCGTGTCTGCAGGTTACGAAGCTCCTCTTTGGCTCGCCGTATATGGCAGTGTTCGATCGCTTGCCTGCCGAGTTTCCTTGTCCGAAGACGAGTGCTCTGAACGCGCACGAGCTGCAAGGCGCACGCGACGTATGTTGAGATAGTGTGCTTGTTCATACGTCATGTCACGCCGGCGTATTGAGCGGAGCCACTGCTTTTCCTCTATTCCTGTACACCACCGTTTGCTTAATTGTCACCGGCCTGTGTACTTAATCGCCCATCGAAACAGCGTTGCAGCATATTCCGTTTATGCCACCGTGCTGCAAAATATGCGCCCGCATTCACAGCTTCTACACGAGAATCGTTCGCATGTAGGGGAAAATTTAATGAAAGTCTGATCCTGGAAATATCATTAGTAAAGCTGGAAAAAATAACAAATAGCACTCACGAGTTAAAATTTTTTTTTAATTTCGGCTCATGGTTGTCGAGAGACACCGTGACGACGAAACGGTCCCGCAGCCGTGACGACTGTGACATGCCACGGAAAGGAATGAAGTGATTACTGGGCCCGCAGCCTGTTTATATTCTGCGGATTATCGACAACGGCCTATATTTGCCATTGGATCATCAGATTGTCGTTGTACCACAGCCCGCTCGTGGAGGGCGTTGTGCTAAAATGGTGATAATCCTGTCTTCCAGATCGCGCCGATCGCGGAGATACATATACTAAGCTTGTCATCATCATCATCATCCTGACTGCGCCCACTGCAGGGCAAAGGCCTCTCCCATAATCCGCCAACCAACCCGGTCATGTGCTTTCCGTTGTCACTTTATAACCGCCAACTCTTTAATCTCATCGGCCCACCTAACTCTCTGTCTCCCCTTCGTGCGTTTGCCTTCTCTGGGAATCCCGTCAGGTACCCTTATATGATGACCACCGGTTATCCTGCCTACGCGCTACGTGTCCGGTTCATGTCCATTTCTTTTTCTTGATTATCGTTAGCCCCGGTTTGTTCCCTGGCCCACTCTGCTCTCTTCTTCTCTCCTAAGGTTACACCTATCATTTTCTTTTCCATCGCTCGCTGCGTCGTCCTGAATTTAAGCTGAACCCACTCTGTAAACCTCCAGGTTTCTGCTCCGTAGGTAAGTACTGGCAAGATGCAGCTATTATATACCTTCCTCTTGAGGGATAGTGTCAATCTACCAGTCATGATTTGAGAGTGCTTGCCAAATGTGCTCCACCCCATTCTTATTTTTCTAGTTACTTCAATCTCGTGGTTCGGCTCCGCGGTTATTACCTGTTCTAAGTAGACATATTCCTTTACAACTTCCAGTGTCTCTCCACGTATCACAAAGTGCTGTTTTCTGCCGAGATTGTTGCACATTACTTTAGCTTTGTTCATTTTAATTTTCAGACCTACTTTTCTGCTTTCCGTGTCCAGTTCAGTGATCATGAACTCTTATTCGTCCCCTGAGTTACTCATCAAGGCAATGTCATCGGCGAATCGCAGGTTACTAAGGTACTTTTCATTAAGTCTTATCTCTAACTCTTCCCAGTCTAGGGTCCTGGATATCTCTTGTAAACACGCGGTGAATAGCATTGGAGAGATTGTGTCTCCCTGCTTTACACCCTTCTTTATTGGGATTAAGTGACTTTTGAAAGGGGAAAAGGAAGAAATGAGCGCAGCTCCGTTACTGCCTCTCTCTCAATGGAGGGCACCTCCACAGTTCTGCGCAGGGAATGGGGGTAAGGAGGGATTAAAAAGTATAGGGATGAATTAAAGGTATAGAGATAGAGAGAGGAGGAGGAAGAGAGAGAGGCGCAGGGACAGCCACATACGGAAGGAAGGAGAAGATAGGAAAGATGGACACGGTCGCAGAAGTCGGAGGATGGGGCACCACTTAGCGAGAGCTCTTGTCGGCGTGTCAACGCTAATGTGTCAACGCTAATGTCGGTCATCTCATTTAGTGCCTCGAATCGATTCTGAAGCAAAACTGAATTCCTGTATTTTCCCTCTCTCCGCCAGTTCATTAATTGGCTTCTTGCGTATCAGTTTTTTTTGCTTTTTTGAATCTAGGTGAATACTCTCTTACCATTCTATGGTCACTGCATCTAATCTTGCCAACTACTTCTACATCCTGTACATTGTCTGAGTGTGCACACAGAATGAAGTCAATTTCATTTTTTTGTTTCGCCATTAGGACTTCGCCATGCCCACTTACGGTTCGCCCGTTTTCTGAAGAAGGTATTCATAATCTGTAAATTATTTCGTTCTCCGAACTCAACTAATAACTCCCCTTTGAAATTTCTAGAGCCGATGCCTTATTCCCCCACTGCATGGTCTCCGGCCTGTTTCTTGCCTACTTTGGCATTAAAGTCGCCCATAACAAATGTATATTGTGTCTTTACTTTATTAATGGCTGACTCGATGTCGGCGCGTAGGCCTGTACCTTTTTCATCTCGCACCTTTTGTTAAACTTAATTATGATACTCGCCACCCTCTCACTGATGCTATAGTATTCTTCTATGTTGCCAGCGATATCCTTGTGTATGAAAAATCCCACTCCTTGTTCCTTTCTGTCAACTAATCCACGGTAGCATAGAACGTGCGCATTCTTCAGCACTCTATAAGCCTGACATGTCCTTCTAACTTCGCTGAGCTCTATTACATCCCATTTAACACCCTCTAATTCCTCGAATAGCAAAGCTAGACTATAGCCTCACTAGATAGCGTTCTAATGTTCAGGGTAGCCATGTTCAGATTCCAATGGCGGCCTGTCCGTACCCAGGGATTCTTAGCATCCTCCACTGTGTCACAGGTCTGACCGCTGCCTTGTACAGTTGCTCTACAGCTACTGGGGACTGAGGGCCAATGGTTAATTGCTGTGTTCATGGGAGGTTGTGGCCAGGTGCTGCACCAGGGTGGCCAATCCTGCTCGGGGGAGGGAGGGCATTACCAGCAGGTGGTCGGCAGTCAGGGCGCACCCCAGACCTCTTTTTTTCTTCTTTTTTAACGATTGGTAGGAACTGTATGGCATAAGCAACGAACTTGACTATTGTGCACTGCGGCGAATACGTAGCGTAGCCGGGGAGGGAGAAAGGAGGAGGGAGGGCAGGGTGGTTGAAATTTTGTTCCGAAATTTTCCAATTTTGCATGTGTATATATTTATGCACATTACAAACACACGCACGAACATGCATAAAGGTTGGTCGAATCCTCCCCCATTTCGCACACTCATACAAATCTGGTTATGCCACCGGTGGCCAGTGATCATTAATTTACAAGTAGAAGTTTTGCAAAACCGCTTCGAACACACGATCATTTCTAGTTAAAGGAATCGTGAAACGTTTCCCAAAATTTTTCAACTACCGTCGGTGTATTCAGGAACCTGACCGTCCATTTACTGCTATACCGTGACTGGTTTGATCGTTTGGGTTCACTGTATGGTTAAAAAAGCGCGATTTCGGTTTACCAGCCCACGTTCCCGTCAACTGTGCAGCCGACGTCACTTTAAGACAGCCAACGAAAAGCCTCTGTCATCGACAAAGCACGACGACGCAGCGATGTTTTTGAGCCTTAGGTAACCGTGGTTCGTAGTCATACTGTTTCGATTACGGCGCCGTCACCACCCTAACAGTACCACTTCACGGACAGAGCGTAGGATTGCTGACCTTCCCGTCGTCTATAGAGCGGATTGGGCTCTTTGAGCCGTACGCCGACGCACCCATGCGAGTGTGAGATCGGCCATCGTCAGGGCAAGACTGCAGCGGCGGCGGGAAAGCCTGTGACCTAAAAGCACTAGTATCGAGACCCCGGGGCAGGACCTCCGCTTGCGGAAGCCCCGAACACCACTCTTTGTGCTACCGTCGAGGCCATCGCGGTTGATAGCTCGAAGCCACACTGCTCTGCGCTGTGGGTCGCGAACGTTGTTAGCACTTCAATAATTAGTTGTGTGTCACTATCTGACGACGCACACGGTTGGCATAGCTAGAATTAGACATCCAGAAACTGCAGTAGAACACAAACTGACGCAACAAGTAAGGAAGAAAAAAAAACTCGGACGCTGTACCAATCGAGCCAAAGCAACCGGAGGGAATGCAAGGATACAGTGGCTAGGAAGGATGCACAAGTGACATAGCCCGCGTAAGCGGAACCAAGCAGGTCACTCGCTCTAATTGCACAGCATACATGCCCTGTTTTTATTTTCTTTTCTAAGTTTCTATAAGTCTATTACGTTAGAGCAAAATAAAACTAACGCTCTGTTCGTAACGTCTCTTACTCTGACGTTTCACTGACGTCACATGTAAGTGCCTAAGCGGCCAATGGTGCCGCATGGTCGCTGGCGAGCCTAAAAAAACTGCGATTTCAAACGGGCGTCATCAATTACAGACTTGATTTTGTGCCGAAATATTTTGGAATATGTATATCTAATCCTTATTGAAGCAGGGGAAAATGCAACTAGGAAGTTTTATTTTCGTTTCACCACCCCTTTAACGCCTATTCTCGAACACAGTAACATTGATGTGATTCAGTCAGTGCATCATCGGTTCTCGCGGTTTTGCATGTTGTGCCGAAGTGTGCAGTCCTGTCACTCAGCTGCTCCCCCTTTTTTTTATTCCTTAACCTGAGTTTTATTGTTATATGTGCATGGGAAGCTGACATACATTCAACTGGAAATGATGATGACGGTGAATGGAGACTTCGAGTAGACCCCTGAAAGTATACCTTGTTTGCGTAGCAATTTCTTAGCTCCCGCGGTTCCTCAGGGGCCACGCCCGAAGCAACTTCTTCGTGCTGGCAGCGAATGTTCACGGAAGTCCAGAGTGCGCCGCTTTTGGATTCCTTCCCGTCTGTTTGCGATGAAGTTCGCCGTTGTCGACCACTCCCCTGCTTTCATTTTTTTTCTTATTCTTTCTTCGAGAGGCGTTTCGCGCCAGCGCTTCTTAGTCAGAAGCCAAGCAGTTGCGAACCTCTGCATTTATTTGCCTAATGTACAAGCGCGCGGTGGCTGGTTTTTAGCACCGCACGTATGTTATAACGTCACGCGCGCATACATTTAGCTCTTTTTTGTATCTCCATGAATTCTTTCGGTGGCCTTCTCTGGAGATATGCGAATTCCCAATGCGCCTACTCATATCCCGTGATATCGTGCTTGCACTTTAGTGTTGTTGTTTTTTTTTTGCCTCCATGGAGTGGTAGAAGAGCGACTGCCATAGCGCAGCGGTTCTTATAATGGAGAAGCATATACCGACTTCGCACACGGCCAGTATTTTGTAACGTTAAGTTTCATTATCCCATTCGTATATACCGCGCGGTGCGACGAGAGGCTGATTC
Source organism: Rhipicephalus microplus (assembly GCF_043290135.1). NCBI lineage: Eukaryota > Metazoa > Arthropoda > Arachnida > Ixodida > Ixodidae > Rhipicephalus > Rhipicephalus microplus. The sequence goes on from NC_134710.1 coordinate 80,886,787, forward strand.
CAGCGACAACGGTATCGTGGTACTTCTATCCGAACCAGCGACGAAGGGAATGGAAAATGGGGGCCCCCGTATCTGCTGCCGTATACCTGCTGCGCGCGCGCGAATGAGGAGTGGGCTAAAATCGCCAAGCAGCCCTGCGTGGCACACTTTTGTGTGTGGATTTCGATCACTCGTGGTTCCTTAACGTGCGCCTAAAACTATGTGAAGGAATGTGTTCGGGTCCCGCCCCTATATAGTAATGTAGCCGCTGCGACCCAAGTCGTACTCGGCAGCCCGACTGCGCGCTGCTTTGGCGTATCAAAGGAGCCCTGCATTGCCTCCATTTATTCACTGTCCGTCGGGAGCGATGTTGTCAACAGGCAGTCTCTACGTGTTGCCGACTGTTCCTGCAGGTCATCACCGAAAGGTCAGTGTGGGAGATGTCCACATTAAATGACAGCCAGCCGCTCACTATTTGCGACTGTCATGTTCGCGGAATTTACATCAACTTGCGGGAATGGCACCTCATTAGCGGCTGCAAATGGGCGTCGGTGTATATGTTAATAACGAACGCGCTCCGTGTTTAGCCGTACTCGCTGTTACCGCGTCTTCTGTCGCGCTGCATTGCTTGCCGCTGATTCAAAACATATTTAACGATTCGGTGACGTGGAGAAGGGCTCTTCATTTTGTCACGATGTAGGTACGCATTTCGTTCGTTTGCATGCGCTTGTGTGAAATAATAAACCCGCCGTGGTAGACTACTAGGGCAAGGTGCTCCACTGCTGGCCCCAAGTTCGAGGGATCGAATCCGGGCCGCGTTTCGATGGAGGCAAAATTCTATAGAAGCCCTGTTGTGACTGGCGCCACAGCTGACGAGGGAGCGGCGCTGTTTGGATCTTCAAACAAGCAGCCGACAGGCCGGCTGCCTATGACCGCCAGGCATTGTCCCTCATAGCCGGAGGGTGAGACGTCGTGTCGCCACGACGCCCTAAGCTGTTCAGGAGACGACAACGGGTACAGCATCTTCCTTGGAAGAGACCGCGGCGGCCGCCACAAATCGCCCCGCTAATTAGGCGAGCTGTTCGCCGGACCCTTTGAAGTATGCTGTCAGGAGCTTGGGACCCCTCGACCAGCGGCACACACACGACGAGGGAGAGCCCCGCTGGCGCCACCTTGGATTGCAGTGATCACAGCTCAATATTGGGCGTTCACGTGGGCCGTGCATGCTCGCCACCCTCGCCAGTTGTGTGTGATCTGTGATTGGACAGTACCATCTGAACGTGTTCCCTGATCTAGGGATCTGGGGAGCACACACCCTTTATAATGAGCCACCCGGCTCATTCGAAGGAGCTCCATGCAGGGGAACGCCAGATTCGAGAGCTCGCCATGTAAGAAAGAGCTATTTATGTACCAGAGCTCGCCATGTATATAATGTAAATAAACCTTCTTCAAGTATTCTCCTCCTCCTGCCTCGACAACTTCATCCCGGACCTCCGGTGCCTGCAAACCCCGGTCGCAACAGTCCGTAGACTGGTGGATGTTGGCGCACGTTGAAGAACCCCAAGGACTCAAAATTTCCGGAAGCCTTCTCATAATAATATCGCAAGCTTTGGGACGTGAAACCTAAACAATTATTATTATGTATGGGATAATATTTCTCGGCTTTTACAAAATACGTGCAGAGGCCGCAATATGATTATTAGTCACGTCGTGAGAGACCCGGTATTAGTTTGGGCCATCTGGAATTCATTAACGGGTCAAAGCACCCGGGTGTTCTGTTCTTCGAATTTCTGCTGCACCGGTGCCCTCGGGCTTAGCGTATGTGCGAAGGTAGGCATGTCTTGTATGTATTTACACACACACACACACACACACATCGCGAAGGGCAGTACCGAGGTCACACTTCGGCATTGCGGCTCGGGACAGAAATCACGTCGTTGAAGAGTGTGAACTTGACGGCAAATCAGGGTGCGTTATTCAGTGCTATCTGAGCGCGCGTCCCCGATGCAGGTCCGATACATGCATATGCCGGTCGCCGCCGATGGGAAACGCGCGTCGACGATCCCCCGTTTCGGATCTCCTCGTGAGAGAGCCTCCCTCGTAATGCGCCCGGAGGGTGAATGTCCCGCGGGGAGGACCGCTGTCGCATCCATATTCACGAAGAACGCACGTCGTCCATGCGAGACCGCTAATAGGCGGCGGCGGCCCTCCCCTTTTCCGATCGCTCGCACCCATCGCCGCGAACCCGCGCGAATATCCGTGGTGCTCTCGCCGGACACATCGCGCACACCGTAGAGACTGGTACAGAGTGCGGTGAAGGCAGCACGCGCTCACGGTTCGTCGGGCGTTTGCGCTGACGCAACTGGGAATGTACACACCGTTCCGCCTGCACGCGCGTCGGGCTCGAGCCCGTCGGGTGGCGTAACGCGGCAAAGGTTACGAGACACCGCCCTCCCGCTGCGGTGGCCTGCAGGCGCGAGAATTATGCCGAGTGGTGTCGCTGCTGTCGTCTTCGTGTGCCGGCGCGTGTGTTGCGTCTGACCCGACGACCTTGCCCCGAGGTCACGGGCATTTGACCCCTATGAGTTACTTTTTAGCTCGCGGATTGATTAGAAAAGTTGCGACCCCGCCTGCTTTATACTTAGTTGACGCTGCCACTGTATGGAGAGTGAAGGTGCTCGAGTGTGTCAGTCGCGCTTGTTGCGCGCGGAAGTCGCGCACCGCTGATGCTGAACTGTTTGCGGTTATATATTTTGGTGCCAGGTGTGGCGGTAACGATGCATTGTTGATACTTCTTGAATTCGCGGTTTGCCGGGAATCTATCTTCAGGAATCGCCGGTGACGGAATGGGGGGGGGGGGGGGGACATAATGTTTCAGAAAATGCAAAAACGAGCACTTCTGCACTTGCAGTGATAAAAGTGCTGCTCCGATTGCTCCATACTGCTTTAATTGAGAAATGCTGCTCCATGCTGCTCCAACGTGCAATATTTCCCACTAGCTGCGCTAAACTTGCTCCAAAATGGTGATGGCAAACTAAAAAGAATGAAATTGAACCATGGGACCGTCCCGTGAGCCTAAGCGAAACCAAAAGCAAGCTGTATGCGCGCTATAATCCTTGTATGAAAACTCAGTAGCGTAAATCCAGCAAAATCACAAGGGGTTACACATAACAGGCCACAGTGACCAATTCGTATTTTTATTATGGGTTGTATTTTTATTTAGATGAGAATTAAATAATGCTTTCAAATTGAATTTAAAAGAACAATCATGGTGACCGAGCTCGAGCGATTGCATTGTTCTATTCAGCCTTTTTTTTTCACCTTTTTGCGATTTTCATAGTTCACACAGCTGAAGGGAATTTAACACAGGTACGCAGTAAAAGATAAAGAGTCTTTTAAAATGTTGATTGCGTTATACTTAACTGTTAGCTCAGTCATATCACATGCTCAAGCTAAGTTTCAAGGGGGACACTTGCAAGGGCTGTCCTCCCCAGCCTGAACACAGAAAATTCTGGGCTGCTTTGACCCAGCTCCGCATCCATGATTTACACCAGTGATGCTACTATAGACGGTTTCAAGGTCACAAGCGTTGTTTAAAAAAAAAAAAAAAAAACTTCTGGTCACCTCGTTTACGAGCCCCTAACATCAAAACTGAAAGCACGTTTTCAATTTCTTTTCAAGCGTAAGGAAACTATCTCTCTCGTTTTTCACTTAAAAGAAACGTGCGTAAAGTACGAAGGAATGTAGGTCAAAAGAACACTTGTTTGAATATATTTTGCCAAATACGAGAAAGAAACTGTAGAAAATTAGCGGGCTATTTCCTAAAGCTCTTCTGATTCACCAATGCTGTTAAAGCACATCGGTGGACAAAACCGGAGGTCATCAAGGGGCTGTGTTTGTAAGCCTTGAAAGGGTATATGTGGTTTGTATGCTAGCTGCATACTAGTATAAGGCGTGTTTAATAATAAATATAAATATTTATTAGATGCTTATGTGATATTATAGACTGCAGGAGTCGTTAGGAACATGCGTCTGCTCTGAAAACGCCAGTAGCGACCCTAAGCTATAGAATTTTTTTTTCTGCTTGGAAGTCACTTAAGCCTGCTATAAAGCGTCATTTTTCTTGCTCCAGAAAGCAAAATGTCGTTTCTATCATTGCACTTGTAGCCTATACTTAAGGCGAACAAAGCTTGCAGGCATTCTAAACGACCACTTTCAAGTCTTCGACGCAGTCTTTGCAGTTTATTCGACAGAACACATAGTTTTGTTACTCATTTATGTTTTAAGTAAACAGTTGGGAGCGATCCCCTGCCTCTCTCTATCTCTTTCGGTGGAACATTGCTAGAGTGGCTGGCTGGTTGCAGCCTGTTTGGTTCTTCTTCAGAAGGCGTTAAGTAGCGGTGCGCATATACGACGTCCTCTGGTGCTCAGCGCGGACTACTCAGTGGAAATGGTTCGTGTAGACTATATAGACCTTTTACAGCAACTAGTCTGCGTAGAATACGTACTCAGATATGTAATATACACGACCCTGAAGCATGCTCCAATGTCCCTGATTGATTTGATAGTTGAAAGTCGCCAAGGTTGTAGGCGATTTTCGCAGAGTATAAAGTTTATTCACGGCGTTTGTCAGTAAACTTCACAAATGATAGCATTGGTAGGTTGACAGGCTTTTAATATTGATTTATATACCTTTATGTGTGGTTATTGCTAATTGTACGAGAATATCTCATTCTCGTACAATTATCATTAATTAACCACCATGACTATTGCAGCCGGGCTATATTAACCCTTCCGTATAAAAAAGCCGCAAATGTGAAATTACGTAGTCCCTGCAAGTGAGAATATAGTACAGTCGAACCCGAGTATATCGAACTCTGGTTAATCCAATTATCTTTTATATTGCATAGGAAAATAGATGGCTTTATCGAACGAAAATAGCCGGCACATTGGATATATCGAATATCGGGCAGCGCGAGACGCGCCAAGAAGTTGGCAATTACCCTCACAAATTTTTGGCTTTTTTTTGAACGTAGGCGTGCACTTTAGAGAGAGAGAGCAGTTGGATTAGAAGGGTGCAGCGCCGAGCGAGTAGAAACTACCGCTTGCCGTCGCGTGTTTTCCCTTATGGTTCCTCGTCGTTACGCCGTTGGCCCGGCGGGCGGAGTTGCCGTCCGCTTGTGAGCTGGTTTTGTTCACGCGTTGAATGCCGTAAAACTGAAGAACCCGATTTTCTCCGCAACTGAGCTGGTGACAACAAACACAGTCGAATGGAGAGAACAGAGGTCTTACGTTGCCGCCGCTTACAGCATCCATATAGAAGCACGCTGAAATATATGACATTAAAAAACATAGAAGTGTGGCGGTTTGGGCTAGTTGGTATGACATGACGATAGTTATAGCACGAGAACAGAACGACGGCAAAGGGACAAGAAGGAGACGTCCCCTTCTTGTCCCTTTGCCGTCGTTCTGTTCTCGCGCTATAACTATCGTCATTGAAAAACAAGGCTGCCAGGTTAGGGTAAACGCTTCCGGTGCCGGACGAATACGCACCGTAGCGTGCGAAGTTCTTGAGGCGCTGTTTACATATATACCGTCTTCTCTCGCGTGTAATCAATTACTGAATATGTCTCCTCACCTCAACTAGTGACTGCGTCAGACGAAAAAAAAAATAACTAACAAAAACGCGCATTTTTTGAAGGCGTTTTCATTATTCCGAAACAATGCCGGAAAGTCAACTTGCATGCGTACAGAAATTATCATTCACTATACATTAATTTCGTTGAAGATTGTATATTGAATTATCGCACATATTTCGAACCCGAATTTATAGAGTTCGATAAATTCGGGTTCGACTGTAACAACGATAAGATAAACCAACTAAAAGTATAGGTTCTTGCTTCTTCTCTGATTTCACTGCAGCAACCAACGTTTCGCTCGCGTTGGGCACTGCAGTGAGCTGTTATCTCGCTCTGGTTAACTAATTACGTCACTAATTAAGAAGACGCTCGTATGCAGCCGGAAATAGCGGCCAGGCAACGTAACACAGTGTTGGCTGTGTTTTTTGTTTATTAATCGTTCGGTGCCTGCCCGAATTGATTGGGATGCGCGTCGTATGCATATGAGACGGCGTCAGTAATGAAAACGCCACGCCAGACGTGGTGATGAGGTGGCGGCGTGACTCGTTTATAAATGGCCCTGGGTGTATATATGTGGCCCGCATTATATGTCGTGTCTACTTGCAGTATTCGTGGCATGATCTTTCTTTCGATTTCAGAAAGAGGTCAGAAACAACTTTATAAACTATAACGGTTACAAAGATTATTAAGAGTGGTTGTGATAATCTTCAGAGAGGTGTATACTGGCAAACACCGTAGCATCATGTAGGCGACATTGTGTAATCAGATTGTTACCTGTTTACGTAGCTCGTTGTTAACATCCTATAACCAGTCGCCCCTCACTGTAAAGGAAAATAGGACAAGAATCCCTGCTCTGTCGCTGGTCAAAATTTGTGATGGCGGAGGAAGAGCCGCCGCTAACAACATCCATGCTTCTGGTTAAATGCTTCATTAAACACGTATGCCTTCTTTGTTTTCATTCATCCTCGTTGGGCGAATACAAACAGTGAAGGAAACAGGAACAATGGCTGGAAGGAAAGGGGGTCGGCATATTTCAAGTGTCCCGATAAATGGAGGGGGACGCTTGCTTGATTAGGGGCAAGCGTCCCCCTCCATTTTGCGGTGTACTACGGGCACCTAATTCCAGACAACCTTTTCTTAAGAGTCTTACGTGTGTGCTGTAGGGAGCTCGCCACAGAATCTGACGACTGTTACGTAAACAAGCCCGCATTGCTACCTTCGTCCCTTTGCCGCGTAAAACTGGTAAAAAAAAAAAAAAAAAACTCGCGGTCGTTGAAATCGTGAGAAATAGAAAGCTGTGTACGCTAAGCGCCATAACGCTGTTTCAGTTATGCGTGTACGTTCTGGAACCTTCTGTAGTGTTTTATCGATTTCGGTTAGTCCATGCCGTGTACAGTCGCTGTACGGACGCGGCATTCTTGGAGCGAGTTGCTTTCTAAATGGTGTATGCTTGACTAATGTATAGCCTTCCTTGCATCATGTTACTTTGAGCGTTACTTTGAGAGAGTGTTCACGATCCCGTGCGCGTGTGGGTTGAAGGGGAGGCGGGGCTAGTTTTGTTGTTTGTACTGTGCGGCTTCACCTCCTTTTTGGCTGTCTCGGGCGTCGAGCAATTTGCGGCTTTAATTAACAGCCTGTCTGTTTTCCGCTCCCGCCTTCCGATGCCATTTTTCCTCCCCGAGCTGTCTGCGCCAGCTTTCGCGGCAGCCTTCCCTGCCTGCGGGATGACGGTTCGACACGCGTACGGTACAGCCAGTATCTTTCCCCGTGTTGCTTTTCCTTCTTTACTGCTTGCTGCGCACCGCGAGAAATAATTAGCGAGATCGGCTTGCGCAATTAATTGCTCCTTGGTGGATGCGACTGTAGCTGAGTCGTCTCGTTGGTGGGCTTGCCGCGCCGCTTATTGCTAGGTGGTCCGGTTATATACCCGCATACGTATATATAGCCGTAAACAAATTGCCATAACCGGCCTCTTATGTGCGGTGCAGGAGCCGCGAACTTATTCCGGAGCGCCCGTTTACGTCATCTCCGTTATTGCGCGGCGAGACGCGCGCCGTAACAAACCGCAATGCCACAACTCCGTGGCAGCAGGAATGTACGGGTAAGGCGTGTTACTGCAGCTGCTGGTAAGAAACTGTATCGAAAGAAAGGGTAATTAATTCAAGGGAAAGTTAATTCATTCATGTGAAACGCATGTACGTGTTTTGGCTTGCTGATACTGTACTACACGCTTCGACTTCGGAGCGTCGTTGATTTGTTTATTGATTGCATCGGTAATGTATCCCCAAACGACACAGATGCAATGGGAAACAGCGCTGGGAAATGGTGTTCCAGCTTTTTCACCACCTGTGATTTCTTCTTTTTTACGGCGTTTACTGGCATCCTGCATGCTTGTGTTATAGTCTCTCATCAAAATACGGCCGCCGTCCGATTTTTCTTTCTTTATTTTTCGGCATTACATCATTCTGCAGTGGAAGACGTCAGAGTCTGTGATATTTACTGAGGAGTGCAGCAAAAAAAAAAAAAAAACAATTTACTCTGCTCTTTTGTACCACCCAGACTGAATTGCATTCAGGCGAAAATGCACAGATCCAGATACAAGCACGTAATTGTTCGATGTACGTTCTCGTCCCTGTCAAACATTTGTGCTCGATCCAAGCAGTTAATTAATTTACACACGTCTAATTTAAAAGTTGTGGTCTCGTTTAATTGCGGTGTTTACAACTCTTTGTAAATATTTCGTCGTTCGCATGAGTAGAATACACCAAATATTGCACAGTGATCGTGTGCCTTCCCTTCCTCGCAAGCTCGGGAGAACGTTCATATATACGACTTCTTTATCGTGTGGGATATGGTAAAGTTACGTTGAAATGTATGTTGTGGTGCAATCGCAGTCTTCGTTGCTAAAGCTTGGCTAAATAAAGCTCTCGCATCTTCCCAGTTATCGTATAGTTCAGTGTGGTTCCCATGCAGGTGCACGCTTTCCGCGTATAGAGCGCGTGTCATGGGCGCGCGTTGATTCGTCCTCCAAGTACGCGTGCGGGATTCGTCATTCGGGCAACATCTCATTCCGATCTCGTCTTGCGCGAGCCGACATTGCCTGGACAGCTTTCGGCGAGCCCGGGCCATGGCATCGACGAACAAAAAAAAAAAAAGAATGGCGACTGGTCGCAGCTTTTCCGACGCAATCCGCCTTGTGGGCTTAACAGCAGCTCCCTCGCACCTTTTCATCGAGACAAAGATCGACCGACAAAAGACGCCGTATATGCAGTCTACTCTTCCTTCTCGTGGAGAAGGCAATGAGGCAAGCGCCGACCATCGTAAACCAGTTCGGATGCGTATTTCCGTTTGATGCTCTTGGCGTGGCACGGGGCTTGTTCTCCTGGGAGCCTTCCGCGGCCTGTGGCTGCATCGAGAGAGATTTGAACCTAAGCTGGTCGGGGACTTAAAGGATCGCGCGTGGTCTCGTGGCGGGAGATTGTCGATAAGACTTCTCTTTTACTGCGCCCACGTTTCCGCGTGACATTTCGGCTTTACCCGCCAATATACGCTGTAGGCCACGAGGCTTTGTTCCTGTCGTGCGATTGAGCGGACTGCTGGATTTTTTTTTTTTTTTTGGCGCGGAACGCACGTTTTCGAAAGGGTCAGCGACCCCTTCAGCCAGATGGAGAAATAACTGCGTTTGTATTGCCGACAAGTGTCTTATCTCGTCCGTTACCGCTTGCATGCGGCTGCCGACAGCGTTGCTCCCTTCCGTATATGCGCAGGGGTCTATTGCAGTTTCGGGATGATGGAATCGCCGAGCCACGTGTTTCGTGACCGAGTCGACTGTATGGTCTGCAAAGCGTAATCGGGGCTTCGGCGTTGTAGACAATGTAAAGTGCAGCTGTAATTTGAATTCCCGCTGCGTTTAACAGGCGTTCTTCTCGTAAACGCAATGATGCAATATGTTGCAAGCAATGTTTCGTGTCTGTAAATCTTCGTGGCAGAAAACCGAATTTTTTTATGGTTCTTATTTTAACATTCTGGAGCTGAATGAACTGCTGCATATAGTTACGTGATAGCTGTGACGGATGAGGGACCTGGAATTTTTAATTGAATCTCACATAATACTAAACGTGCACCGGTGTCTAAGTACGTGCACCAGTGTTTTTTCCTCGTTTGACATCAGAATCAGAAATGGTTTTATTTTGTCATTAACAGCGTTATAAATCCTTTGTATGCAGAAGAAGGTCCCATAGTCAGAGACTCAATTGGGACTCCCTACAGTAATGAATACAGAAAAAAAATAATTGATGTAGCAAAACAGAAGTGCAGAAAATAAGCAAAAAAATACATCGCAAGCTGGAAAAAGGTCAATGTAAGAAAAATAGCAGGCGAAGGCAGGAAAAAAAGAAGACTAAAGCTATAAGCAGACAACATACAAAATAAAAATAGTTCAACACTCATCATTTGATACAAAATTCCAAAATCAGACATAAAAAATAAAGGTAATTCAGCACTCCTAGACAGTTTTCAGATCAATGCAGTGGGAAAGGCGATGAAAAATACACAATCAACGGGAAAAAAGTGTGACATTTGATTTCAGCAATGAACGATGGTGATGCGATGCTTTTGCGTATGTTGCGAAATGGTATGAATAGGAAGGAGAGTAACAGAAGTGACGAAAACTGCCCAGATAATAAAAGAAATGAGAGGAAGGTCTTCAGTTCTTTTTTTGAATTTGCCAATTGATTTCGATGTTTTGATTGCTGGAGGTATAGTATTCCAGAAATGGATTCCATTGAAGTAAATTGTTTGTTTGCCATAGTTAGTGTGAACCTTCCATAAAATTAAATTGCGATTGAGTGCAAACCTTGTCAAGTTAGTATTCACTACATTAGATAGAGGGGTAATGAACACAGGACGCTAAAGTTATGTGGTTGCGGGAATCGAACTCATGTCTTTGGGCTAATCGGCGTTACGCTTTGTCACTGAGTCACCGTGATGGGAATACAGGAAAAGTTAAATTAGAAATCATGCGGTATAAGTGGTGAATTTTATGCATAAGGCACTTAATGCACATAAGGTAGCGTAGACCACCATTTTTAGTATTATTGTTTTGTTTTTACAACAGCGGAGCTCACGTTCGCAGAAAGACGACCGCAAAAAGCGCAGTTTTCTAGTATATTGTTGTTCCTATGTAACAGGAAGCAACAATGACTTCGGTTTTTCGCTTGTTCTTCTGGTCGTGTCATGGACGGAAAGTTGAACTGAACAGATATAGAGAGAGCTGTCCTAATAAAGTTATCAAGAATCTAAGAAAAAGTCACAGTTTTGCCGCAAAGGCGAAGCAATGAACGCGATAGCAACAAATTGGAAGGTCACGTGTAGAATGGAAAGCATATCCAAACGTGCCCCGCGTTTCTCACGCACAAATGACGCACGAAACGTACTCACAAGTACAGATGCACGTGAATAAGCGTCTCGGTTGTTACTTCGCTCTGTCTGTAAAGCGTGCGCTTTTCGCAAACGGATATTGCAATGATTGCAGTGACCTTTGTGAGCCCGGTAACTACAACAGAATCGTTCCAGGTAAAGCCTGAGGCCAGCCAAGACGTACGATCATCCCCTCCTCTGGCTAACCTCCCTGTCCTTCCTCATTTATTCCTCCTCCCCTCCTCCCCACCGCGAGATAATGGCGCCCGAGGGAGCGTCGCTCCTCTCCTCAAAGCGGGGCAAAGTATAGCGTGGGAGTGCGCGCTGGCGCGCGATGTGGCGACGCTAAAGCCAAGATAAAGGGGCTTTAGGCGACGCGCGCGCTCATTGCGCCATCTTGCTGGTAATGCTGAAAACATGATAGTTCCCCCTGAAATGCCCGCCAACAGCAGTAAGTGGTAGGTACAAATAGCCTGTCGTTTGAACGGTGATCGGTGGCTCAGTAGTTAACTCCTCGCACGCGCAACTGAAAGGACCGAAGTTCGATTCCGCGCACCGTAGTCTATTTTCAGTTTTTTTCTTTTTTCTTGCATATATATATATATACATATATTAAAGAAAGAAGTGTATACCTAAGGGCTCGTTTTTTCGTGTTTTACACAATAATAATGAGATCTAACAGACAATAATTCCAAGGAATGTATAGGGGAAGATATTAGACCAAATTGTAATGCAAATATGAAGAAAATGGGTGAAAAGATAACTTGCCGTGGGCAAGATCCGAACCTGCGACCTTCGAATGACGCGTTCGATGCACTGCCACTGAGCTACCACGACAGCTATCCCCCCCAGCCACTTTATAGGGTTTATACGTGAATTAAACGTAGGAGTGTCAGTCAGCGCCACCAGTAGCCGTGGCGGCGAGTGTGGCACATTCTTTTGAGCCTGTTTGGCGTCACGTAGCATGTGAGCTTGTTACGAGTTGGCAGCTCGTAACACGTTGAAGAACCCCAGGTGGTCAAAATTTCCGGAGCCCTCCACTACGGCGTCTCTCATAATCATATGGTGGTTTTGGGACGTTAAACCCCACATATCAATCAATCAATCAACGATCTGTGAGGATCGACCGTGCGTAAGGTGTTTGCGCACTATATAGCCAAAGTTTAGGATGAGGTAATTAACGGATTAGAAAAGGCGAATTAAAGGTGAAATTTAAGTGTGCGGCTTAAAGTATAGCCACAATTAATTTTTACTTCCGTCTTATGTTATTGCTATAGCAATCATGTGGGCACTCTATTCTCGCGCTGTCCAATTCGCCGGAGCTCGTTCAGTTACGTGGAAATATGGCGAGTCGAGACGTCATGGAGCTCTTAACGACGTCGACGTAAAGCCCCCCCCCCCCCCCCCCCCCTCACCAGCACACTGCCAGCGTGAAAAGAAACTAAGTGAACGAAATGAACAGCAACGGGACTCTTAAACAGACACTGACAAATGTGAACGTGCGTACCAACGTGCTGAGATGTTTGAAGAGCGTTGCAGGGAATGCCCATCTAATTCACGGGCTAACGTGATTAGAGTTCATGCACGGCCTCAGAGATGCAAGTCCAAAAGCGGTTCTCTGGGGGCAGAATTCGTTGCCGGGAAAACGCATTCCGTCTTTCTCGTTCGTGTCGAGAGTTGGGAAAACTGCGTGGCGTCTAAATCACGTTGCGGACGAATCACCGGAAGCTGCGAGTCGCGTGCTCCAGCCAATCGGTGGGGGCTGAACTGCACACGTCCACCAATTGGACACCGCGAGAATAGCTATAGCTCTCCAGGCACACATTTGTTGCCTGAATCGCACGGCGCGTCCCATGTTCTATGCGCAAGGGAAAGCTTGCGAGGGCAGCCGACGATCACGGCTCGAGCGGTGAGGAAACGCGTGCACCCGTCCCCGCCACGTTAAAGCCCTACCATGGGGAAAGAAGAGTGTAGGGGGTGGAGTGTGCGCCCCGCAGTGGGGTCTGCGTGACTCCGGAATTTACAGCGTGGCGTGGTCGCGCGTGCCCTATGTTCACCGAAATCAAAAGGAGGTTCATACCTTTGTAATATCCGTGTTCTCACCGGCGTTTGCTTTCAAACGATATACAAAACGAAGGTCGCTGCGCCTGCAGCAGCAACTGTGTTTCTTTACGCGAGTCCGGATAATGAGGGAGGGAGCTGCTAGTCTTATAATGCTTGTCTTGCATACAGCAACTCTAACGTAGTATACTCTCTAACATAGTATACTACGTTAGATTTGCTGTATGTTCTACCTTGTAGCATATACAGCAACCCTATACTTTGTATAACATTCCGATTTGTTGCAGTCGCATTCATTGCTTCGCCTTATCGGCTAAAGTGTGGCTTTTTTTTTTAGAGCCTAGCCTTTTCGGCGGCTGTGACGCTTCACGAAACCGAAACCGCACAACGAAAAACCAAAGCATCTGCGTTAAGAACCGACCTTATTTTGGCGTCAATCAATTAAGTATACGACAACATAATAAATCATCACCTGCGCCGTCCGTTCGTCTGTCCGTCCGTCTGGCATCTGTCCGTCCTTCATACTAGTGGGCGACTTCCACGTAGACATTATGGACCTTAGTAAAGGTTTCAGACCTTAGGGCCTGTAGCTTCGCCCACTCGTCATCATCCACTACGTATAGGTGTCTGAGATTGTTTTTCCTTGTTTTGACTGGTACTTTGGTAGTTTTCATTTTCGTGGTGTATTGAGTGCTCAGATTTGTTTCTCTGATATGCGTTGAGTATTGTCCCATGGTTCCCCGTTTCTGAAAGGATTATTTTCTTGTTGCGATAAGGATGTGCATAATTTTTTCCTGTGATTTCTCTGTATGGGCTGCCGTTTGTGCGATAATTATTGCTTGAAGCCTTAGTCACCCGGTAGCAAATACACGAAATATTTAATTGCAGGTGATTTTAATGCGATTACTTCAAGATGACTGTCAAATGATGTGTCGCTTTGGTTGGAGACTGCAGCTGTGGCGCGTAAAACGGAAGAAGCCTTGGACCACCAACTTTAATTTCCGCATTCTGGGCAGCCTTAAACGGAGCAATCATTCGTTCAAGGAGGCGTATTTTGAACCGGTCGCACCGAGAGGGGACGTCATGATTTGTCGACTTTTTCTTTAAGTATTGGGACTTGACCATATACCGTATAAATTGCTCACGCACCGCGTAAGAACAATGTTGCCGGATGGGTGTTTCATCAAGCTCACTGTCAGCCACTATTAGACTTGAGCTTTGGCACATCAAAGCCGAATTATGCTTCGCAGTGATGAGTACATGCAGATTAGGCTTACACGTAAACTGAATCGGGACAATTTTATTGGTGCATTCTTAAGCTCTTGTATTAACTTTATTAAATACCTTAGGGAGTTTACATCTATCCCTCTAGTTATTCCAATTCACCCACTTGTTGGCAATCACCCCAATCGGATGTGAGCAATTCATAAAGAATAAATAAAAAACGAATAGGCTAATTATATATTTAATACCGACACCCGCAGTGCCATACTGCTGTTTGGCAGCGGCGTCAGGAATCGCCAGGCATGCCGCTACTGCTGACAACAGCATCGCCTAATGTATCCTACCCGAAGGAGTTCCGTGAACCATAGAAATGAAACGTTTGAGTTTCATTTGCCCCGTAAGCGGTATCAACGTTTCAACCCGCCACCGGAATGGTTCAGCGGAGCGAATCGTCTGGCGCGGCTGTGTTGCGCGCACACCCTCGCCTGTATGCGGCGGAGCGGTGCGTGGCCGCGCCCGACTTCGGAAGCCGCATCCTGCCCCGTGCGAAAGATGGCGTCGTGGCACATTCCTCGTGCCGCATGCTGCGTCTCAGTGTTCGCTAGACGGTATACGCGTCGTGATGCCGCCCATGTTGCCCCGAATGAATACTATGTTCAATGACTGACTGAAAGCGCGACCCGACCGCAGGGCTGCCGATCCGAGGGACTCGTGTGGGGATTTCCTTTCTCAGGGCCGCACCCAGGAATTTTTTTTCGGTGGGTGTTCATGTGTAACCTGAGCCACTGGTGGTCGATGTGAGCGTATCTAAATGCATTAGGGCCACCCGAATAGCTAGATCATAAAGAAATGTCGGGGGTGTCAAAACGCCCTCAACTCTCCCCCCCCCCCCCCCCATAGTTACGGCTCTGTACTTTGTACATCTTCGTTATATTATAGCGGATGGATTGGCGTCTTGTTTCTCTGAAGACTCTCAGTCGGATATTAGCCGGGTCGTCTAGCCTTGCGCTCGTGGTGCTAACGTAATTCCATTATATACAGGTCAGAGATGATGATGTTGACGCTGCAGTGTTGTGCCGGGACATGTGGGGCGTCTTCTCGGCATAGTGTGCCACGGTCGAGGATGAGCGGACGCCGTCGGCGTGGCTCGTGCTTGCGCAACCGCGCGTGGCGCATCGAGGAGCCGGCGTGTCCAGCGCCACGTGCAGCAGGGTTCGCTGTGCGCGGGGCATAATGCGGCGCGCGTGGCCTGGATGCGGCGTCGTGTGTGGGTCCCTCCCTTCTTTCGGCCGGCGTGCCGAGGTCCCTCCGGAAACGCGACGCGGCCCGGGGGCTGCACCTCGTCGTGCTGCTTCGCACCTCGGCAGAACGTGATCGGCCGAGGAATCGATTCTCGCACGGGTGCCTCGGTACGCGGGGTCGTTGATGCCGCTTTGTTCAAGACCCCCCCTCGACCCAAGTCCGGCCGCGCTACCGCTGCTGGAACTGACAGCATCTTCCAGATGACTTGTTCTCTGTATGTCAGATGGTCGATCCCAACCAGAAGCGAAATCGGAAATCGGGTACTTGGCTTCTATACAGCTTGGAAGTTTGGACGTAGCTGTGTGACGAGCTATTTCTGAAGATAAGTGTGGACGGAAGAAGAATGAGAAGCGTTTTGGTTCTTGGGCACTCCTTTCTTTTGTTTTGTAGGCCTCAATGCTGGCATCCACTGATCGCTGCTCTAATACTTCTGGTGTGGATGATGCCGCATTAATCATATGGCTTTCGTTGGCTTTCTTATTGAAGGTTATGCATTATAAGCCTTGGATCGAGGAAGGCTTCGCTCAGCTGTAGTATTTTCGTCGTGCAGTAATAGCGTTAGTGTTCGCATTTTTCCTAGGATCTACTTTCAATTATCTTGCTTTCTATAAGCTATAGCATCTCCCGTGCGTGTTGTGGTGCTGGTGTGTTTGCCGTCACAACAAGCTACACGTACGCGGGCAAATAAACTCGTGGAATAGTTGCTCCGCGTCAGGGGCGTTGCCTTACAGCTCCGCGCCCTACATGTTAGAACGCCTCACTCTGCAGATACACGGACGCGCGCGCACCAACGAATGATGATGCCGAGGAAGCACTGGGGAGGAAAGAGAAGAGTTGAGTGCGATGCGCTTGGAAGTGTGGCGGTTTCAGCGGCACCTTACCTTTGCTGTTTGCGTAGTGCGCGAGCTGACGTCATCTCCTAGCACATCGTGCGTCGCCGTCGTGTTTGCACGAGACGAGAGCCGCCGGCGCATAAAGTATGGAGCTGTGTCGAAACTGAGCACGTAGCGCCTGCCCCGTTACTCACAAAAAAGTAATAATTAATAAGTAAGAAAAACGGAAGCAAAACGAGGCGTATCGACCAGATAGACTTGTACTTCGCTAAAGCTCCGGCCGCGGTGCCTGGGTATCTTCCTGGCATAGAATTTATGTATCCCCGATTTGATCAGATATACCTACAGCTATATTTATTGGGGCGTTTACATTATTCAGAAATAATTAATTGATCTTGCTCGGTTCTAGCAGCTTGAGGAACAGCTTTCATAGAGCAAGTTGAATGCGCTAGGAAACATCCCGTTCTGAATCTTTTAACTATCGATTACGCCACAATATTATGTGTGCATTGAAACGTACGTCACTATCATACGCACACATCCTCGGTGTAGATATATGTAGAAATCACAAGGGTAGCGCAACACTTGTCGCTACAGGGCTGTGTACAACATAGCCAGTGATTCTCGGTCAAAGGGCAAATTTTTAAGAGAGGGGAATGGTGATAATTTGCTGAAATAATAATACCTCTGTAACCTCCTCGCCGTCCCACTATTCGGCGGCTTCAAATATCGCCGTTATAATATTGTACGCGACTACTCCAACAAGTGTGACTCCGCACATGGAAAGCGATGAAAAAGCAAACACGTACGAGGGTCCTTGCGAATTGACTCGACTCCAAATTGAGGCGTATATCGATTGGCAATGCATCAGTCTGTCTTCGCGTTGCGCAACAGTTTAAGTACGTGTGGCCATCGTATAGAGGGAACCGCGTTTTCCATCGGGAATAGGAGAGCGAAGAAGAAAAAAAAAGAGGGGGGGGGGGGCTTAAAACAACTGAGGAAACGACGGGTTCAGGGAGGAAGCAGATTGTGGAAGACATTAACGTTTTACTGGACGTTTTGCGAATCGATAAAAAAAAGAAACCTCGCGCCGTTGACTGATTGCTCCGTATTTTAAGCGAGAGGCTGCCACAATGAAAAGCGGACGGTTCTCCGCGCCTGATGAGCATTCCGGGCCTCCACTGGCTTGGAGAGCGAGCAGCACTTTATGAGCCGACTTGGGGAGTTTCGGCCGCACATTCTCTATATACGTCTCAACTATTCGCGCTAGCCAAACGTGGACTTTCTTTCTTTCTTTCTTTCTTTCTTTCTTTCTTTCTTTCTTTTTTTCTTTCTTTCTTTCTTTCTTTCTTTCTTTCTTTCTTCCTTTGTTTCTTTCTTTCTTTCTTTCTTTCTTGCCTTATTTATTTATTTATCTATTTATTTATTTCTCTTTGTTTCTTTCTTTCGTTCTTTCTTTCTTTCTTTCTTGCCTTATTTATTTATCTATTTATTTATTTCTCTTTGTTTTTTCCCTCCCTTCTTTCTTTCTTTCTGTCTTCCTTATTGTTTTTTGCTTCTTTGAATATGACCTTGTCTTTGTTTTTCCTGGTCTTGTTTTCTTGCCATCTTTATATTTCGCAGCCCAGACGGCGTTTCGTAAGTCTCCCCCCAAAATTACATTGCCCTCCCACGCGACGACGTCCCTCGTATATATAAAACGCTTGGTTTGTGCGCAGTTCAACTTGTCCTGATTTTATGAGTCGTTTCTCTTCGGTACGTACTCCTTTGTTTAATATTGGTTTGGCACTAGACAAAAAGAAGACAAAGACCCCCCCCTCCGCCTCCCCCCCCCCCAAAAAAAAAAAAACAGAACAAGTATATACCTTGATATACTTTGGTTGCGTTTAAAACTAGAAAATGAAGTTTCAAGAACTGCATCCGCCTACCGCGCCGAGTCTTCAATCATTATTTCGTCTGCACGTGTAGCGCTTTCTAACTTTGAAGGATTGGTCGTGAAGTTGCTGTTGTGTGGAGCTTCGCCGTGCTTTCTTTCTTTCTTTCTTTCTTTCTTTCTTTCTTTCTTTCTTTCTTTCTTTCTTTCTTTCTTTCTTTCTTTCTTTCTTTCTTTTTTCTTTCTTTCTTTCTTTCTTTCTTTCTTCGTATATTTGGGTAAAAGAAGAAAGCACATAAAAAAACGCCATGGCAAACACACTCGACTTTCTTATAATGTATGCCTTAGATCCTCAGTATTGATAGTTGAATGACGTCGGCCGATATCATCATACGTGCACGTATAGTTTTATGGTCGCATTCTTTTTATTAAGTGGTCACTAATTAATTGGTAGCTCAGTGCAAGACGGGTCGGACGTATTCGGAAAGTCTTAGTTCAACTGTAAAAGTCTTCTCTCATCAGGCTTCGGATGAGCGACTGCTATACTGCTGCTATATGCTTTGTCGAACGGAGCAAGCCTTATTGTGTAGCGATATGGGTAGAACTAGCGGCCGCACTTGACCTGTAAAATATTGGATGACCGTTCTGGACGCTGTATACCGTTCTGCTTTGAAAGTTGCTCGCTTTTTTTCGCTCATGTTCGCCTCGTAAAGAAAAGTTGGTTCTGAAATGGTTTCGGCATCTTTGTTGTTTTTCCCTGTGTGCGAGCGGTCGCTAATACTTTCAGGGATGCATACGATCGCATATCGGCTCGGTAAGTTTTCCACCCGACTCCGTTGTTCCTTCCGGCCGCCTTCTGCTAGCTCATTATTTTACGGGAACGCTCATCTTGTTTCTAAAACGGTTACTTAAGCCCAAGGGTAAGCCCTTGGGCTTACGACTCACTATAAAAGCGAAGTTGTCCCCCCATCCCTCCTGCCAAGCAATCAGCCGGTAACCAAAACAAAAATTATTTCTCACTTCTATACGCGCTTTTATCGAAGGATGATTTTTTTTTTAATCTGGACAGTTATTTTTGCATACATGAAAGGAGGACGGAAGAACTGGGAAGTTAGCCATTGCACACACGATAAAAAGATCGATCTTTTAGCAACCCGCGCCGCGACTTTTGGATTAAGGGCTTATCGCTGTAGTTATGATTCGAGGAATATAATGAATTGTTGCTAATCATCCAAATAAATAGAAAAAATATTGCTGGCTGCTGGATTCTCAACGTGTGCATTTTTGCACGAGCACCGTCTCTCTCTCTCTCTCTCTCTCTCTCTCTCTCTCTCTATATATATATATATATATATATATATATATATATATATATATATATATATATATATATATATATATATAAAGAGCTAGCTCGCCCTATAGTGAAGCTATTGGTGCTTTGTTGATATTGCAATGATCTGAGGCACCTGGTTGTGAAGCCTTATCTATTTCATCGCGCTTTTCATTGCGTCTCGAGGTGCTTGAATGATGCCCAGCGCAAGCTGGGGCGCGTCGCATTTCTACCCGGCTATCGTGGGGCTTCTTCACGGAATCTTTTCCCGCCTTGTTTTCACGGCAGCAAAAGGACGGGATAGACAGTTTTTAATAGCAGGACACCGACTTGAAAAAGAATAAGAAAAGCACGTTCTGGCTCCTCTAACGGCCTTGTTCACAATGAAGTCGAGGCCGATGTTTATGTAGATTTCAGCAAAAATACGTGTATTCAGGTTCTTGAAAACATGCATTAGGTGGCAAAATTGCCTTTGAGGCTGCCAATGCATTGCCGTTTTCAGGTTGGGAATGAAAAATCTCAAATTTCTCAAATTTTCTTCTTGCCGCCGCACCACTCAGCATAATATGCACAAATACGCAGGAACATCCAAGCTTACTAAATGTCGACAAGCCTTTGGTCGGTTTAATGTATCTTTTTATTACGTGTAAGAGAAGATACAGATACATAAGGGAAGATACAGAGGTATGAAGGAGGTGTTGAAGTGAAGGTGGATTGAGAACTTTGTGTGTGTGTGTGTGTGTGTGTGTGTGTGTGTGTGTGTGTGTGTGTGTGTGTGTGTGTGTTTACATTGCGTGTGTCTGCTTGTTTCGTCGAATTTGCTAGACATGTCTATAAATACAAATTAACGAATGCGTTTATGCGAAGAATATTTCTGTAATTAAGTGGGTACGTTTTTTGTTTTTGTTCCAGTGCAAATGCCCCGAAATTTCTCTCCTTGCACTTGGAACGTCAATGACTCACAAATAGAAAACCCACTAGCTTTTCGACAGAAAAAAATAAAGGCGCCTTGAAACGTGTTGAGATAAGATATGTGACGCTTTTGAACGCGTTACGACATATTTAAACTGAATAAGGAGTTTTATGCGCGATGTCTTCTTAATCGGGTCTACACAGACCAGGTGTTCTCAGTTTGTGTTTTCTCCTGCGTTTCTTTTTTTACTTCCAAGAGAGAAAGAGAGAGGCTGTGAGCATGACGTCACGGATCGGTTGTGTGTCGAATTTGGTATTGGTTACGCTGTTTGTATAGTAGACGGAATCGTATCACACGTTTGTTTACCACTGGTCCAGCTCAGTTCAGTTTTTCATCACTCCGCGCCGGCTCACAAATTCTTTTGGTCTCACAATGAAAGCCCACATCCTGAAGATGAGCTCCCAACAGAATTTCCGCCTGCAGCGCCCGTTCGCGCTCGCTCGGGAATTAAACTGACAGTAATTAAATTTTTTCTGGCCTTGCGCTTTGCTAGCAGCTGTCCAGCGTGCTGTAATACATTGAGAACACGCAAGCCTCTAGGAAGGCGCGCGTGAAAAACGTCTCCACTCTAGTTGCGGTCAGTGCGTGTCAGCATTTTAATCAGGCGGGTTAAAGATCGAGCGCCAAGTATATTTTAGGTGCCCAAGATGGCTTTTATCGCCTATAGCCGTGGAGTCGTTTGTTCTTGATTTCCTGTACTGTGCGCCGCTGTGAATATATATATATATATATATATATATATATATATATATATATATATATATATATATATATATATATATTACTTTTGACTGCGCTGATAAAATTAACGACCCCCCTTCCCCCAGTCTCTCCCTATTTTTCTTCATTTGCGCATGGCTCTTGTCGGTAGGATATATGTGACGTCGAACGAAGGGGCATATATATCATGGTGTAAGCATTAATTGGGCGTAGCGAAACTCATTTCACCTGTCTTAGAAATGCGCCTGTATAAAACTTACTTCTTGATGACTGTTGGAGCACTTTCTTTTCACCGAACGCATGTTACACTGGTTTTCAGCGCCAGGTGCGCCCTCCCATTCTCGCCGGCACTGTGAAGACGAAGTATCTTAAGACGTGGAGGAATTGAGGGCCGGTGATTGGCAGTTTGGGTTTACGCTAAATAAATCGATATTACTCATGAAACAAAAAAAATGTGTTGCATCGTTCAATCGTTTGATAACTGTTAATAGAACAGTGTCAGTATAACTTGAAATCACGACTTTATACTATCGACGATCGTGTTTATCAGGCTATGAGAGGGAATTTTATACGAACTTTCATATGCTGTTTGTGTGTGTGTACGTGCGCGAAAGAGAGAGAAAGAGCGAAATGTGAGTTACGTGCCGATGTTTTAAATTTAGTTCCGCGTTATTATTGATGCTCTCTCCGGTGCTATTCGGACGGATTATGACGCCCTGAGTTTTTAGAGGCCATAACATCGTGCACATACATGCGTGCCGGTTGTTTGCAGTTCATGGAAGCACACGGCGTTATAGCGCTGTCGTGCTTCTTCTATGTTAGAGCGGTACAGCGTAGGAGAGGATGTGGGGCATGCAGCTGCGTATCGCTGATCTAGTATGCCCGCCTACGGTAGACGTTGTTTTGCACTTTCTTCTTGCATTCGTGACCTACTCAGAAGCGAAATTGTTGCTGCACTGTTGCGTTGTAACGGCACATCATTGGAGGATAACATCGATTGGCACTCCAACTCGGAGGTGTAATAGAGGAGAGTGAGGTGGCCTCTATATACATATATACTCCGGTCTAGATGGCTTCGAATCTTTAGATTGCTGCAGGAGCGCGCGCCAGTTAGCAAAGCTGGACAACGGAGACACGAAAGCCCACACACTCGCGCCAACTCGCGAGTAAATGAAGAATAAGAACAGCGTGGCAAGGAAGTTGAGTCGGCGTGTAATGTAGAAATATCGCGTATTTTAAGCGGCGTCTGCGAGGGGGCACCGCTCCTGCCGTGACTCCGCGGGCAAACTTTTTGTTGTTTTGCTTTTGAGAGGGAGACGCGAGGCAAAATGGGGGCGAGCCACTTGTTCTAATTAGTGCGCGCGATAAGACGAAGGAGGGTGATGTGCATGGGCGTTTGCAAATGCAGTGCGCCGGTCTTTTTCAGACCCGTTCTTATAGCACGACAGTAACGATGGCTCACCGGTGCATTTAGCTGCGTCTGAAGCCGGAGCTGCACGGGGAAGAGGCGGTAGCTGGCCCAGTCAGGGCCACACGCAGGGGCCGTATTCGAGAAATGAAAAACGCCATGGTCCCCGCAGCAGCTGGCCATTCCTGTCTGGCGTAGATAACTTCAGGCGGACTCGTTTGATAATAAGCGTGAATGAGTTGTCAGGAGGGCGCGCGCCTGAGGCCTGCCCGCCGGAATGGATGACTCCGACCGGGGGTTGTGCCTCAGTTATCCGTAACTGCAGCAGAGGGGCCCGACGTTTTACCCGTCGTGCTGGCTGCCCCCGTGTAAATGGGCGCCTGGCGACTGCAATGACAAATGGAGCTGCGTTACGTCAGGTGAGGGGCGGCCGACCTGCCGGCCGTGTGATACGAGCGATGACTGGCCTGCCAGTGACAGGGGCACGCACCGCTGCTCCCGGTATACAAGTCGGGACTCGGGAGGCTGAGTTTTGTGTGTGTACAGTATATACCGCGTGCTCAGCGTGGATGCAAGGCTTGCTTCCGATACAGTGGCGTCGTTTTGTTTCCTCCCGACGAAAAGAGGGGATTTAGTCGTCGGAAAACGCCGCTGCTTGCAGAAGTGTGGTAATCTCGCAAGGGCCCAGCTGAAAGAAGAGGGAGAGGTCTATTGTGCCCCGTTGGATGATTCGCCGTGGAGCATGTCACGTTCCACCCCCGTTCGGATGGTCATTCGCAATGGGCATTGCCTACGTCAGCCCACGCGTGTGATTCCGGTGGCCCACATGTAGTTGTGGCGGCCGCGTTTGTTCGCCGAAGTGCCGGTGTCTCCGATGGCGTTCGCGCGCATCCGTCGGTCGTGATCGGTCCGCCGGAGGAGCCTCGTGGGAACGGGCTCCTCGCGAGGGCGTCTTCGGGTCTCGCGGCGGGCACGCTTCCTCGAACGACCGAGTGGAACGAACGACCTCCCCTGTGCGGAGTCGTGAGCGGGGTCGGCAGGTGTTTCGGCCGGCGCTTTGGCCGCAATTACGATCTCGTTGAATGGTGCGGCCATTGACGGCCGACCTTGGGCTCCGCTGGCGGCCATGTTGTGCGATGACCAGCGGAGGCTGCTGGCCTTCCGTCCGCCGCCCCCGGAATGAACGGAATTTGCTGGGCGTCACGGAGCTCGGCGGATAAAACACTTTGCCTTCCCATCCGGATCGTGAGTTCCGGGGCGCCTTCACCCACATACGTGGGCACCTGGCGGGCCTAGAAAGCGAAAGTATATTCGAGGCGTCTTCCTGTAGACGGTGCATTCCGGGAAGCAACGGTTATCGCAATTCGTGCACTCTCTGCGTGGCCCTCGATCAGTGTTTGCTGCAGTTTTATATCTTTTTGCAGTTTATGCCCTGCCATGACAGGAAACGGGGCAGCAGACGCTCTCGCACGTTGCCTTTTCTTTAATATATAAAGTGGATCCTTTAAATTTTCAGCTTTACGCATGTTGGTGCACGCGTTTTTTTTTTTTTCAGACGCTTGTTACGAGTCATGTTGCCATGCAGTATCCTATATTGTACCGCTAGCGTGGACATCAGACTGCGCTCAAATATGACTTTGATCTGAGCCAAGTTTGGGGGCCCCTGATTTTGACTTACTGTATAAGCAAGATCATATCCTCTGATTCTGCTACTATACTCGTCCCTGGTAATAGCACGAGCTGAGGGTCATTAAAGAAAGGTACTTCGTCCTCACAAGTTCCCTTAGCTGTGCTTCAGAAGTATCAATCCGCGTAATGAGCCGAACAAGTTAGCGTGTAGATCTTTAGTGGACCAGCGTTTCCGTGGTCATGCGGCCACTGTGGCCACCGGTCTGTAAGCTTTTGAACAGACCGTGTGTCATGTCACATTTGTGTCCCTATGGACTGCGTCCAGCGGTCGTGGTGCAGCAGACACTGAGGTGTTTGCAAATGCAGTGTGTCGGTTCTTGAGAGCCGTTCTTATAGCACGACAGTAACGATGGCTCACAGATGCATTTAGCTGCAAGCAAAAATTAAGGCACCGCAAACGGCTGTAGCATGTGAAAAAAAAAATTGAAAGGTGTTACGTAACTTCCGGTCGGGATCACATTGTCATTGGCGTTATACGTATTCATACGTACGAAGACAATAGAGGTGCTAAAATGGCATCTCCCTTGGCATCAAATTGCTAATCCCCACCTTTGCTGCGACATTGATTGAGCTATGTTTATATTGTCTTTTTTTTTTCGATCAAAGGGGTGAAAGGGTCTATCTAGTCCTGTTAGCTGTAACGGTATTAATTTCGCTCAATAGAGATCAGCACACTGTTCTCCACTGTATTTCTTGCGACTAGAAGAAGCGACTAAGAAATACACCGCTTCCATATTTATAGATGCACTACGTGGTCCTTCAAACCTTGAAAACGTCCGGGCTCAGTTCTTTTATCGATACGTTGACACTGCAGTGGCGAAAAAAAAAAAAAGAGCTGCTGCATGTCATATCGGTGCGAGTACGCGGGAATTTTTTGATTATTTTTTTTTTGAGCAAGGGACGAATTTTTTTATTTCGTTATCTATTGGTGCGACAATTTTGTTTGACTTCACATATATACGTTTCTATGGAAAATTCAATGGGATCTGCAATCACTTCGATGCTTTCAATGCTTCCTTTTTTTTTAATTTCGCTATATCGAGGCTTGATTATAAGGTTTCGCAAGTTTCCCCTTCCCCATTGCAGGGTCGCACTCATCCCCGGTTAACCGCCCTGCCTTTATTCCGTTATTAATCTCTCTCTCATAACGCGTTTCTCCCTGGCCTTAGGGCTACCGTATCACTGTCTTGTTGCATGAGTGATCTCGTTTGATCCATACTTCTCCGTGGGCTAGCGTTAATTTTGTACTCCATTCCATATCAGAAATAAGAAAACGATAGCGGCCATGATACGCGCTCGCTCTCGGTGTACCGCTTGAGCATGTGGCTGCAGTGTCTCGACAGATTGACGGCTGCGTCTCGTCGGCTTTAAGAAAAATTGATTTGCTGTACAAACTTGAAGGAACACAAGGGAGACAGGAAAGAGCTTAAGAAATGGGCTCAGATTGAATGGGGCAAAGAACGAAAAAGAAATAGAGGAGGGATGTTATATGAAGGGCCGAGAATTTCGCCTTCTAGCCACTCTTAACATTCCCGACTGCGCACATGGGAAGTCCACACGCAGTTTGTCACCGTTCAATAGGGTGATATCCGGAGTCTCTTATTCGCCCACAATTTTTAGAGCGCAGCTCTTGGCGCGCCAGTTCCTCGTTGAGTGGCATCGCCGTTGTCGGCGTAACCGATAGACGTGAAAAAAAAAAAATGATTTGAATGGGCTTTGAAACAGGCCTTCTGCGTGGGAGTCGAGTATTGTGCCATAAACTTTTACGCCGGTGCTTGAAACGAACTTGCAAAGCGACCATATACGGTCGTTATGTCTGGCTAAGAGTCGCGTCAATCTGGCCCCATACGGAATCAACAAAGTGCTCATAATAACTAACAGATGTGTAGCGGGTACTTCACAAAAATTGTGATTTATGGCATAGTTGATACCTTGCGGAAAGCCAAAACTTCAAACACAGTTGGCCTTGCCCCTACACGAAGCTGCGCTCCGAATTCTCATTAAAATATATCGTAATTGTCGGTGGATCTTTTTTTTTTTTTTAGCACGCGCTGTGAATACCGAAGAGTACAGTGAGAAATATACAAGTATGTAAACACGAGCATGCCCGGGAAAGTACGAAATTGCTAGAGTGCTCCCAAATGTCGTAACGGATGAGTTTTTTTTTTTTATTATTCCCAAATCACATTTGAGACAAAACTTAAAGGACGCGTGCTTCTAGTTCATCTTTCTGACAATCCATACTATGATTTTTTTTCACATGTGTCCTGCTTATTATGTGCGTTATGTTTTCACGTTATTCAACATTTTGCTTGAGTATAGCAGTGCTGCAAGATCTTCTGGTCTTGTATTCACCATAAATACGCGTTTTGTTGGCATCATCTGTTAAAAACAGAGGAAAGGCTAATCTTAATGCTGGACAACTAATTATGTTCATTGACATTATTTCCTTTTCAAAGAACACTTACAAACGCGAGGCTTTGCGAATTCGGCCCTTCGTCTGCTCCGGTATGCAACTTTCATTTCCTTTGTGAACATTCACCGCGTCACACGCGGGATACAATTGTACATCGACGAAGAGTCGGACTCCCTGTTACAGGCACAGTGCTTGTGGCAGGTTGTAAGGTGTGTAGATGTGTATCTAGTAGTGGTTCTTGAAGAAAGGAAGAAGGCACCTAATTTCTGTCTGCCTCTTGGGTGACACGGCGCAGTGGCTTGTTGGGGGATGAGATAAGAGAATAAAAGTATAGGAGGGAAAATGATAGTGGAGAGGGAAAGATATAGAAGACGGAGTACTCGTCGTCGCATACGAGTGAGAGATAGGAAAGATGGTGGGGGGACACGGTCGAAGGAGTCCGAGAACGGGGCATCACACGGCGAGAGTTATACACAGCGTCAGGAGATCGCAAAGGGCGAACCAGCCGGCGAGAGCGGCGCTGGCGTCGCAGATCGCGGGCGCCACAACCGTTCGGCACGGAATCGAGCAAGCGAGTAGACGTAACATCTACTGCGGAGGCGATGGGGTTTTTTTTCCCGGTCAGTATAGCGTGGTCCCCTGAAAAGGGACGAATAAACAGAACTGTAGGCCGTTGGGAGCGCTGTTCATGAGTGAGAGTGCGGAGCTTCTACCAACTTATTACTAAGCTTTTGTCGACAGTCGCAAGCGGTTTTCTTTTTGTCTTTTATCATTTTCTTTTTTTTTTGCATTCGGTTTACTTGCTGTTGAAGTTTCTGAGAGCGGTGAAGACACGCGAGAAAACGACGTCCTACCCCCCCCCCCCTTTTTTTTGTTAAAGTTGAAACAAAGAAATTAAACAAGAAGAAGAAGAAGAAGAAGAGGGGGACACGGACAAGATGAGTGGAATTCCCACGTGGTTGGCCAGGCTGTTTACTTCTTGGGCATTCGTCTTTTTTAACTTTCCTGCTGCGACTTTGGCGGTGCACGCCGTCGAAGCCTCCTGCAGCATTGGAGAAAAATGTTCGCGCGGAAGCAAATCTAATGTATACAGAGCAGCCGATGAAAGTGGCCTCGTCATTCCTTCTTTCTATTTTCCATTACTTGTCTTACCTCGCTCCGGCACCCCGTCCTCTCTTCTGCGCTGCTGCTTGCTATTTCGCAAGGCGATGCCTTTGCTGCGAAGCCTTTAAAAAATAAAGAAGGTAAAACAGCAAGGAATCTCGTGAAGAAGCGACAGGGGAGCGAGCCGCTCGAAGGAAATTCGCGCCCGTTGACGGCGATTTTCCTGGCCCGCGGGCGTTCGCGCTGCTCGCGTCGAAGCCTGCACACTTGTCGGTGCGCTGTCGAACTCGAGCTCCAGTGCGAGAGTCACGGCTGTGTATTCGAACCGGACTGTTGCGTTTGTAATGTAAAGCCCGTTTGCTCAAGGGCGTCACGGGATGATTAAGTTGCTTCCCCCCCCCCCCCCCCCCACCGGCGATTGCTTTATCTGCGGTAAAGATGCAGCATCTATACTAAATTGCCTTTTTGTCATTTCATCGGTATAACGTAATAGTATAGATCCCCGAAGGACGACGATTGAAGTACAGTCGGAGCGCATAAGCGACTGATGTCGGTTTTACAATGTCCCCACTTGAGTTTGGGCTTTACGGTGTAATTTTTCTTGGTAACTCCCGCTTTAACTGGAAGATCGCGCCTGTTACTCCACTCTTGTCATGCTGGAGAACAGATTTCGCATTCGCAATTTTCCTACAGCGGTATTCGCCAGCTTTTTATTCGTCGCTTCGTTACATTCTGCCTCTGGCTATATATATATATATATATATATATATATATATATATATATATATATATATATATATATATATATATATATATATATATATATATACATATACAGTGACGGGGTACTAACAGGGTCTTTGATGTAGCTGTACTCGCGCATGCCTGGGCAGTTTTTTTAATGTATGAAAGTGTGGGATTAGTGTTCAAATAAATCATTTCTTGAGTGTTCGCGCCCGCGCGCGCTGGGCCTTTTGTCTTGTCCCGTCTTAAAAAAGTATGCGCTGAACACTTTATAGCTGTCTGGTTAACTTTATGCATCATTTCTGGTTGATATGGAGCTCTATGTGGTACCGAATTCTGAGATGATTTGATTGATATGTGGGGTTTAACGCCCCAAACCACCATGTGATTATGAGAGACGCCGTAGTGGAGGACTTCGGAAATTTGAACCAGCTGGGGTTCTTTAACGTGCACCCAAATCTGAGCACACGGGCATACAACATTTCTGCCTCCATCGGAAATACAGCCGCCACAGCCGGGATTCGATCCCGCGACGTGCGGGTCAGCAGCCGAGTACCTTAGCCACTAGACCACTGCGGCGGGGCAAGTCCTGAGATGAATTCAGTTTACTAAAAAGCTTGGCTGGTGCTGCCGTGCCATTCGTCATTGAACATCTGCTGGACTCATCAATTCCGTATGCGGAAGGTTTCCGGACGAATTCATGCATCAGCCGTACATATTTTCGTGCTTGCTACTTATAAACTGTCGCTGTTCGTTAGAGGAGGAGTGATTAAAAAAAACCCACTAATTCGTGGCGTAACCGTGCTTAAAAAACAGTATCAACAATACTTCTGCATGAAAGAGTTCGCGGTCGCGTAACAAGCGTGTTCGGACGACGTGCATATCGACAGGCGCTGGAGTTAATCAGAAACGTCGATCAGGTTCTTCCATTAGTAGCAGCGTCCCGTTACACGAAGCGCGGCTCGTTGTGGTTACCTGCTCGTGTTTGCTTCTGCGTGGCGGAGCTCTTCCGACGCGTAGACGCGCACGTTTTCGTCGGAAGTTATTTCTTTCCCCGCCGGTTTCTCTCGTGCAGAGGACCTGCGAACGCGTCGGCTGTACAGGTGTTGCAGAAATGCACCAACGCCCGCGTTGCGCGCCGATGACGCGCTCTTCCTACCGCGTTGATATGTTAATGTGTTTCATTCGTCTTGTATACCGTAGCGTCGTCCTCGTATCGGTCTTTGAGTGTACCGCACCCCTTTTATCGCGTCATCGCTCGCTTGCGCGACACTAAGCAAGTGTACGCGCGTTTCAGGAAGCAAATGCAATGATATGCCATTAGCAAGTCATTTCCCCGAAATGATAAGACAGATGATTGGGCTAGTTGGTGATTGGGATATGTTGATTCCGTGAAATGGTCATAATGAAATCTGCTTCGAATTGCGAAACAGTTTTTACTGGAGCACGACAGCTGCTGGCTTATTTTTGAATCAGACGGGTTGTTCGTGGTGCGCCCGGAATATAGGTAACTTATGTCACCCCCCCCCCCCCCAGTCTCAATCATAGAAGTATATACAGCTTTGCCAAACAAAAACAAAAGAAGCTAGAGAACGTGAACTCACTGGATGTGTTTCTTTCAGACTGACTATCGGGATGTTTCTAGCTATGGTCACAATACGAAACTTTAGTTTCCTGCTTTCGTCAATGTTGGCATAAGAAATAATAAAAAGTAGAGATGGCTCCGCGGTGGACACTGCAGAACGACATCCGCGCGGAATCAGCGTTGTTTTCCGACGGCTCCAGCCACGACGATCGTAACATTCTGCTCGCTAATTCGCCATGTGTTTACACGATGGCGTATGTCGTGAATGGACGATGTGTCTCGCTGTATCAACGCGAGAGGCCGGCGATTTTTTCGGCCTCCGACGGAGGCATGCCCCGCGCAGCACGTCTACACATCACATCGCCCAGCGCGTCTCCGATCGCGTTTATTATTATTAGTTTCCCTCGATGTCTCTGTATCGCCTTCCGCGTCCGCCGTAATTTTTATTTCATTCTACTCAGAGATTCTATAGAACCCGTCGCAAGACGTGAGAAATCATTTCCGATGAAAGCTGCGGCGTTGCGTTGTGTGTGTATACAGTCGACCGCGGCGGCTGCCGCCGTGCTTCCCGTGACACGAGCAGTGCCGCATACTTGCATACATTGGCAGCTGCGAGAGAGAAGGGAAGAGCACGAAAGGCGGTACCAAGAGCGCGTTCGGTTTCGTGGCCCGTGAACGCGGTATACGCTGGAGGAGACCAGTGGGCGCGTATCGATCTGCGGCCGCTGCTCTTGGGCGCTCGCGAATCGAGCGGGCAAATTTCGTTTTCCAAATCGCCTTTGCCGCTCGTGCACTTGAGAAATGGTCTCGGTTTGTGTGCCGCCGTGCTTGACGCCGCCGGCGTATCGCGGCGCGCTCTCGAGGAGCCATTCAGCGGCGGCGATGCTCGTCGGCCGTGCGCGACAGCGCGTGCACGCGGCGCACGATGAATGACCCAAATGGTATTCGGCCACGCGAGCGCGCCCCGAATGTCAAGGCGATGACTAGAAGACGTCCCCGATTGTCGAGGCGGCTGGTTCCGGGCCGTGCCTGCCTGGTGGTCAGTGTTCACACACCGTCGCCGGTGGAGGTGGCACAGCTAGCGGTCAGGTTGGCTGCGGAAATTCACCTCTCTTGGGCTGGACTAATCATACGAAAGCATGCGAGTAAGAGAGCTTGGTACAACTTTTAAAGGAAGCTCGCTGTCTATGGCCACAGAAGGAGAGGTCGAAGAGCCGCCCGCCAAATAAAGTGTGGCAGTTTCTGTGCCGCTGTTGAGACCCTAGATTTGTACGATGTCCACATATCTTCTGATCATCGTGCCTGCTTTGCAGACTAGCTCCGATGACCATCGGTTCGGAAGCACGGGACAGGGGAACACAAGGACCGAATTCAAAAGCGTTTTTACCCCATAAGCTCACAGCTACACTCGCTTTTGCTGGCGTGTAGTTGTTCGTCGCTGCCGCCGCTGGCGTTCGTCGCAGCTATCGGGTATATTAAAAGAAGAAAACAGGGTTTGAGGTTCGAGTACAGGCTTTCTTAAAAAGCAACTGCTCGGCCGCCGAGCACTTGTTTTCCTGCGAGTGAACATGCCTGTTCTTTTTTTTTTCTTACTTCCTCCGTTTTTCAGTGAGAGGATGGAGGCTTGCATAATTATTCGGGAGAAAGACCCTATACAAGGTTCATGTATGGCGAGAAAGCGCTTTAACAGATGAAATATTGTGTTTCAGGAAGAAGTACTCATACTTGGCCTTTAAGGGGACAAAAAATCGGTGAAACTCATCAGAAATCCACCCGCTTCGGCGCCTATAAGCGGCTTGAAAAACACAAAACGAACCCGGTCCGGGAAAAAAAAACAAAAAACATCTTGCGAGCCTGATTTTTCCGCTGCGCAATAGCGGAACGCCTTTCCGTTTCTCGGGAAGCCGTACTTTGGCTGCTCTCCTAAAGTTTCCTACAATATCGCTGCTGTATAAAATATGTAAAAATCCCACTTAAACATCCGGCTGCAAATTTAAAATGACGTCCAAAGAGTCGGCGGAGATTCTCATTGACGCTGTATAGCTAACTATACCCGTGTTACACGACAGGACTTATATATAGCATTGCAAGCTATTCAACGCATAAATTCGGGCTATAGTTAAAGGGGAAGAAGTGTATACCTAAGGGCTCGTTTTTCCGTGTTTTGACACAATATTAATGAGATATAACATACAGTAATGCTAAGGAGTGTGCAGGGGAAGTTATTAGAACCAATGGAATGTAAGTAGGAAAGACCGCTGTGATAGCTCAGTGGTTAGAGCATCGAACGCGTTATTCGAAGGTCCTAGGTTCGATTCCTGCTCACGGCTGGTTATTTTTTCACCCACTTTTCTTTCTTATTTACATTCCATTGGTTCTAATAACTTCCTCTGCACATTCGTTGCCCTTACTATATATATATATATATATATATATATATATATATATATATATATATATATATATATATAAGCGTTTACTATGTCAATATTCGTTATTATTCAGAAAAAACGTGGTACCCGCTACACACTTGTAAGGAATCGTGTGCAATTTCTTGATGCTGTGCTCGACGGACGGCGATGAAGAAATATGCCGGAGGAAATCAACCACATCTATCGTATTGCCCTTGATTTCAAACTCCACAGGTGGGCTACGTACATCTGTTGGTCCATTAGGTGCTGAACTGAGTGATATTTCTTCCATTAGAAGTGTGATAATCAGGGTGAATGAACAGTGGAAGTGCCTCAGACTGGCTGGCCGACGTTTCGATAGGAGGACCTATCTTTTCGAAAGGCGCCGTGTCATCCTTGGCGTGTTAGTTTTAAAGGGGTTAGTGGTGACGTCATCTTCTGGTGGTGGCGCGTGTCCCTGTTGATAATCGCCGTCTGAAAAGGAAAAAAAGAACTATAAAGCAGAGGACTGAAGTCCTCGCTTTCCTTCAAGTCAGGTGGTAGTGATACAAAATTGTTCTCGGAGAGTGAAAAAAAAAAGCGTAAATAAAATACGCAAAGTTGGAGTGGTGTGCTGCAAAAGTGGTCTTCCGAGCCGGCAGACAGTCGCCGCGTCTGGCTACCACAAAGGGTTGCCGACGATAGCGGCGGCGTCTTTTCCCGTACACATATATACGAATAGGGCGCACAACAAGGAGGCAGTTACAAACAGGGGGAGAAGCAGGCGGCGTGCTTTTAAACGCCAAGATGTCGAAGGTAACCGATACCGAATGGGGTCTGAAAAGCCTGACGATATTTATAGCGCGAGAACAAAACGACGACACAGAGACAAGAGGGACACGAAAGACACGTGTTCTTCTTGTCTCTGTGTAGTCGTTCGGTTCTCGCGCTATAACTATCGTCATGCCATACCAACTAGCCCAAGCTGCCACACTTCTAAGTCTGAAAAGCGCGTGTTTAGTGGGGAAGGTCATTGTCAGAAAGATGACCTGCGATACAGTAGTGGTGCAGGCTCTTCTCTTCTCACAATATGTCAGAAAGATGCTTTCAGTATCCCTGTAGGTGGCCCGCCCAGCGGAATTGATTCCAGAATTTGGCGGCATGTTGGCTGACGAAAAGGGAAATTGAGAATGCTGTGAGAATAGTGATTCGCCATTAGAAATGTAAGACAGAACCTTGAAATCATTTTTGGCGATATATATTCAAATCGTGAAAGACATGTGCCTTCATACGTACTAATGGTCTTTTGCAACATCATTTACAGGCGATAAATACAAAGCAAATATCACAGCTACAGGTGCCTCACAACCTGAAGAAAAAAACTGGCACTCATGGAATTTGCTCCGAGAACTTTAACTGGCCATTTTCTTTAAAAGTTCTCGATTTTTTTCTAGTATTTTCAGCGGAATTTCTGGCGGTGATTATGGCATTAAGAAATCTGAGCCCACCAACCTTAAGTGTAGCTATTGTCACAGATTCGTCATCTTTTTGTTCAGTGCTCGCTTCTAACAGTGATTCGCCATTATGACGTACGTTCTATTTTCTGATTCCCACTCATTCAACTTTAATCAGATTGATCTGTGTTCTGAGACATAAAGAGATGAAAATGAATGGAATCGTGGGCACTCTGGCGGAAGCTGCTTTCAGTGGTCCGATACTTTCAGTTATTGCCGCATCGTAACTCTTATTACTTGACAGATTTCGAAGGCGGGCAATAATACAATACTCTGCTAAAACATTTATCACCCACCTAAACGAATATCGACTCCTCTTGTTCCCTTGGTGTACGAATTTCTGGACAACACGCAAAGAAGAAGTTATTTGTACAAAATCACCCTGTTCCAAAATTAAATTATTATATGCATAGAGCTGCTCTGGCTCCTTCCCCTCATTGCTCATTTTGTAACAAGGACGAAACAATCAATCGTGTAACCGCTTCAATTTACCGAGGAAAAACAATCTTGAAGCCGCTTTTTATCGAATGAAATTGGATTTTATAATTTCTATAATATACTTTTCTTGGAAGTCTGTTCTTCAGGTCGTCGTTACCGGGATATCTGTTCCGCTTTAGCAAAATTCTTAATCGAATCAGGATGGTTTTTTAAATTAGTAAAATTTATTTCTTGAAATTTGTAATGCAAGATATATCAATTCTAATTATTATTTTTTTAGCTAATCCCCTTGAGTGGGTGTGATCATCACCGTCTTGCCTCAAACTCTAGCGGGCAAGAGGTGTACACAGCTGTCGACCTGGTTCGGTGAAAATATTTATTGCGTAACTCAGTTGTCACACAAATTTGTGCACGCTGGCGCTCGTGCGGTGGCCGGGGCGGATCGCTGCTGCAACGTTTATCCCCAGCGAGGGACGGCTTCCCGCGCTGTCACGAGCTCCGCACCGAGTGCACGGCGTGCACCAAGAGCGCTATGGCCACGACGACGGACATGGTGCCGACCATGATGGCGACTAGCTCGCGCTGCGACCTCGCCAGGCTGGCGATGCCGGCGGCTAGAAACATGACGAAGCCGAGCCCGTAGTACTGCACGGCCACCAGCAGGGGCAGGTCGCGGCCGGCACGCGAGCCCACCAGGCCGTTCACGAAGAACATGACGCCGACGAGCGCGTACGTGAATCCCAGGTTGCAGAGGAAGAAGAACACGTCGAACACGAAGCCGCGCAGGCTGAGCGTTGTGACGATGGCGCACGAGCAGAGCACCTCCACGATGCCCAGCAAGCCGGGAGGCGTGCGGTAGTACTCGCGGTTCAGCTGCAGACGCACCGAGCTGCTGCCCAGGTTGAACTTGTTGCCTTGGCCCGATGGTGCATTCTCGGCGTGTGCCGGAGGGGGAGGCCCCATGTGGGGCGGTGGCGGTGGCGGGCCGCCGCGATGCGGTGGGCCGCCCGAATGCGGTGGTCCTCCAAAATGTCCTAAATGCGGCGATGGTCCCCCTGATTGCGATGGTGGGCCGCCGGAGTGCGGTGGGCCGCCTTGGTGCGGTGGTCCGTCGAAACGGGCTAGACCGCTAGGATGTGGTGGGCCACCAGGATGCGGTGGGCCGTCAAAGTGCGGTGGGCCACCAGGATGCGGTGGGCCGTTGAAATTCGGTGGGCCGCCAGGATGCGATGGGCCGTCATAATGCCGTGGGCCGTCATACTGCGGTGGACCGCCGTGACGCGGTGGACCTTCGGAATGTGGTGGACCGCCGTGATGGGGCTGGCTACCCTGGCTATGCTGAAGTGTCGCTTCCATGACCTCTACTCGTGCTGTCTACGACCGCTTGATGACCTGCGGGACGCGGTACTGCTGATAGTTCCCGCGAGGATCTACGGTAACCTTACCTGGAAGGTTTTGTTGGCGTTCCGATGACCCTAGCTGTTCCCGTGAGAGCTCGTGCTTGAGCCACATCCACTGCCCGTTGGCACGTGCCCTCTTGATGCCTCTGGGGATTCCTCAGATTGCAGCTTCGGCTACGCAAGGTAGAGATCAGTGGAAGCAAGTTTCCTGCTGTCCTGTCTCCACAGCACAAACTCGCTGTGCTTCGCCTTCGACAGATAACATTGTGCTCTTCAAGATGAAGGAGAACGACTCCGTGGTTTGTCTTACCTAAAATAACATTTACCAGTCTCTACGTTGCATTCTTGGCCAATCCCCCAAAGTGGGTACGTGCCATGTATATAGGATAGCAAGGCAAAGCTAACGAGTGCCTTACAGCACGTCCTGTAAGATTGCTTTATGTATTGGGTGCCTACATATATCGGCAGCTATATCACGATGTCACAAGAACCAATCGATTGGCACACGTAGAAACTACGCAAGGGAACCAATTGAAATTTCGTGTCAGCGTCTACGTATAATATACCAAAGAAGAGTTATTATTATTATTATTATTATTATTATTATTATTATTATTATTATTATTGCAGCAGTCTTTAGTTTTAAATAGTTTATTGTTCCGAACATAAGAAGCAGTGCACTAAACACGGCTGGCGTAAATAACCATCTATTCCGTGAATTTTGGAAAAGTCAACTGAGAAACTATTCGCTCAGCTTTTATCATGAATTAATGAAGGAGAACATATGCGTAAGCTTTCAGATTTATTACGACTGCATTAATGAAGATGAAGGTTTGTGCCAAATATGGCTTACTTGACGGGGTTGTTGGGCAAGTCACTTCGTACTGAAGAAAATATTAAGGACGTAACCCAAATATACGAGATAGAGAGAAAGAAGAGAGACGCCCTGTCCCATCTCCTTTGTTCTTTTGAAGCGACAGCGTCAAAGAGCTTGTTTCGCTTTCATGCCGGCGTCGGCGCGGTTGGTTGTGAGTGAATAATCATTTCGTGCGCGACAGAAAAATCGAGGTACAAGCAAATAAAATGAAATATTGTGGGACATTAGCGTGGCAAGCGGTGTTCTACCGCAGAGCCAAGTGTCTGCTTGCGTATGTATATATATATTGTGAAAATAACTTCCTTTGCTTGGAAAGACAGTGAAAGTAACCCGTGCTTTACAAACACTATTCCCTTAAGGCCACGTAGTGAGTGTATAGCAAGTTCGAAAAGATTTCATTCACTAACCCCCGTGTTCTAGAACGCGCTTTCGCTCAACGCTCCACCTTCACTTGATAAAGCTGATGGGAGCGCCATCTCCAGGCAGGGCAAGTCACTGCATATCAGTGATAAGTTGCTGCTATTCTTGAATAGCGCAGCGTCATTTTCAGCCGAGCAGCGGCGCAGTGCTCCACTCTGTCAAGTGAAGGGTGAAAGTCGAGTCGAGGAGCGTTTGTGAATACGGGGGTAAGTGTTTGAAGCACGCATGAGGGACAGCATATCGCTATTGCGTTCAACTCCTTAATGGCGAAGTTTAAAGGTCCCCCGATTTTTTTTTTCTATTTGGGTTGTATCCTTGATATTATCTCTAAATATGGCGCATCGTGCAGCTGGCAGAGCGATACGGCTGCCATGGTTGGAAAAGAAAATCTCACTGATTGTGGTTCTTTTGAGGTGCTGTGTGGTATAAAGCAAATGTTGCTTCTTGTGTGCCTGTGGGATAATTGAACATTTCTCTTCGGACATCTGACTGCCGACTTATGATGTGCTAGACGGCCGTTTATAGTTTGCCTGGTTGCATGGTGCCACGTTGCAATACTTTTCTGTCTGAATTACCAACCACTTACTTGCCGAGGCAATGAAAAAAAAACTAATTAATAATCGTCTTGCATTTGTGAGACGTCACATTTTTTTTTTCCATGTACCCACTCCACTAATGTAACATTGGATGGCCAGGTATTGTTGCTGGCACCTCAGACTTTCTTGAAGCATATAAAAACCTACCACCAAAACCTAAATTTTGCATGACAGAGTTGTGCTGCATTGTCGTAGACGCTGCGCTTTGTTTATGTTTGTAATGATCGGCAGCACAAGATTACAGCATATGGCGAATTTCGTCTCTGAAGTGCATACCGCGCCAAAGACGTCACATACCGATTTCCGGCCAGTGTATAGCAGAATGAAAAGGAATTCATAAAAGTAATAACTAGCATGAATTTTTAAGGCTGCGAGATTTCGCCGTAATAATTTTTTCCCTGTTTCTGCTGCAAAGGAAAGGTTGTGATAAAAAAAAAGTAACATTCGATGAAAATTCGCATGCCGAACTCTCACGTGCACTGTATCTGTTTGAAGTATATTTTTCGTACTACTCCAGGGATGGCACCGCTTATATTTTTTTAAATGATAGACTTTCTTGGGATACTTAATTAAATGCAGAAATTTTGCTCTGCCTGTCTGTTTGTTTGTTCGTTTGTCTGTGCCACGATTCGGCCACCCGGACAAAGTTGAAACACTTGGTGAACGCTTAGGCATGTTGACTGAACTGGTGGCTGCGTTCATGCTTGTGAACATTGTCGTTCAAAAAGCGAATATTACGTATATCTGAGGCGCAACATCAATACGTCAGTATTAGATGATGTGTTTTTTTCACTATAAAATATTTCTCACGTAATTCGAAAGAACCTAGAGTTTCTTACGTTGCGCTGAAAATACAACGCTATGCACGAAAAAGACGGCCGGCAGAAGGCTATCACCTTTTTAAGACATTTGCAGCGAAGCACGCATATACGTGCCGATTTTTTCTTTAACTTGAAGTGCGCATACCTATTGGAATTGTATACATTGTGGCTGTGTCACCTTCTCAGCTGTGTCTCTTGCACCCGCAAATAAGAAAATGTTCATCGGCATGTGCCAAATAGGGGACGCCATGCAAAGAGGGTTAATAAAGTGACGTGTTTCTTTCTTTCGTTTTTTAATTATTATTTACGTGTAATTGTGGCGTGGGCTATGCTTGCGGTTTTTCGAACCGGCCGCACTCGGTGCCGTAGTGGGATTCGCCCGCTATACGCTGTGAAACCGCATTTTGCAAGACTTTTTATCTTTCTCTCCCACTCGAGACGTGCAAATCACAGTGTTTCTCTACAGTCGTTTTGTTCTCGGCATCGCAATGGTCCCTCGTAATCGCGTGATACTACACGTGAAAACATTTCTTCCGTTTTTACCGTCGGTATACGGTTCCCCTTTCTCTCGCATTTGGACGTGTCAGGATCGTATAGTGCGCGAACCGGCTTACGCTCTGTCGGTGCAGTGGACCGGAAAGCAGCGCTTTTACTTTGGTCCATCTTCGGACGGGCCTGCTCGTCGGAACGAGCTTCATGAGAGTCGACAGCGTGCGGCCCCCGATCTTCCGGGGCCGCGCAATCAGGGGAATGCCGTCACATCGGCTTACGGAGTACCTCGGCACGCCCTCCGCGTTCGCAGGCCGAGAGAGATCGCCGCCCCGAGACGGCGACATGACGCCGATAAGAGGTGCGAAACAAAAGAAAGTGGTGCGGGCAGCAGGCGGGGCGATGCCGATAAGTGTAACGCCTTTGGCGGCTCGAGGCGAACTTCGTTCACTTCGAGGGAGGGGTGCCTTCCTGGTGTTATTTTGTTTTGTTTTTTTCGCTTTTCGTATTTATTTTCTGCAGCATTTCGTTGGAGTGCGTGGATACAGAAACGTAGAAATAGCTTGCAGCGTTTGTAGAACAAGAAAAAAAAAGTTCGAAGTGGACTGGGACTAGCGTGTTCGCTGGCCGTAATTTACACTCGCTTGACCAAGAACTTTCTTTCTTTCTTTCTTTCTTTCTTTCTTTCTTTCTTTCTTTCTTTCTTTCTTTCTTTCTTTCTTTCTTTCTTTCTTTCTTTCTTTCTTTCTTTCTTTTCCCATAGGTAGTGTTGCAAGGCCGATAATGGTGAGACAGACGCTAACTTCAATCACCTTATAGTATCGAGCTGCGTTGCTATAGACGATTTCAAGATCGCAAGCGTTGCACCCCAAAAAACTTCCGGTCACCTCACTTACCAGCTCTTAACGTCGAAACTGCACCTAGTACGGCACGTTTCGAAGCTTTTCTCAAGAGTAAGGAAAATATTATCTGTAGTTTTTCGGATGAAAGGAAGGTGCGTAAGGTTCAAGAGCATATCTTGTAATTTTTATGTAGCTCAAAAAGACGTTTATTTGAAATATTTTGTCAAAAGAGCGAAGGAAAGTACAAACTCAGCGGGCTGTTTTCTAAAGCTCTTCTAGCCACCGATGCTATTAAGGCGCCTTGGTGGGCGAAACCGGATGTAATCGAGGGCCTAGCCGTGTTGGTAAACAGAGTCTATAGCCTACTGCGCTGTATACTTGGCAGTACAGTTTAGGCAGTCAGGGTCCGCGAATAATGATAACACGATTTCACGTGCCAAGAAACTTTTTGCGCGCTGCGTACGTATTAGTTACAAATAACGGCTGCGTACGGAGGCTGTAGCCATGCACACGAGTCACTCAGACGCTGTTGAAACTGGTAAAGTGAAAATGCCTCGAAGAACTATTTCAGGGTATACACATCCGAATAGTTTCTCTTCTGGAGTTTCTCCTATTTTTCTTCTCATCGGTTTGTTTTCTCGCGTTGATCTGTGGCTGTGGCAATTTCAACCACTGCCAACAACAATAACAACGAAAAGAAAACCTGAGCCAGTGCCAAGCCCCAAGAGAAAGCTGTACGTACTGTGAAGCATTGATTCGCCTCTATTTGCCTTGTGTTTATTTTGCGTTTATTTTCTCGTTTCGCATCATCACGACATATCTCATATCCTTTTGTTATTCTTTTCTTGTATTTTTTTTTGTATTTTTTGGCGACTTTCTGTTTTAGCTTTTGTGGTCTCCGTTCTGTACTGCGTTTCACGGTTTGATGCCCTGAGTCCTGTGCGTCTTAACTCCCGACGCTGCCGCTATACTCTGGTTTGAACAGAGCTTCGGCCACGCTGGCGTTCACGGGCAGCGAGCGCTGGCGTTCCGTGCGTGCAACCTGCTCGGCTTATATATGTGCATGAAACGTTGGATCTGCGTGACGCCAACTTAAGACACAAGGCGACAACAGCGTGGCGCAGTTAGACACCTAAAGAACTATTTCATGTTTGTAAACAGAGTGTCACAAAGAAGCGCTCAAGGAAGCGCGCGCCTCCGATTCCTAATATGGTATGGTATGGATAACTTTATTGAAGTCCTGAGCATCAGTCCAGGACTGATGCTTGCTGCTCCCACGTCGGGACAGAGATGCCATGCCCCTCTGCCGCCACACGGGCCCTCTGGACAGCCCTGAGTTGGTCCGCCAGCGCGTCACTGTGCAGCATTCGCTGCCACCACTGTTCACCGTGAGAAGCCGCACCGGCCATTGCCGAGCAGCGCCAGAGCATGTGTTCAAAATCGAGCAAGCCCCCACACTTAAGTTACTTCAATAAATTGAAACCCCGCAGTCCGGATTAATTTTATTCATGACGACCGGGTTGGGTGTACGTCCGCGTCTGCAGAAGTCTTAATGTAACCACCGGCTGTGGCCTGGTAAGTCTAGAATGTGGCAAGGGGAATTCCCTGCGGTCGAAGTAATAATGTTTGGTTATATTGTTGTACGTCAACAGCTGGGCCCTAAACTCCGGAGCAGGAGATTCAGCCGTCTCAGGGATTGCACGACGCACTAATCCTTGTGCCTCCCTGTGCGCCACCTCGTTGAGGTTACGTGGGTCTCCCTTCACTCACCCCGTGTGCCCCGGAAACCAAGTAATGGTATGCGGAGTGATGTCCTTACCTTGCAGCAGTCTGTAAGCCGGTTCGCTAATAACTCCCCTCAAGAAGGCTTTAATTGCAGAGCGAGAGTCACTAAATACTAAGATTCTTTCCGAATCGATGAGTGCTATAGGGCAATAGCCACCTGCTCAGCGACCCCCGGATCTATCGTATAAACGGAAGCGGCATTTCGCACGCTCTCTTTCCCATCTACCATGAGCACCGAGTATGCATCTTTGGCTACGTGAAAATCATGCGCCGAGCAGACGCGACAGAGCCGGCGCACGAAGAAACAACCATCAAAAGACGCCGCGCGGCTCCTCTTCTTCCCCTTGAGCCGCCGCAGCCCACTGACAACTAACTGTCCGGGATCAAACGCTGAGCGATTTCCCGAAACATCGGGAATGAAAAAGTCACTCACTCCCGGTTTGCTTCACGGGGCGCGGAAACTACCAGAAAGAGCTCGCCTTTTTCCGAGCCATGGATGTGCGGCGCGCCGACGAAAAGCATTCGAGAACCCAGGGCGAACGTGTATACAGGGTTCCCTAGCTATCTTTAGTAAGACTTTAAAAATATGACGACACAGGCGATGGCGACGAGATCAAGGGCATGTTGCTGACTGTTGCCTGGAGTGAGTCCGACTATTCTTTGTGTTCTCATTAATTGCCTAATTAAGTCACTTTTTTTATAAGCAACAAATTTGGGCAGGACATTCCAATGAGAAATTGTTCATCAATTTGCAGAGCGTCCGTTCAGACGGTTTAGAGCTTTGTATCTGTTAATTTTTAGTGTTTTCCTACTAACTGCAGATGCCCGCGAAATGCAAAAATACCGCGTGACAAGCCCGCTCGTGTGCCACTGCGCACGATGATTTTAGCGCTCCCTAACGTTCCGTGTATAACATTTGCCAGATTGTGCTGTCTCGACAGGGCCGCAACGATGGTGGGGCCTTTGCGATGAACACCTTTTGCTATCGGCCACAAAAGCGATAACCGCTGTGACTGCCTACCACTGTCATGAACCCGTGCGAAGGAAGCGTATCGTTCGTACGCGGAACGTTAGGAAGCACCAGAATCACGGCGCATGTAGGCGTGCCAGTGTGTTTGATTGATTGATTGATTTGATTGATTTGTGGGGTTTAACGTCCTAAAACCACCATATGATTATGAGAGACGCCGTAGTGGAGGGCTCCGGACATTTCGACCTCCTGGGGTTCTTTAACGTGCACCCAAATCTGAGCACACGGGCCTACAACATTTCCGCCTCCATCGGAAATGCAGCCGCCGCAGCCGGGATTTGAACCCGCGACCTGCGGGTCAGCAGCCGAGTACCTTAGCCTCTAGACCACCGCGGCGGGGCGTGCCAGTGGGTTTGACATGTGGTATATCTTTCTTTTTGAAATTTGTATTTCGCGGGCATTTGTAGAATGCAAGAAAAAAAATGCCCCCACCTCCCCGAAGGGAATCGTGAGTAAATGCGAATGCATTGCGTAGCGTCTATAACGGCGTTTTGCCCGTGAGAACTCGGCGTTAGAAGAACAATGTTTTTTTTTTCTTATACCGTGCAGCCAATAGCGCCGTTCGCCGCACGTGGTATTTTTCTGTCGCGAGAAACGCGGCATGCGTTTCCAGCTCTAGTAGCTAGCGTGCACGGTTAAAAAAATACTATGGGTGTGTTCCAATACTCATCGTAGACGGCTAAATAGACAGCTTAATGGACGGCGGCCATCTTAAGTCCTATTCCAATTCTCACGTAGCCGGCAAAATGGACAGCTCCGAGAAGACCAGATCGTAGACAAATACGATGCTGGATGATACTTTGCTGTCTAAGCAAGCTGGCGGCTCAGCGAATCGCTCAGATAGATCGTATCTCGCCGGAATGGTCGTATGCAGACGCTTCCCCAGACGCTCAATGTGAGTAACGTTTATTTGTTTTTGATTTCAACTCGAAATAATTCAGAAACTACAACTGTTACGTTTGTTTATTTGAGCCTTTTATTCTCGACGTGAGGTGGC
Organism: Rhipicephalus microplus; assembly: GCF_043290135.1. Lineage (NCBI taxonomy): Eukaryota > Metazoa > Arthropoda > Arachnida > Ixodida > Ixodidae > Rhipicephalus > Rhipicephalus microplus. The sequence continues at coordinate 80,930,687 of NC_134710.1, forward strand.
GCATCGATCGTCGTGTAAAAGCCGTCCAGGCGTGTTCCAATTCTCGGGGCAGCATGGGCTCGGTGCTGTCCTCTAAGCAGTCTGCGTAGAGTGTCTTGTGCTGTCTAAGAATTGGAACACAGCCTACGAAGCGAACAAAACAAACAGCGTTCTCGGCTTGGCGTTTGCGTTTCACAGCGGCGTCTCGAGCACACATTTCCGGATGTTCTTGAGAGGCGCCCAGCCAGCGAACGGCCGAGAGTGAGGCGCGAGTGGACGCACTGCATTGAGGCGGTGAAGTCAAGGAGGTGGGGGCTCCAGTTGCTATGGGCGAGGATAAGCGCACGCTTATGCTCGCCCTTACTGAAGATGAGCTACGAACAAGCCCGCATCGCGTCTCTGGTGAAGCGCACGCGCCTGCAGCTGTTGCGGACAGGTGCCGACGCCGAAGCGTGACATGGTGGGGGGTTCCGGTTGTTAGGGACGCGCGCGCCCGCAGCTGTTGCTATGGGAGGGGGTGGTGGATGGATTCCGATGGACGCCTGACATAGCCCGACTAAAATGCATTCGCATTTAAAAACACTAATTATTAACAACTACAAAGTTCGAAACTGTCTAATCGGCCGTTTTGCAAACCGATCTACAGCTTTCTCATTGAAATCTTTGACCCATCCTCGTTCCTTCAGAAGTTAGTTAAAAGTATCTGAATAAACAATTGATCAGAACACAAAAAGATTCACTACAGACAATGGTTAGCAAGCTGCATTTGGTCGCGTCGTAATAGCGTGTGTCGGCATATTTTTAAACTCTGGCTACCCTGAATAAGCTGAGGCGTATAGAGGCGATGAAGTGTGTGTTTTCCACCAGCGGTGGAAAGCTTGTCCTGCAGTGCAAAAGCAAATGAGGAAGTCGGTGTGTGTTTCCGCCAGTGGACGTAGGCGTGTCCTGCAGTGACAGTGCGTGAGTGCCCGATGTATTGCCGGCAAAGGAGTTTTGTTATTGAAATGCGGTCAGTTTCCTGGAAGAGAAGCCTCGGACGCAGCGGGACAACCTGTGCTGGGCTTTAAGTGCGTGTTTCCTAGAAGAGAAGCATTCAAACCCTGTTCCAAGAACTTTGACCCGATAATTTTGACGAAGATTCTAGTCCATAAGTGTGCTTGCATAGTTAGTGCATGAGATTGCATTGTAGGGCGATTGCTTCTTTGTGCCCCTTGATTTGAATGTTTCGGAGTGTCTTGTGAGCGGTCTCGTATATTGTATTTGATAACTCCCGAGTGTGTATGTTTGTGTGTTGTTTGTTGTGCATTGTCGGAGAATGCATTTTTGTTTTGTCATCAACTCTCGGTTATGCCTTGTTGTTTCGACCACAGCCGGCGTTCGCTGGTGCATTTCGGGGAGCTCGGTGATGGCCTCCCTATTAACGGGACAAGTGACACAGAGGTATATGCGCTGTCGACATGCTTAGGCGCTTGTAGCGACGTGCCAGTTGTCACGTGATCATAGAGGGCGGCGGCTAGCCGTGACGTTGCTAGAAGTGCCTCGTGTGCTTATGCTGCCTACCCCTGTTTACAAACAGTCCTTGCGAGAGGCCGAACTTAGTATGGTATCAGTGAGAAGGTGCCTGAAGGCAGCTTCAGGACACCCCTTTCTCGGTGCCGCGAAAGCACTGCGTTGGCTGATCGCGTTTGGGATCTTGATTTGTTGCGAAATTGGGCGGCGCGATAGCGGTGCTTCGGCACCGTCCGCGGGAAGCGTGTAGAAAAAAAGAAATGTTCGGCGCCTCGGAGCGACGCGTTCCCGCGACTCGCGGGTAACCAAGCCGGCGCGCGCTATTCTCGTCGCCGCGCGCGTTTTGACGCGACCGAGAGAGGAGGCTTGGGCACCGGAAGCCTGTGACGTTTTGCCGCGGGGTGCCCCCGACGCAGATGGCGCGAGTCGCCCGTGCTCAATCGGCGGTTGCGCGCCCTGCTCGGGGAAGAACCCCAGCCCTTTCTCTGAGGCTCGATCAGAATGGAGCAGCTGCCCTGCCCGTCTCTTGTTGCTTTGAAAAAAGAAAGTGCACGTGTTATGAAAGCTATGCTTGTTGTCTTGTTTGTGCCGTTACTGTACCATTTAAGGTCGGGCGACCCGGCGATATACCTGAGCCTTGTCGGTTCGTTGCGCGCTGTATTCGCGAGTGAGCGAAGACGTGGGAGAGAATGTACCGTTTTGTCGTGATCGGCGCATAGCGTTCACACGGGAATGTGTGACACAAGCCGTTAAGAATATTTAGTATTAACGGGACGTTATATGTGTCCATCGCTGGCGGACCTATACAAGTGGGCAACCATTAATGTTTAAAGGTAGAAGTTTTTTTTTTTTTTAACATAAGCGGATACCATCCAGTCGGCAGCATAGGTTAATTGATGCCGGGAAGGCTGAAACGCGCGATGGAATAACTCTGCGTTGACCTCGCAGTTAACATTGCAGTACAGCTCTACGAAGATCCACAAAGGTTCTCGTGATAGCGCGCGTTATTTTGGGCTTGAGATGGCGTTAGTGCACTAAAACGATTACTTGTATTAGGGCATGCAGTTCTACGGCTGTGTAAACAAACCGTAGATCTTAATAGCCTAAGACTCAAGGGAAATGCGCAGGCGGCACGAAATATTAATGCCAAGCATGCAAAGTATAACGTTTACATTATTATATGCAATATATGTGCCGAGTGAGAGTACAAGCCGTTTTTATTTCGAACCGTACAGCTAATAAAGCTTTTTGTTGGGCTAGCTGGTCCATGCTTACTTAAATACAAAAAGACGCATACTATCAAGGAAGAACAGAAAGGGTGAACAAAAAAGCATGCCCTTTTTCCTGTGCCCTTAAATTTTCTTCCTTGATGGTACGTGTCTTTTTGTGTTTCAAATAAGAAAATTATCCTAAATCAGTGTATGTGTATTGATGATAAGTAGATGTTTTTTTTTCACTTTTTGTGCACGATTTATAATGGTTTTATAATGGTCATCTTTGCTGGCAGATATGAAATGGTCCACGCCGATGTATCGTACAAAGCCCTGAAGTATGTTGCTAATTTAAGATGATTTATGCGTTACTGTAATTAACAATAACAGTTTTACGTAAGTTGTTATTCGATATATTCAGTTTTTCCTCTTTCAATGCTCCACTGAGTTATGGGTTGAGGATTTGTAAACTTTGTGCTCCAGTCTTTCTTATTTAGCTTTTTCACCTTACTTTAACTTACCGATTTCCGGAAATATCTGGGGGGAAATTGGTCTTTTAAACAAATGTTCTGCTTGTTGTAGTATCTGTAAGTGTTCGCTTTCACATGCAACACGTTTCGCTAGTACTGGTTCAGTACTTGTTTAATCGAATCACAAAGAGTTTTTGCATTTGTATAAGCATCTTATGCTGAGATTCAACGTGCGTCAAGTAGGTAACCGTTCATTAATTGTCACGCATATACAAGAACATTGGTTCGCCGCGCTGCCCGGGCACGAAGCAGCGTTGTGTCCAGGCATGGGCCGCGAATAGCCCGAGGTGACAGCGGGTCGGCCACGCGGGTCACTCAGTCGTCGAGACACTCGCTTCTAGTCTCGCGCTGTCCCCGCCGCCTGTCACTTCCGCCTCTTGGGCACACGCGCGTCTAGGCGGCTTTCTCTGCGCGGTGTATAGAGTGAAGGTGGGTGCCCCGGAAAGGGGGGCGTTGTATAGCACGCACGCACGAGGCTCCCATGGATCGACTGCCGTGCGGCTGTCACCCCGAGGCAGCCGACCGGGCTGCCCTCTGCTCATCCTGCGAAGAGCGAGCCGTCACGACGAGTCGCGCGCGGCGTGAAACTTCGCTCCTCGTCGTCTTGCAGCGCGCGACGCCCTCTGTACGGATGGCAAGAGAGTCTGGGCGTGGCGGCGCACGTATGACAACGGCAGAGCGGCGGAAAAAATACATCATCCGTTTTCGTTTACGCGCCCGTCTCGTTCCGGTGCTATGGGCGTGAAGCCCCGTGCCGTCTCTCAATAAATCGGGCCCCTCGTATAGATGCGGCTTCGGGAGGACGCCGTCACGTTCTAACACGGGGCTTCCTTGGGCAGCCGTGTGTACACACGTGCGTACACACAACAGCACGGCTCAACACCCAGCTGATAGTGGCGGCTGGCCCGAGCACGAGAAATTGGTCCGATGTCCTAGTGCGCTGCTCGCCGCGGTGGTGGGTATATACCGTTGATCTGCGCATGCTTCATGGTTGGGCGGCGACGGAATAAGCACAGCGCGTGGGAAATGTTGCCCGTCTCACGCGTTCAACAAACTTCATAAAACAGCGTCTTTTGAAGGTGCTATTGGGTAAGCTTTCTAACGGGGTCTATTTAGTATAGTTGGCGGCTACTAGTCGGTGTATGGCCTCTCCACAAAGAGAGAGGAATCCTACGTGGGAGGTGGGTGCAGATGCTTTTCGAACAGGGCGCGGAGAAACGAGAGAACTTTAATTCGTGAGCGCCCGTGGCGCCACTTTGCTCTGTCTAGCGTAGAACATAGCTTTCAGTGCCATCTAAGCTGGACATCGGCGAGGTATATGTTTGGTTATCACATTGAAACAGTGGCTGCGCTCGAAGCATTGTCGCTTCGCTATTGTGCGCGCCCTCATTTTCGTGCTGGTGCAGCGTTCTGTTACGCAAGACCTATCTTGAAGTTTTCGTATTGCGTAATACTGTCGACCTTTGAGGCGTGCTTCCCTGTCGACGTCGGCGTGGCCGTGAGGTTCAGCCTGGAGCCTAAGGGTGGTAACATATCGCTATACTCTATGTAGGCGAGAAGACGTGCGAAAGGGGCCAATGATCGCGCCTCGAGCAGAACGAAATGCGCTGCCGAGTGACCCGCGGAGTGGTGTGCGGAAAGAGTATGGGCGGGGGGGGGGGGGGTCGTCGATTTACTATTTAAGCGTATGCCTAACTGCCGGTCGCGGACCCGTGTGTTCTGCTGTGACAGGGATTAGCAGACGGCTCAACCGTATGTATACTGTGTTCTCGTCGCTTAGCTCGAGTTGGATCGATAGGCAAAGGAACGTTTTGTCGCTCGCGGTAAGGCGTTAGCTGCTGTAGCTTTACTTTGTATAATAATTCAGTACGTTACTATCGTATTCTTTGCTTCGTCCTTGCGGCAAAACTGACTTTTTTTTTTACATTATATCTCGATGAAGCAGAAGTCTGCAACTCACTCGATGCATCAAACCGCAGGGTAGACCGGGAGAGCTCACTCAAGAAGTTCGAAGTGGCAAGGGGTGGCACTATGTCCAGGAATGCCCACTCGCAACGTTTTTCTTTTTTTTTTTCGCTCGCAATTGTCGATGTGTACGCGCCGTGTTTGAGACCTCAGCAGAGGGATATACGTGATGTCGTGCCTGTGAATTGTCTACGAAATATTCGGAGGGTGGTCCCTGCCGTTGCAAGCGTGATGGCTCTTCTCAGAGACAACTTAACAAAAGAATGATACCTCGGCGTGGGTAATTCCAGCCGGAGGTCGAACAAATGTCTCGCCGCAGATTAGTCTGGTGCATTGATCAATTGTGCGGTATGCAACACAGTCCGCAGTATGCTGGTTACCCCAACGACAATAAAGGTACACTTATACAATAGCCAGTGGGCCGAGGTGGTATTCACTTCTGCAGAAAGATCGCGAAGAGGTCGGTGCAATTAAGGAAGACAATAGCATATATTTCTGCTGCTCTTTTGTTGGCCTCTCTATTTCATAAATTATGCATTGGGTGTCCCGTTCGGCGGCGTTTCTCCGCAATTTGTAGCGACACAGCGGAACGACTCGGTTATTTAGTCGTTCCGTTTTGTCATCCGAAGCCTGCAACGTCCGATTCTGTACTCTGTGCGTCCATAAGTGGTTTGGTCTCCCCAGGCCCCCAGCGAGGAGCGCGCTGTCCTGCATCGCGTCTACATGCAGCGATTACAGCAATCATAGGAAGTACGTTTCGCCAAATAGACGTACGCAGTTCGAGTTTATGTGCATTGTCCTTCATGACCGGACGCTTCCTTCTACTCTCGCTAGCGGTGTCAGGTAGCATTTCGTCGTGCGCGGCGTTTTCCGAATGTCTTTGTACATGTACATTGTTTGGGTAATGTCTTCGTGAACTCTCGAATCGGCCAGCATTTGAATCACAGTCGTCCACACTTTCCGTCCGTGTGCGTAACGCCGGGTCATATTACCAATTATACACGCGGCGATGATGGCGGATGGGATCAGACAGGATTGGCAGCGTACGCATCGAATGAGCTTCGCGGTTTGGGTTCGCAGTGATAAGTGCGCGCTTTGCGCATGCAGCCCTTCTTTACTTATTCATTTTTAAAGCGGGACGTGTGCAGTTTACACCCCTGTTTATATGCGAACGTGCTAATAGTCGCTGTCGGCAGGCTTATATTATACCGCAGGAACGCCGCGATTCGGATGCATCTTGAACTCTATCTCATTGTTCTGAATGTGCGTCGTGCGGACAGAATATCTAATATTTGTGGCTTTTTATTCGGGGGATATTTCGTGGCGGGCGTCTGTCGTGCAAACAGTGCCTCCCAAAGAGGAAGCTTGCAGGTCTCTGGCAGACGCGGGAACCTGCTTGGTTCCACTGGCTTCTTTCACCTTGGCTCGAAACCGTGGGGTTGTCTGTACCACTGAAGAATGGGGGTGGAGGTGGGGGTGCAGAGAGCTGAGAGGACAGACGCATGTGTTTGCCAGTCGCTGTCGGCGACATGACGAAATGGAGGCTCGGAAAAGCAGTACGCACAAGCATAAAAATGCGCAACGGAGAAGGTTAGTGCGCCGCTTACACGTATGCAACGAAGAGAGAACGGCTAAGAGAGAAAAAAGAGAACCGGTTCGTGAGTGGCATCCACGTCTCTTCTTCTTTATTACGTTTTCATTCGTCTACATGTATTAGCTTACCTTCAGGCTTACCTAGTGTAGTGTCGAACATTCCACCTTTGCGTTCTTACCGAACGCCAACACCGCCGCCGCCGCGGCAATCTGTTCTCGATGCTGTCGTGAGCGGCATTCGCTTTGCTCCTCGCCATCTTGTGTCTTTCTTTTTTTCTCTCTCTCTCTTGTTGGGAACACGGACAGTCACCACTACACAGCGTCGGGAAAGGAAACGCGTCGCGGCGCGCCTTTGTTTCAACTGCGGATCTGTACACCTCAAGCGAGTCCGCCCGGCGTGCAAACGCGCGTCAGCTCTATAGTTCGCCAGCCCGGCGACGAGAGCGCGCATAAAGTGCGACAGGCCCGTCAACGTGCGTCTGTAAAAGGGAGTGGCGAAACCCAGGCGTCCCGGACGCCTGTGCCCCGTCGCCGGCCGCGTTTACTCGAGGACTCAAGTAGAAACGCCTGCATTGAGACTTCGTTCTGTGCGTGATCGAGGTTAAGGAAGGGCGACTTGGGGTGAAACTGATCTGACACAATTGACGGCTCTAATACGCTGCGTGCTGTTAAATAGATAAATGTTACAAAAACATTGCTATACGAATGAGAATGGGTACTTTTCGTTCTATTGTCCGTTCTAGGTGCACGGTCCAGGAACAGAAATTCCGGTCGTATTGGCTGTGATATGCTCTAATCTGCGTTTTTCTCGACACGTATCTTCCTCTAACACTATATGAAGTTTTATTCGCGAATAAATGAAACAAAAAAAAAACACCGAATGTGTTTACAGTTGTATACATAATCATTTGATTTTCGCTTCGTTTGCGGATTCCTCGGCAAGTATATGCGGGTTTAAAGCCTGCCTGATCGCCGTAGAATGCTCTCTTCCAATGCACTGCTGCGGAACTCAACCGTCTCATTATGCCTTTCTCGGGAAAGAAGAAAAATGTACGTTTTCTGTTGACGCATCAGGGGGTGCGAAGCCATGATGCTGCATTTCGGTTCGTTGCCTCGCCGCCGGGTCGGAGAGTCCGACCCGGAGGCATTTTTCGCACCAAGTGGCTCTCGTCAAGGCTGTCATAGGTGAGCCCCGCAGTCCGGGACCGAGGTTCCCGGCCTCTTTATTGTCTCCCATTGGCGAAAGGGTCCTATAGATGCCACTTGGGGAACGCCGCCTGGTGGGCTTGCGCTCGATGCTTGGCTTCTGGTGGATTAAAGATGAGGGGAGGAATATGATTGCTGCATCGTCATCGATATACCGCATGACGTCAGCCACGGCCGATAAGTTTGACGTGGTGTCGCAGCTCTGGCCTCTCGCGCGATAATCGAGAACATCGTATATAAGCCGAAAGAAAGAAAAGGCAGTGGTCTAGGAACGGCTGCCACTTTATTTATAAATTTGAGGCACGTGGTATCACGTTATAATAATCGGCGTATAATTCAGTGTCTTCGAATGCACTATTATACTAGGAAGATACATTCGTATCAACGGGGCATAGTACACGAGTACCACGCGTATAAGCCACAGCTATTTCCCTGCAGATTCGGCGTTGTAGAAGATGTCCTTTCGTGAAGAAAACCTGAACGACAGCAATGCTTGTGTGAGATGAAATGCTGCGTATATTATTAGGGCTAATGTACATTTGTCAACGTGGTGTCCGAGACTCCCGAAGAACGCATTAATTCACAATATATCGAGAGGACGGCAGCTTTATAAGTGTGTATGGTTTATTACTTTTTTATTAGTTATTACTCTTTGCTGTCACCCAAACATTGCTCACACACCGTATCTCCGTTGCGCTGCAAGTTCCACATCTCTTTTGGAGTGACATTTTCGTGTCTTGTCCTTCGAGAGAGAAAGCGTACATGGTTCCGACATCGCATTGTGCCTTGATGTGTGACTGCCAAATTTATTTGATATGATGAAATTATATTAAAGAAAAGATAAAGGTGTTATCGCAGTTATCCGACATAGCTGTCGCTGTCCCAAACCGGCCCCCGTGTATGAACCCGGCATGGTTTAGCCAAGTCTGCAGCGTGTCGGGCTGAGCAAATGCGTCGAATTTGTGCAAACGCTAACAGATCGTAGCTTTTCAACAAGCACTGCTTCACAAGTAAACACGAACCATCACAAACTCGCCCAACTTACAACGTTACTGGACTAACAAATCTGGTCGCGAGGGGACCGAAACGAGTTCTGTCAACACGCGCCTGCACGCGAGAGTTTGACAGAGCTTGCGCAACTGACCGCTCAACCGCTCGGTCAGATCGGGTTGGATCATATATATAAGTGGTTATATCAGAAGAAAAGAAAGGAAAGGTGCCGACCCGTAACTGTCTCTCCTTACGAGGACACCTCAACAGGTCAGCAGAGGAATGGGATATGGGGAATAAAAGATATAGGGAAAAAGAAGGAGGGATAAAAAGAATAGAAGGGAAATAGACGGAGAAGAAGCCAGCCAACGAGAGAAAAAAAGAAGGAGATAGGAAAGTGGGGATCCGGTCGAAGCAGTCCAAGGGCGGGGTGCCACAATGCGAGAGCTGCACGGCTTCAGGAGACCGCGGAGGGCGAACCAGTCGGCGGGAGCTACGCTGAAGTCGGAGATCGCGAGGGCACAACCGTCCAGCTTGAAATCCTGCGAGCGAATGGTTGGATCAGCTCGTTCGTGCTGTGTTCGTGCAAACGTGGTTCGAAGGACACCATCGTCGGCCCAACCAATCGTGTTCTGGCCCTCGCTGGGTGACAAGATTTCGTATGATTCCTATATACGAAGTTATTCCTTAATGCGTGATTCGTCAGTGTTCTATATAAAGTGGATGATCGAGAGCTATAGAGGGGCATAGAATTTAGGGCAAGACACCGTTACGAAATCGCGACATAGGGTTCTTCGCGTCTATTCCCGGTGTTCCTGTCGTGTGGCCGAGTAAACAGCGCCGGGGACTATTTCCCAACCCTTCTTTAATTGCCTTCTCGCGAACGGGTCCGGTTTTACGGTTCGTAGACTAGCGGTTTAGTAGTATATGTCGCGTTCAAGCTGCCTGGGGCGCGCCTTTATATATGGTAACGAGGGCGCGCGTTAGGACAATGGACACGAAGGTATTGTGTTGCCCAGAGAACACCAGCTCTGTTCGTGTTCTTTGAGGTGTAGCTTCCGCACTGAACTTCGCATACTGTAATGGCCGGTCCCTCTCATGAAATATTTGGCTACTTCGCTCAAAAATGTATGCAGAAACAGGCCGATCGTGCCGACTAGAATGAATGCAATAAGACTTAGTGTTTTCACCTCCAGTACATCCTCGGTTGTTGCTTTAAATGGTCACTCTACGAGAAAACGATCTGCCATGTTATCCCGCATCGTTCAACAAACGTATAAAACGAAACAACTTGGCGGTGCTGGGTTTGTAACCTATATAGGGGCCCACTCGGAAGCAAGATCACAAACCTTTTTCGGGTGTGACAGCAGTTTTTCTACATTCATTTCTACAGTGTGCGAAACTTCGCGGAAATGAATTGTCGTTCCGCTTATCTGTTTGCTTCATTCGTTCATTAAAGCGGCATTGAAAAAAAAAAGTTAGCATATGTTTACCGCAAGTGCGATGGTATATAAACACATATCTTGAAATGTGTGCCGTCCTCATGAGTTTATTCCTAGTGGTTGTGTCTTGAATAGTCACTGGCTCTAATTCGTTAGTCCAGTATGTGTCGCAAAGTGAATCGGTGAGAATTTTGGGTAGAATTTTTTTAATTATTGGTTGCGCAAGAAATTTCCGCTTTTTAAAGCAACCCATTTCGACGAAATATGCTATCTGCGCCAGTTTTTGGTATATGTGGTTCTTTGCAGTTAAAAAAAAAAGTGGCAGATGCCACGTACAGTGGGGATCGATGATATGCGAAGCACGAAGGAGGAAGGTTGATATGTTTAAAATCAGCACAACGTTATGAGGCGGACGTGAATTATGCTGTACATGACTTCCATATTTCATGACTCTCATTTTTGAACGTGTCATTTACCTTTGTCGTATATCATGTCATGTTGTACCAAATTTTGTTCATGTGGAGCTAGCGAAACGGCTGCGAGTGTGATATGAGCGTAGCATGTAGTCATGTTCTACATGACAAGCGTGCAATGGTTATCATGTTTGGACGTGTCATTTACATCCGTCGCATGTTCGCGTCACGTAACACCGAATTTGGTATGTGTCGAGCTGGCGAAACGGCGCGCTATGAGCGTAGCACGTAGGCATATTCTTACAGACACGCATGTCTTGATTATCATGTTTGCACCAGTCGCACACCTTCGTCATCCATGGACGTCACGTAACACCAAAATTGGTATATGTGAAGCTATAGCGAAACGACCCTCACATACTTTCTCATACCTTCATCATCCATTCACTTGACGTAATTCCGAATTTGGTATATGTTAAGCTACCGAAACGGCCGTGAGCGCATCACGAGTGTGGCATGTAGTCATGTTGTTACTTGACACGCATGTCATGATTTCCACGTTTGGACGCGTCATTTACCTTCGTCGTATGTTCGCGTCACGTAACACCAAATTCGGTATATGTGAAGCTAGTGAAACGGCCGCGAGTGCGCTGTGAGCGTAGCATGCAGTCATGTTATACATGACATGCATATCATGAATATCATGTTTGCACCAGTTATATACCTTCGTTATCCATTGACGTAACGTAAGACGAAGTTTTGTATATATGAAGCTGGCGAAACGACCGCGAGCGCATTATGAGCGTGGCATGTAGTCATGTTCTTAGATGACACGGATGTCATGATTTCCACGTTAGGATCTGTCCTTGTGTTCGCCATGCAGTCATGTCATACCATACCAGTTTTGCAACATGTCATGTCAACGAAACCACCGCAAAAGCAGCAAGACCGTGAAATGTAGATCATCACTTTTATGACATACATGTCAAGATTATCATGTTATGACTAGTCACTTATGCTCATCATACAGTAATGTAATGCCATACCAATTTTCGTATCGACGTCATTATCTAAATGGCCAAGAAAGTGGAACAGTCGTAGGCGGCCAGAAAGAAAGAAAGAAATGAGGAAAGAAAGAAAGAAAGAAAGAAAGATAGATAGATAGATAGATAGATAGATAGATAGATAGATAGATAGATAGATACATACATACATACATACATACATACATACATACATACATACATACATACATACATACATACATACATACATCGCACGCTCAAAGTCACCGAAGTTCGCTAAGAAATGCTTCTCATTTAAAAGAAACACGACAAACCGGGTAGATATTTCACCAGCGGATGTGCAAGCAAACGTGAGGGCGTATATGGTATGTATACTGTTCTTATATGAAAAAAAAAAAAAAGCTTCAGGGAATCGCTTGTAGTCCCGGAACGAAGCGTTCCAAAATTATGGTATTGTTAGCCTTCCACCCCTATGTTTTTTTTTCTGACATTTCTAGTGCGCGCAATTGTCAGTGCGTAATTACGCGCGCGCGTTTGTGTGTGTGTGTGTGTGTGTGTGTGTGTGTGTGTGTGTGTGTGTGTGTGTGTGTGTGTGTGTGTGTGTGTGTGTGTGTGTGTGTGTGTGTGTGTGTGTGTGTGTGTGTGTGTGTGTGTGTGTGTGTGTGTGTGTGTGTGTGTAAGAAAATTTGGCTGTTCAGTCGAATAGTGCCCCAGTTGATTCAGTCTTCTAGTAGGACAGCTCCTACTAGTTAAAACTAATAGGAGGTATGAACATGTAGATGTGTTTACTGAATATTTTATTCTAACTACACTAAAATAAACACAAAATTTATGCAGAATGAAGTACAGTAACGTTCAGCCGCACGGAAATAGTAAAGGTAAAAACACGGGAGCTTACATATAGCGCTAGGGCTATTTCGCTCGGTGAACCGTTCTATATAGGTTCTACAACCAACTTCCGCGTTGCCTCAAAGGTTCTTGGCATGCGGACAATGCGTTTATACGTGTTTCTGATGTATTATTTGTTTTTTAATCACGAATACTTAGATGTAAATATCATGATACATAGTTTGTAGAATTTGCTGTTCAATATTTCAGAAATAACCGACATTTTCGATTCTGTAGCTATTGGATTCGGGCTCAAGATTTACTATTCGCAAACGCCTATACTGTCACTTTTCTTTCTTATTATCTTTAGAAATCGGAACGCCAAACAGTGAATGTTCAATAGGAACGTTGTGGGTAGTATTTAATTCACTGTGCTCGTATGACCTCTTTATATCTCTCCCGCCAAGTAACGCCGTCTATTTTTCTGGCTGCAAATGTGTTTAGGGAGCATATTCTTTGTTAATTGTACACTATAGGTACTCGCTATCATCGAGTGTATCCGAGCTTTTGAAGTACCGAGTCGCATGTTTTCCGGCCCGCGATGTCCCACGCTCCCCTTTGATGCCCTGCACAAGGGACGCTTGAGTCTTCGACAGGCCGCGATATCGGCGGCGCACGCAAATTTGGCTGTCTCCTGGTGCTCGCCGATAAAATCGGCTTCACGTAGGCCTTCTCGTCCGACACCCGAGATGGCGCTCCGGGGCTTCTCGGGAAGCGGTGAGGGAGTTCCCCAGCTGGTGAGCCCTTTCCCCTCGCCGCGTCGTCTGTCTGCCGGCGGCCTGCATGCGCTGTGTTCGGGCTCCGCGCGCGCGCGGGAAAGACGAGCGGATTGCCTGCGGAGGCGCTACGACTTGACAGCGGGCGGCTACCGGAAGCCGGCAGCGCTTGATTTCCACCCTTACGGCACCGTGAGGCGGCCGGGGCCGCGGATCCCGGCTCTGGGCCCCGGTGCCACGTGAATTGGTGTGCTCAATCTGCGTGACTCCGACTCGCTGACTGTCTGCCTGCGTGCGTGGTTCGGCGCGTGCATCCGGCACGCGTCATGTACGCACCGTGAAAAGGGGCCCCGACTCATCGGCTCAGGTGAGTGGGCCGTGTTCGTGCGCGTACGTAATCTCCTTGTGCCACCTCGTGCCGTTGACCTCGACACGAAGCAACGTCGCCGATGACGACGCCTCGAGTCGAACGTGCCCGTCGAGATGCACTGTCGTGCGTGGCTGTGACCGTTGTTTTGGCGGGATGCGAGCCGTTGTGCGCCGGCACCACTCGCTGCGCGTCTGATCCGTGTACGCGGATGGTGTCTGTTGCGTGACTGCTGATTGACTGGCGTCCCGTTGGTGGTTTTGCTTGCTTTTCAGGATTGAGAGCACCGATCTCGGCCGAACCTCGTCATGTGCACGCAGTTACAGCCTTGTGTGTTTTACCCGCGTGTATAATAATAATATCTGGGGCGTAACGTACAAAAGCCACGATTTGTTAATGGAGGAGTGGAAGGCTCTGGAAATACAACCTTTTGGTGTTCACTGACATCGCAAAGGACGCGGGCATTTGCCATTTCGCCTACATCTGCGACCGCCGGGATCGAAGTCGCGAGCTTCGGGTCCTGTAGTTGAGCACCGTATAGCCTCGTGTATACAAATGCCTGCAGAAAATCTGTGACTTATCCGTGCTTTCTTTCATTCTTTCTACGGGGGAAGGCTGCTGGATATATAGAGGAAACCACACACATATACCGCTGTCCGTCTTGCGCTGGTACCTTCAGTATAACATACTCTAGTAACAGTCTGTTTTATGGGCTATCGCATTCTCGCACACTCGGCGTCTCTTAGGCTACTCAGCGCTGCCCCCTTCCCCACTGCAATGCAACACGGGTTTGCACACCCCGAAACAAATTCTGCCTTCGCCCCATGCCACTAGCTTATTTATCTGAATTCGCTACCGCTAGATCAAGGGCTATTCCCTCTATTTTTGGTCTTCCGATCTGCGCAATGAAACCGTGGTGGCATCTGAATAAATTTTATTGCTTCGCGTGCAACACTTTTCCTGAGTCACGTTAAAGAACACCAGATGCTCGAAATTTCCGGAGCCCTCCACTACGGCGTCTCTCAAAAGAATATCGCGGCGTCTCTCAAAAGAATATCGTTGCATAAAAAAAGGCTGCAAGCCTTTTTTTATGCAACATTTTGTAAACAATCTTATGGGCCGAGTATGAAATGATGCGGTTTTTTGTTTGTTTAGTTTCCGATACAGATCCGTTGAGGGGATCTCTCGAACCGTTTTTGTACACCCACGAAAAAAGCTGGCTGCTTGTTCGTGAACATGCAGATTAAGAGCTTACGGACGCGGAAGTAGTACCCGGAGCTGCAGCTGCTGTAGACGGCCGGTTGGAAACGGTCGTCATATATACGCGCGTCGTCTCCTGCCCCGTATTACTGCTACGAATTTGCACATGACCTGGATTGAGAGTGCCTTGGTTAGAAAAAAAACATAACTAGACTACAGAGAGGGGGAGGGGGTCGAGGGAATAAAAAAAAACGTATGATATGAATCAGCCCATTTTTAGGAGCGAAGAGCTCGTGGGCTATAGAAAGTGTGTGCGCTGGTGTTTCTTTTTCTCAGCGTCTTCAGAAGCTGAGTGATTTCCAATGCGCATTGCCGTTAAGCTTAATATATCGGATGTGTACGTGAACTGCTCAGATCATTATTGCCGCACATGAGTAAGTTTTGAGGCATAGAAGAATCAGTAAAAATAAAAAATAAAAAAACTTCCATGAAGCAGCGTAAGTTGGGTCGTAACCCAACCCTTCGTTCTTGGCAAAAAAAAAAAAAAAAAACACGTTCTGCAGAAAGCTGACACTGCTATGAACATGTCAACCAACTCTATCAGTCGTGCGCAAAGAGAGTTTACAAGTGGACACACAAAGTGGCCCTTTTCTCAGGAGCCCTATATTTATACATAAGTCTGTGCCCACGCTCTTCAAATCTGCCGGCGCCTGCTGCTTGACGTCGCACCGCAGACAGCACGCTATTGGCGAATTTCTGGCACAGATCACGAGCATGCGTTTGCATCAGACGCGTGCTCATGGCCAACGGGGTGCCGCCTTGTGCCAGTGCATCGCTCCATAGTTCGCTAACCTTAAACAGTGAGCCACACAATGGGAGAGGGCCATCGCGTTTCATCACGCGCGGTTAAGGTATAATGGTGCGCGCTGACGTAACGTCTTTTTGTGTGCCCTGCCTGTGCACAAGCTCCGAGCGAGCGACCCAACACCTGTAACTGCGCTCGTTCTTGTCGGATCCGAGAGATGTTCGCGACGTTCGATTCGTGAGGTAATTAACGCCGATGCTGTTAGGTCATTCAATAATTACTTGAAAAAGTTGATTTCTTGAGGTTGAGTGGATACTCCGCTTAAAGGACCCTTGAAGCTCTGGGCGGAATGTACGAAATATCTCACGCGTTTCGATTTACCTGGCCTCGAGTTGCTTGAGCTTTCTCTTTCAATTGGAACTTGTTGGCTTCTCTGCAGTATCCTCGATCAGACGCCGAAAAAGTATGGAACTCTCGTCTACGGCCCGGGTCCCGTTGCCACCAATGGGGTGCAGTTGTACAACGTGTCACTGCGCCGCCATCAGTTTGTTTCCGGCAATTATGCAGCGGGAGAGCCAGGAAAAAAAAAAACAAATAGATTTAGCGTTTTCACCCGTTCCTCCCCGCGCATTCATGCCGACTGTGACGTCACAGCTTCAGGCGTGTACGATGTAGCAGTGAAACAACGCCCGACGGTGATGTCAACATCGGGCGCTGCTTAAATGGAGCATTTCGATGTCACTTGGACGGACTGCCGTAACTATACTTGGTCAGTTTCCGATGGATGCATACAGAATTTTCGAACAAGGACACCTGAAGTTTGAAATTTTGTACGAGTGCATTAGCTTGTAGCAGGGTGCTAGGTCGGCAAAAAAAAAAAAAAAAAGTTGAGCTCACTTAGAATCACTCAAACGTATATTTGGTACTATGGGGCTCACTCTGGTCTACGACCGAAATTTTTCTCAAGTGGACAATTACTCAGACTCATACCAACTTCTTGATCTCAGTCTGAGTGAGTCGACTTATAGAATAGCAAGTTTGGACAGACGGCCTCTCACAATAAAGAAACTACTTGGACCATGGCCTGAGATGCATCTCCAGAAAAAGGCAATAATCTTCCTGACAGACTTTTTAGTGGAGACCGGACTGGACAAGCGCCTATGACTGACAGCCAGAGATGGGTATTATGTAAAATGTGGTCATGTATATACTGACACTAGAGTAGTAAGGTGTGCGTGTAAGTAGTTTATGACTGTGTGAACTGCGTGAAGAAAACTGTGTATTGGCATGTTATTCGAACTGGTTTCAGTGTCCTATTATGTTTTTTTTCTTTTTTTTCTTTTCCGTATTGTTAATTTTTGGGTACCGTTCTGTATTATTATTTTATTTTTCGCTGCAGAACTTTGTGATATGGAGTAGCTGAGGCAATAGGCACCTCAACCTCTCCACAGCAAAACAGTTAAAACAGAACAGTTTGTAAGCCTATGAGCAGGACAGATCTGTGCCGTTTACGCTGAATTTGAGTTGACAGCAGCGTCCGTGACACTTCAGGTATGGCGGCCTTATAAGCCGGCTAACTACAGCTGACATCGTGAACCCTTAGTTCAGTGGTTCATTCTAAAAGTTTTGCTATATAGCGTTTGTAAATACGATTACTCGACATCGCATGTTGCCTCCGCAGTTCCAGTTAAGTTTTTATGCATATAGCTAGCTGCTCTTGCGTTTCCATAGATTTTACGTATGTATACATGGTATACGCGTGCTGTGAAGACGTTCAGGTGGGTTCGCCATGCATGGCCAAATGGACGTCCACCGACTGTGTGCGTTTTGATGTATACAGCGAGAAAAAGCAAAAGAAAACAGCCATAAATCGTTCGACGTGCGCTTTCTTTTTTTAAATATTGCTAGCTCAATGGGACTGTCTACCGTCCGGAAAGCCAGTTTTCCGATTGTGGCGCAAATGAGAAGATCGTTCATCACATCGGCGGCAACGAGCATGCTTTTGTCCCCCCCAAAAATATGCTTTTTAACTCGATGCTGAAAGTCGACAAAAATCACCGCTAGCGTAACCCAACAGCTATGTGGTCAATCTGCTGGTAGGACAAAAAATCCTCGCAGGTAGTATTGTATTTTACGCACTCGAGGTAGCTTTAGGCTGAGCAAGAGATTAATGTTTGCATTTTTCTTCCTCGCGCGTTCAAGAAAGCGCCTGGTGGCGCGGCCGGCGGTGTGTTTGCTTGCCTGCATGCCTGCCTGCCTGCAAACGGCGGAGTTAAGCGCTAACTGCGTCTGCCGCCGCTCACAAGAACAACAAAAAAGTGTGTGCGTTCAGCGACCACAGAGGTATTTGTTTTACTGTTAAAGAAAACTTGATGAAGCCTGCAATAACCACACGCGGTTTCAGTTTTCGACTTCCGCCGGCAGTACAATTGTCATAGCCTCCACTGACCAGTGTTGGGGACATTCATTCTTCCTACGGAAGGAGACCAAACGCAGATCTAAAAATACTGTTTTAAAAACTTCAGCACACTTTCCACAGAAACCGCCGCAAGGCTATTTACTTCAGATGGTACGTTTTTTATTGCGACACAAAGCGGAAAAGCAATGAAGGATGGCAGAGAGTTCCTTAAAGTTTTGGAGACTTGATGTAGAGAGAGCTAAGTTATTCCTGTGCACACTGTTCAGAAACTCCCTGCAGGAATTCGTCACTTCTGCGTGCCGACAGCCAAAACGCATAAAAATAAAAACCTGCATACAGGGGTGGTCGTCAACGGACTTGGGCCCTGATTTGAATAATGGTGAGGAAGAAAGTCAAAGCATCTGGTTTCCTTATAGTAGGGAGCAACTGAGAAGTTTTGTAGCGGTTCAGGCCGGATGTCGAGATGCACCACGTAGGTGATCCAACGATGCAGCCTAGTAGTGTTAAACCCTGTAAGAAAATGACTGCGTGGTAGTTCGGGAGCCTACACTTTCGTACGCACACATCGTTGTTGATTCGCAAGCGCTGATTCGCCCGCACCTTCTGCGCGTTTCGTGCAGTAT
This sequence comes from Rhipicephalus microplus, assembly GCF_043290135.1. NCBI lineage: Eukaryota > Metazoa > Arthropoda > Arachnida > Ixodida > Ixodidae > Rhipicephalus > Rhipicephalus microplus. Next base: position 80,949,568 of record NC_134710.1, read on the forward strand.
TATCGGCGGAACGTGTAAATTAGCGTCGCCGCCTCGAAGGTGGGTGTTCGTGCGCCGTTCTTATCTCTACGATTCGAAGAAACTCGCTGACGGACGCATGCGCGGGGCTCCGTTCCCTCGAGCCTCAGACCGAGCAGCCCTGCATGCTCTCGCGAGTTCTCGTTCCGGTGTCGTGCCACGTAGCCTCCTCGCGCCGACGTTATAGACACGTTCGTCGTTTAACAGTGAACCCCCCTTGAAAATCCTCGCCGTAGCAGCGCGGCTGAGGGCGAGCCCTCGGCCCGCTGTCCCAATTCGTATCGGGACAAACGGCGCTTTAATTCGCGTCCTGCGTGCGGTCGCCAGCCGCCGCTGGATAGACGGCGTCGTGGAGGGGGAGTATTCGCAATGAAGCGGTCATTACGATGCACGCAGAAAGGAGGTCGTTAGCGCTATCTCGGAGGAGGGGGGGTCGCGCTTGCATCCCCCTTCCCTCCGCTTTCTCCCTCATGCTTTTTTTTTATCTTCCTATACCTATTTCGCCGCAGTGTTCTTTAGTTTGCAAACGCGGACTCTGCAAACCTCGCGTTCTTCTTTTCTTTGCTGCCAGGGTGAGAGCCAAGATTCGTTCACTTTTCTCTGCTGCGTGGTATAGCGTTTGGGGAAAGCGATAGCTACTTTTCGGCTGGCTTTTCAGCGCAGAAAGTGAGAGAAAGTAAATAAAGAGCCCGCTGACTTGATGATATCCCGGGAAAGAAAGATTTTGTCCTATTGGAAAGAAAATTAAAAGAAGAAAAAAGAAGATGGAGGGAAGTATAGAAGAAGCTGGCGTCCATTATTTGACCGTTTCTGTAAATGTAGCTCTCCTTTCGTGTGGGCCCCTCCTTTTGTGTTGTAACCAGGCGCCTCTCTGTCTTAGCTTCTTTCACCGCCTCTCTCGCCTCCCTTTTCTCTCTTCCCGGCTCTGTTTCTTTTAATTTAATACCAGATTGGCGAGGAGGAAACTTCGACGTCCATTTGCAAGATTAAAAGGAATTGATCTCCGGAGTTCTTTACATTTCGGGTGACCCCTCAAGGCTAGCCGACGAGCGCTCGTGCCCCGTGTACAGCTTCCTCAAGTTTAATTCCCCTCCCGCTTGTTTTTCTCCTTCTTCCTCCCTAATTCCCCGGCGTCCCCAACTTTGTCCGCTCCTCCCTCGATCCTCCCTCGATCCCCGTTTAAGCGCTGTTCGGCGTTGCCGATGGTCGTCTCGTTCTTTTTCTTATTACGCGCCTTCCCACGGCTGCGGCGCGACGGTTGCCCAAAGACGGTTGCAGCGATGTCTCCCGGTCTCTTGTTTAGGGTGCCGCGGTGGAATAAGAGTCGTTTCGAGAGATGCCTCGGTTTGCGTCCTTGTGCTCGTGTTGGGGAACGAAAGGGGAAGGAAGGTTCCCTAATGGTGCTCGTAAGACCCGGGTGCCTTTCCGTTTGAGGCTGTGTGTGAGAAATGTTCGCCATGCGACCCCCGAAGGACAGATCCCCTTCTTCTTACAACCTCTGCGGGCGGCGGCCTTCTGCGTACTCTTCCAGTTTCTGCTCGTGCAGTTTTTTTTTTAACGTGGCGCGGGTTGTGGTCTGCGAGTTTTCGCGCGTGCCCATTTGCCAGATTTCTATTTTTGACGAAGCGCTAAGCAACAGCGCGTGCTCTGCAGATACGAAATGCGTGTCAGAGACTCGGGAAAAGGGCATTTGGCAACAAGTCTAAGAGGTCGGTATCGTTGGTGCGACGTTAAGTACATTTAGTTCGTGATTGCGCTGGCGTGAGTCAAGCGGTGTCAGAATTTATAAACAAACACGCCCGACCAATTGTGTTTGCTCATGAATTTTGACGCGGGATTATTGTTAATTGTTTTAGACCTCTACCCGTTGTCGTTTCGTCTGAATCAATTAGTTTTTGATAATTGTAGTTTTACGTATACGTGTTTGGTCGTTTGCGCCTTTTCGCCTATATATGTATCAGCTAAAACGACAAAAAGGGGGGGGGGGGGCTGTTCCAGGCATAAATGGCGTTATGCTTTCAAAAATGAGCACCGTCTTTTGCTGGCAAATCATGGGATATATTTAAGAGATATCTGATATCGAGAAATATTAGGCGATAGCGGCAGAGCATTAGACGGAGAATCGTCATCATCATCATCAGCCTGTTTACGCCCACTGCAGGGCAAAGGCCTCTCCCATAATCCGTCAATCAACCCGGTCTTGTGCTTTCCGTTGCCACTTTATCCCTGCGAACTTTTTAATCTCGTCGGCCCAGCTAACTTTCTGTCTCTCCTTCGTGCGTTTGCCTTCTCTAGGAATCTATTCAGTTACCTTGAAGCACCAGCAGGTATCCTGCCGACGTGCCCGGCCCATGTCCATTTCTTCTTCTTCATTTCAACTATGATATCCTTAACCCCGGTTTGTTCCCTGACCTATTCTGCTCTCTTCTTGTCTCTTAAGGTCACACCTGTCATTCTGCTTTCCATCGCTCGCTGCATCGTCCTCAATATAAGCTGAACCGCACACACACACACACACACACACACACACACACACACACACACACACACACACACACACACACATATATATATATATATATATATATATATATATATATATATATATATATATATATATATATATATATATATATATATATATATATATATATAATTTCTGTACAATCGCGCAGGCGCTCCGTGTATACTTTTTTTGTGCCACCGCTTCATTATCCAGTGCCCTGCTGCGCATACGTTGCTGATAGCATGTAAATGGGGAACCATATGACGTCCTACTGTGCCTGAGAATGCACATACCGTGCAGTCGTCCCCCATATGCGTGAGCTTTCGGTGTGAGCAACGTGCACGTGAATAAGGAGGGAAAATGCGCGTATACAGCGCTCCTTGACGCTGCGCCGTGCTCCCTAACGGGCTGCAGAAATTAGGCGTCTTTTCTTTCCTCTAATCACTGCCACCACCACCGCAGAGCGGCGTTGCTTTTTTTCAGTAGAAATTGGTCACACATTCGGCTTGGGTCGCTTATCAGATTTACCTGGCACGCGTATCCGTGTCTGTTTAAGCGATAGTTCCTCGCCCCCTCATGGACATCGTCGCTACGGGACGTGATTCGATTTCGTCCCCTTGGATTCAAAGTAAAGAGAAAACGTAAGTTCAACCAGCGCATGGTATCGTTGAACCGCGTGTGCGTGGGGCTTTCTGTATCTAATTCCTGAGTGCGTCCTGCATGGACGAGCCTCAGAATGGAGGAACCTAGGACGTGGCACGAGGAACGTAATTAAGTTTCGCATCAATCTGATCACAGGGATTCGCAGATCGCCGATCTTCGATCGACGTGTGGCCCATGCATTACGTGGCCTATGGCGGACGCATCCGGATGCATCCCGTGTCGCCTCGCTTCACCGGCACTGTAAACTTTCGGACACGCGCCCCGCCACGGTGGTTTAGTGGCTAAGGTACTCGGCTGCTGACCCGCAGGTCGCGGGATCAAATCCCGGCTGTGGCGGCTGCATGTGCGATGGAGGCGGAAATGTTGTAGGCCCATGTGCTCAGATTTGAGTGCACGTTAAAGAACCCCAGGTGGTCGAAATTCCCGAAGCCCTCCACTACGGCGTCCCTCATAATCATATGGTGGTTTTGGGACGTTAAACCCCACATATCAATCAACTTTCGGACACGCGGCCTTCAGTGTTTCTTCTGATACAGCAGAATAGACGACGCTTTTTGAGAAGAATGCCGGTTTGTAGTGTAGCGCATACTTTGCGCGTTAACGCCGCCGTTCGTATGTGGTGCCATAACTGTACTTGTAGTATTTCGGGACTGGGTGCCTGAGTATGGTTTCTCTCTAGTCGTCTGGCGCATACTTCGATATTGAGAACACCGAATACAACGCATACGAAACATCGTTATTATTTTGCTGGTGGGCAGCCTTTTATGTCCTCGGTCCAGCGTAACTACACAGTAAAAAAAAGTATCGTGCAACTCGGTTCTGAAGCTCCGGCTGTCACGCACTTGAATTGGGCACCCCCGAGCTCTTCTTCCTGTGCGGGGGCGTATTGTCGGTGGAACGCATCCGCCACTTTAGCCGCGGGGCGCTGTCAAACAAGGGATTACATAAAGCGTCGTCAACCTTTCTCGGGTCACGACTTCTGTCACTTTGAATTGTGGCGACAGAAATAAAGAAAAGTAGAGGGGATTCCAGCGGGGACGATTGCGGCTGAAGCTTGCTCAACGGACGCGGCAAATGGAAATCGCAATCCCTCTCGAATTGTGGCCGCTGTAGATCGCCGGCGGCGTGCTTCCGATGAACAAAAATTACAGTCGTTGCAACAGACTGCCGATTTGGTTTCCTTCTTTTCCGTCCCGACACTGTAGTTGCCGCGACTTTGAGAGGACTTTAGGGAGAAGGCACGCGAGGGTGGCTTGGGACGCTCAAGAGTGTAGCTTCGCCATCCCGGCACCGACGTCAACGAGCAGCCGGCGCGAGCACCAAGAAACGATCGCGACGACTGCCGTCGCATTTTTCCTCTTTGTCATCGGGCAGGTTCTCTCGGAGCTTGCGCCGAATAAGTAAGTCGCTGCCAGCCTCCCGGCCGGCCGTTGGGGAAGCGAGAGGCTGCGGGTGGGCTCCCTAGCGAAGAAAAGTGGTGGTTTGGATGCGACGTCGACGACGTTGCTACGTTTTGATTGGCCGATTTGCGCGCTCCCCAGCTCGTTTATTTCCCCAGGCTGGGCCCATATCCGGGGCTGTGCACACACCCCTGTACTTATTTTCATCCGTGTACCCCCCCTTCTTTGTTCGTCCATTTGTATTGCTCTGTTCCATCGTGGGTGCTACCGGTGACTGTAGGGCCGTTGTTATCGGGCAGTTTTTTTTTTCCCCTCGGCTCGGTGCGCGGCAGTCCCTACTGAACGTACACCCTGTAGCCGACGCAGAGTCCTGAGCGTCCGTGCACGCGTTACATCAGAAGGTAGCCAGACCATGGAAGTAATACGCGTCTCCCGCGCCTGTTCCCTGCGCAGAGCTTGTGTTATACGTATCCCTTCTTCCACCGTGTTTTACTTATTTTTTTTTAGTTTAGCCTTCGCTATTCCCTGTACCGTATTTCCCGGCCCGCTCCAACCGAGCAACAGCACCGTGAATGATCTCGACGCACGTGCCACAGGAAGGAGAGGAAGCAAGAAAAACAAAAGGTCTCCCCTCGTTACCTTCTTGTTTCTTCGTTTTACTGGCCCTGATAAATTTTGCCTTCATTCACACTCGTGGTGCTCCAGTCAAGCGGTGGGGCGTCGTTATCAACATGACGCATCGATGCTCTTTCCTGGAATTATACGGGATGACTCGGCCCTAAATTGTGCAGTGGCATGCATGTTTGTGAAATTGAAAGTGCTTGGAGAGGAAACGAAAAAAAAAAGGAAAGGGCAACTAAGTGTGCTCTAACCTGATAATGACGATTGCCACACCGTCAGAACTAAACGTCGTAACATGATGCCGTGGCCGCGTCTTTGTATAAGCTTTTAAGGTATCAAGGTTTCAAGTATCAAAAAAAAAAAAAAGATCTTACGTATATCGCACGGCCTCCGCCTATGCACTGCTATGTATACGTATGTTCAGGTTTCTGCCACAGGCTGAACAGTTGCATATAACTATAGCACATCGTTCTCAAACAGTTTACGTTCTTAAGGGGGGGGGGGGGGGGGTAGTCGCTCGATGGCTTTTGGTCGAGCACATTAAGCGCATCCGTGACGTACGTGTACATTGTCTGTTGCTATCGGCTTACCGCTCGCCAAACGCCTCGGCTAAACGACTGCGTCGCTCTTTCGCGCCGAATTCCGCGAGCGTGCCTAGAAAGGATCCACGCAGGCGAGCTGCAGGTTCAGGAAACAAATGAAGGAAGGTAGGGCGGGGGGGAACTTCAACACCGCGCGGCCAGACTTTGGTGCGCCGCCACGTCCGATCAGCGACGACACGCGCCCGCAGTCGGTCGTTGGCGGCCACTGACGACGGCGACAGCGAGTCGCCTCGTGGCCGCTCGTATGTGCTCCGCTTATGGAGCGTCGTCATCATTTCCCGCGCCCCGCTAGGCCGTGGTCGCTGATTTTTTTTCTCTCTCTCTCACTTGTTCGCATCTTTATTCGCGGGAGCCTCTCCTCGCAGTCGAGAAGCGATGCTCAGCCAATTGCATGTGTGCGTGCGCGCTGTTCGCTCCACTCGCGCGCGCAGCTTCTGTTCCCGCCGCGTCTTTTATCTCTCCCTTCTTTTCTTTGTTTTTTTTAAAGCGTTGGTGTGTTTCTTGCGGGCGTGCCGTAGTCTGTAGTACGTCTTCTCGCTCGTTCTTTTTGGCCGGTCGCTTCACTTCCGAGAGGTTTTTTTTTTTTTTCTCCCCTCACTTTCTGAGAAAGGCTCACGATGGAGATATTGAACGGCCTACTTGTTTCTGTCCCGCGCGAGAGAGCATAAATCTTATCCGGGCCGTTTCACCTCGCCGTCCGCATCTTTCGGATGTTCATTAAGATGAAGCCGATGATTTGGACCGAAACTTGGCGCGCCTCGTCCTCTTTGTCAGCTCGTTTCTGAGCCGCTCGCGACTCTCTCTATCTCGTCATTTGTTCTCTGCGCGCTGGTGTGTGAAACCCGATCGGCGGCGTCCGTGAGCGAGGTCACGTGATGGACGCACTCGGAGATGCGCAGAAAGCCACGCGTCCCTCTTTACAGTAGCTTCCCGTAGATACTTTATTTCGTCGTTTACAGAGGCACTGCAGACATTAAGCTTTCCCCAGATTCCCCCCCCCCCCCCCTGCTGAAATGTACTCCGCTAAGCCTATCGGGCAGAGAATATGGATGACGAACCGTTGAAAGTTGTGCGGCGGTACAGAATCCCACCGACTTCGAGCAGCTGTCATTCGTCGCGTCCCTCTGAAAACTCTCAACAGAATAACTTTTCTATACATATTCTTATATAATATATACGAATACGCACGCAATTCCGCCCACGTGTTCGCGAAGCATGACGCCCGTTTCGTTTATCTGAAAACCGAACGCGAGATCGCATGCACGAGCGCACTATATAGTAAGCACGAACTTTTTTCTCGACAACGTTGGCTGCAGGGCCACGATACTTGAACCAATTTGATGTCGCCTACGCACGGCTGCCGGCAATGCTGATGAAAATCCGCCTCATTAAGCCGAATACTTCACTCTCTCTCGACCTTCTTCTCGGCTAACGTTTTATGCTGGAAATATTTTGACTCTGAGCACACTTCCGCACGGGAGGCTGGAAGTATTAGACGGAATTAGATGGCGACACGCGCGTAGGTATATAGCGTTATTCTGCGCTGCGTAATACCGTTGTCGAGCCCATGTCACCTTTGCCGGCGATCGGGCCGGATTCGGGTAGACGAATTTGTTTCATCGTGACTGGCTCCTTTACGCAAGATGCGGATAGGAGCTAATCATTGTTCACAGATACAGTCCCGACCTGGTTTCACCGTGGTCGGCAGTGAGTCGTATTACAATGCTTTCAAGAACAGCGCTGTGGTACGAGATATTTTGATTTCTAACTTATGTAGCGTCTACGAAAGTTAGCCACAGTGGCGTTTCGCTGCCTATGCTCATATAGGGAGACGCCTAAAATTGAAGTGAGATGATGCGCGACGCGTAACCATCATGCGTTCTTCATCACATATGGGACTGCCCGCTTCCGGCAACGCAGCATTTCTTCGTTCGCACCGAACTGGTGGCCGAGTTAGTGCCCTGCAGACCTGGGTCGCTTACCCTGCCTGCACTGCCGCTGCGGCCAACTGGCTATGGCGGTCGCTACTCGAGCACCTCAGTGACCCCGACGGTCCAGCAACTGGCTTCGTATCTGGTATACTACTCATATAATGACGGCCCCGACGTGGCAGGCCTAGTAAAAGAAAAAAAAGTGTCGCCAGTGCCGCTTGCTTTTCGATCCGATTCCTTTTTCGACCATTCATCGCAGCCTTCCAAAGTTAAAAAAAAACAAGAAAACTGCGAATGTCTCTCTTAAACTCCTCAGGACCATTTAATAAAGTTCTTGACTGACAAATACCTGCAAGCAGCAGCATCACTCCACTTTTGTGAGAGCGAGTGGATGTTCGCCGTCATCGAGCGAGGTCTTTTCACGTTTGCCCGCGTGCCCCCGATATTTTGTTTGCTAATTCGAATAGTAAAAGAATGTCTATTGCAACATTTGTAGCCGATAAGACTGATTTCCTTATTTCGCGGAGTGGCCTTGTGCATTGCCCACGGCGGCCGTGTTTCTGTGGTGGCCAAGTCTAATAAAAAAACTCGCATACTCGATTTTAGGTGCCCTCCCCAAATGAACGAAATAAGTCAGGAGTCCCACATACAAGTACACCGACATATACCCTGACATGGCATACGTTTCTACACTCACTTCGTGGTTTTGACACTTAAAGCCCGGGAAAATTAATGAATATTTTTATACGTTGCTATTCTTTTTAAAAGCTCTACAGGTTAAGCTGCATTTTTTTTCTTACGAGTCCTTCTCTGATTAACGTGCCAACACAGCTGCTGTTGACCTGACCTAACCACTAACCTAAATAGAAAGAAAGAAACAGTGGAAGCCACCGTTAGTTATGTTTGAGATCATATGAAAGACGGAGAGTGTGTATACCAGTTTTCTTTCAGTCCTGCTTCCAGGTGTCATATACTTTGTGAACCCACCCACCCCTTGATATCGAATCGGCGTGAAATATTGGCTCGCCTCCCTCGGGAACGTTATAGGAGCTCGTTTCTATAATTATGCCGACTAGGGGTCAACTTGATAGACGTCGTGCATGGGGCTCTTCTAAAAATAGATGAAAAAGTCGTGTTTATCCGGAACATGAAGTTGATTGATGGTTGATATGTGGGGTTTAACGTCCCAAAACCACCATATGATTATCATAGATGCCATAGTGGAGGTCTTTGGAGATTTCGACCACCTGGGATTCTGTAACGTGCACCAAAATCTGAGCACACGGGCCTCCAGCATTTCCACCTCCATCGGAAATGCAGCTGCCGCAGCCGGGATTTGACCCCGCGACCTGCGGGTCAGCAGGCGAGTACCTTAGCCACTATATGGACCACCGCGGCGGGGCGGAGCGTGGGGTCGATAAACTTGTCGCACTGTGTCTTTACAGGTATACGCCGTGCGTGTAAAGCTGTCAAGGACGTTTATGACGAATTCATCATTTATAAGTGCAAATGATTAACAATCTGCAATGTCAGGAAAACACGAGACGGCGCCTGTCCCGTGGTGTCTTGTTTTGTAATCATCATCCCGCGCTCTTATCAAAACGCATGTACGTACTTTCCGATTCGCACAATCGTTTTTCGGAAGCAGGAACACTTGAGGGTGTTTACTGTTGCTTGACGAGTTAGCGAACGTTGAGTAAACGAAGTGGGCAATTTCATCGTTAGTTGGCCGCAATTCAGTGATGGAAGTAATTATAGTAAGCATTTTTGCATAAATATGAAAGCGGCAGTAGACAAAGATGCATTAGAAGTGTATACGTGTAATTGCTAGAGCTAAACCAGCACTCGTAAACCGCGACGACGAAAAGAGGCTCGCCCCGCTAAGTTCGCCCATGAGCTCGTCTTGACACCGCGCATACAATGCTTCTCTGCTCGAGTCTGTATTTAGTTATTTGTCGCTAAACTAGGGAGACGTTGCTGGTCTAAAAGAAGGCAAGTTTAGGATAACCGTTTTACGCGGAAGTCTCCGGCGGCTAACTGGGTCTTAATGCGAGGATATATTCAAGATGTTACCCGTGGACTATACCAGTGCTGGCGAACAAGAACTAAAGAAAGTGAAGGATTGGTCTAATTGGACCCCCATTTTCTCTCTAACCTTCCTGCCCCATCTCTAAGGAAAGCAGAGTTTAGAAAGTGTGCCAGCCTAAGCTGATTTAGCGTCGTTCCCGAGCTGCTCCATATGCTGGCTGTTCGGGGGCGATTCGTTCGCCTTTTTATTGACTGCTCTAAAAAAGTTTCGACCACAATTTTTCCCCCTCCTGCTTCTAGGAAGTTATTGTGCTGGGGAAAAACTCCGCACGCGTTAAGTAATCGCTGCATCGCTAGAAACGAACCGGCCGTTGTCGTCCGCGTACAATGCGCGCCGGCCCTCGTGCATAGCTGCGAATCGTTGCCGCAGAGCGCAGATCCTCCTCGCATATATTAATCCCCGCTCCGGTCTGCGCGCGGCCATTGTTTTCTGGCGGATGAGCAGCTGGGCTCTGCCGCACCTGTGGGTTGGCCCTCTTTTTGTCGCTTTTGTTTCTCCTCCCGCTCGTCTCCCCTTGTGTCCCCGTTGTTTGGGCGTTTCTGCGTGAGCCGGCCGTTTTCCGGGTATCTGGCGTGAAGTGGTTGCGCAGGTTGAACGGCGCACGCCCCCGCTTTGCAGGTTCGTCGGCCTATGCGCTAACCGATGCGGCGTCAGTGCGTGCGAGGGGATGCGCTGAGTGGTGGTCGTTGTTTTTCCGGTCCCTTATAGCACGCGCAAAATAGCAGACGCTTCGCGTTGCGCGAGAGTTCAAGCCCATTAACCGTGGTTTGGCTGGTGTTGGTTGGCCTGTGCCCTTTCGGGGGTCGAGATCTTGCGCAATAATGACCGACAGAAAAGTGCTGGAAAACTTTTATACCTGCGCTTGTGCGGTGGTACTTGCCGTTGTTCGTGTACTGATCTGGCGAAGCGCGTTTGCGTCTCTGTGTGTTTAAATGTGCAAGTGTCGTTTCTGTCGCCTTTCTTCTTCTTTCGTTTTTTTTTTTCACTGTTTTTACTCACCCCGTCAGGAGTGTTCTAACATTACAAAGGTTTCGAGTGCGTCGTTTGATTTCGGGAATTCGCTATTCCAAATTGTCGCGTACTATTTTCTGTTCGAATGTAAGGGATAAATGCAGCGTGGGAGAGTGGTGCGGTGTTTGCGAACAAGCATTACCTTTTTAATAGTAATATAATAATAATAATAATAATAATAATAATAATAATAATAATAATAATAATAATAATAATAATAATATCTGGAATGTGCCGTCTCAAAACCATGATATTACTATGAGAGATCCTACAGTGGAAGGCTTCGGAAATGTGGACCACCTGGGGTTCTTTAAGGTGAACCTAAATCTAAGTACACAAACATTTTCGCCTCTATCGATATACAGCCGCCGCAGCCGGGATTCGGTCCCGCGATTTTCGGGTTACCAGTCGAGTGCCATAACAACTATAGACCGCCGGGGCGGGGCCCCATTTTTTTCTGTCTTTTTTTTTTCTCTTTTTGCCCCACCGTATTCAGGGAACACACTACTGCGCAATGTTTGTATTTGTCAAAGAATTCTCGCTTCCAAACAACCTACTTATGTAAACTTATCTCAGTTTCTGTGAATCAATATTTACTTGTCCCGTGTCAACTCATTTTAAGTTTACTCGCGATGCAATAGAAGCAATTGATGTGCGATGCCGCAGTATCACTTGTTTCAATAAATGAAGAGACTACCGGCGTGAACATGTACAGTTCATTAGTTTAATTACTTTTTGTCGTGTGCGTGAGACTATGTAGACGATGCCCAGTTGCAAGATAATCACCTTGGCGATTTATGGTTACGAATAGCAACAATGGCACGATATCAAGCTTTTTCGTTTTGCTAAACGTATTTCACGCTACTTCTGTGTGTTCTCTTTTGACTTTGTTTAAAAGTAAAATATTCGTACAGTTTCATTCCGAATGTCCGTATATATTCAAAAATAGCCATTTTTTTCGAGCTATGGTGTACTTTTTCGGCCCTGTTTGAGAAGTTTTAGCCGTCTTGCAACGTGAAGAAGTAACGAAAGTAGGTGACAAGGCAATGAAACGTTATTTTGTGTGGACTGTCAAACAAACCTGTGCAACTAAGGAATGTTGTTTGTTATGAAAGTGCTCTCAAAGGGCCCCTGAACTACACGAAAGGCCAGGCGGCACAGTTTCTTTCTCGTCTTTCCTGCAAGCGCAATCACTTCTTCGCTGCTTATTTCTTCAGAAAATACGAGGAATGTCAAGTGTTGCACCAGCGAGCATTTCTTGCTCTTCGACTACACGCTGCCACTTCCACTTGCGCAGTCGTGAATACAAAACACGGAAGCGAAATAGTGACGCGAGACAAGGTATAGAACGGGCATGCGACGGCGAAACAGGGTAGGCGACAATAAAACAGGCGTCTCTCGTATAATAATAATTGTTTGAGTTTAACGTCCCAAAACAACCATTATGAGAGACGCCGTATAGTGGAAGTCTCTTTAAATTTCGACCACCTGGGGTTCTTCAAAGTGCACCCAAGCTATAAGCACACGGGCCTCAAGCATTTTCGCCTCCATCGAAAATGCGGCCGGGATTCAATCCCACAGGTCAGTAGCCGAGTGCCTAACCCCCGTATTCTAGAACGTCCCTTCACTCAACGCTTCACCTTCACTTGAGAAAGCCGATGGGAGCGTTGTCTATAGGCACCGAGAGTCACTGCATATCAGCAATAATCTGCTGAGATTCTTGAGTAGCGCAGCGTCATATTCAGCCGAGTGGTGGCGCAGTGCTCAACTCTGTCAAGTGAAGGGTGGAAATCGAGTGGAGGAGCGTTTGTGATTACGAGGGTTAGTTACTATAAGACCACCGTGGCGGGTATATCTATATCGACCAATCGAGAGCCTATTTTATCCTGACGTCAGGTGACCGACCTGCCGGCGTCATGAATTGTGCGGTAAAGACAGAAAACTCCGGGAGAGAATGACGTGCTCGTTCCTCGCATTTTCAGAGCTTGTTTAGGGGCCCGAAGATGGGGAGTGAAGAAGTCTGGCCGGCAGTGGTGAACAAGATTGATCCGGTCAGCTCGACTGGCCGGCGTTTAATCACCAAAGCTGATCACGCGGCCGTTTCGCTTTCATATCGAACAAAAAGAAGGAGCGATAGGTCTCGGCCTTTCACAACTGTATGAATGAACAAAACAGTATTTTTTTTTTCCCGGCTTAGTAGCCAGCGGTCTTCGTCGCTTCGGGGTGCGTCACACAAAAGGAGGACCCACGTGCGCGATTGCACGAACAATGTCGACCGCCATCAGCCACGACACTCGTCGGCCGAGAGAGGAGGAGGCTGGGATCGTTCCCGATCGCCCAGGGGCGTGAATCCGGCCATCGACAACGCCAGGCGGCGTCGCTTCGTGTATTGCAGGACCTTTGTGCCGCCCCCGCAGCTAACTACTCCTGCTGCTGTGCTGCCATTGATGGATCTGATTCACGCCTCAGGGCATGCGCGTTGATCGCTGTCCTGTGGCTTCGTGATCGCGCGTGCGCCATGCGTATGACCCGCTCGCGGTCCGCTTCGTGGCCATTTGCCGCCGCGTGCATCAGGTGCCACCGCGGCGTCGTCCAGCTGCGCCCCATTGTACGACTCTTGCCAGCAGTGGCATATCCTTTCTTTTTTTCTTTTATTTTTCATTTAACGTGCTGTGTTTAGCACGATTTGCTATATTTGCGGGTCTTTTAGTTTTTGCGGGACACGATCGGCTATTGTATATTGGCTGAATACGCGGGCTGCAGGGCTCGTGTACGGTGTAAACTTCGGATAGCGTTTGCTGGCGGCTTGGTTTACGATGGATTGATCATACCGTTACAGAACAAATAGATGAAGAAAAAGAAACGTAGATAAAACAGGTCAGAGCGCTCGCCCCGAATAGCGTTTGTTTGTATACCTACTTTCAGCTAATTTACTTTGTTCGTAGTTAGCACTCCAAGCAACGTTAATTTGTAGTGTTCAACTAGCGTTACTTAGTACGTTATTTGAACGTCGATCACCCTTTCTCCGGCCTTTTTGGTGTGTGTGTGTGGGGGGGGGGGGGGTGTATGAAGGGGGGTTTAGTGGGCAAGTGAGGAGGTAGGTATGCTGCGCCCGTATGAAGAATTGTATATAATGTGAATGGACGATGAGCGAAATGGGGCTCCTCAATTTCGTCTGATTTTTTTTTTAAGGGGTACTGACACCAATTTCCGGAGCCGTTAACTTCGCCATACGAATTGCACATGTATACAAGACGGCTGTGGACAAGCGAGAAGCTCAGTGAATGCTGATAAAACAAGTTATTTTCACATTTAAATAAATTTTCACATGGCGCGCCTACTGTCATTGACACTATAGAGACGTCGTGTTATACGCTATCGATTCTGGTGACTTCGCGCACGAAATATGGCTATTTCATGATGACGTCAAGTGCCAAAACATACAAATTGGTCGTTTGCGCGTCGCTGACGGAGTGTATGACGGCCGTAGCAACGTCACCATATTTTGCGCGAGCATCTGATGGGAATGTCACAGCGTGTCGCGATGGCAGGGTAGAAAAGGAAAAGGTACACGTTTCAGAAACGCGTTGCAGTATTCCAGGGCGCACAGTCGAGGATATTGAGGACTTGTCCTTTCATTTAGCGCAAAATAAAAAAAGTGCCTGTGATCCTTTAACGTGCACATAAATCTAAGTGCACAGATGTTCGTTGTGTTCATAAGGAAATGAAAAGGGGCAGCGCTGGGACGAATACAAAAAACGAGATGACGACGCGACTTGCGCTGTACTCACGTCTGGACCTTTTTTATTGAAAAGCGTTACGACAGGACTTGCGCTGTATTCACAACTGAATTTTTTTTTAATTCAAAAGCGCCTATATTGGAAAAGCACCACAATTAAAGACAAATGCGTCAGCCAGGCGTCTGTAATCCTCTCACCTAATGAATATGACTACCTCATCCACACGTTTATGGCGTATAGTGACACACCACGTGTAGTTTTTATTGTTGTGTGTCCTCCTTAGAGTCCGTACACTCTGGTTCTTGATCGTGTTTGCTTTGCGCCGTCTGTGACGTATTTTGTGTCGATGCTGGCTGTATATCAGAGACGTTTTTCAATATAAAAATTCAATTGTGAGTGCAGCGAATGTGCTGTCGTCATATCTTTTTTTATTCGTTCCAGTGCTTCTCCTTTTCATTTCATTATGAACCGAAACCAACTCGCCCACCTTAATGTGATGTTCTTTGCGTTCCGCGCACGTTCTAGTCTGGTGCAGCTGTGGTCGGGAATTGAACCTGCACTTTTGCGTGTTAAACTTCAACAACAACAACAACAATAATAATAATAATAATAATAATAATATGTGGGGCTTAACGCCCCAAAACCGTAATGTGATTATGAAAAATGCCGTAGTGGAGGGTACCGGAAATTTTGACTACCTGGTGTTCTTTAACGTGCACCGAATTCTATAAATACACGGACCTCAAACATTTTCGCCTCTATCGAAAATGCAGCCCCCGTAGCCGGAATTCGATCCCGCGACTTTCGGGTTAGCAGTCGAGTGCCATAAAGAACTATACCATGGCGCGCGTACGCTCCCGATCGTAAACTTAGTGGCGTGTAATAACATGTTATCTTTAACTTCCGTGGTCTGTGAGGGGCGTTGCCGCTTTGATTTACATGGCGGAAGTTTACGGAACAACGTCGTACAACGCCGCCCGGTAGCCGTGGTGCCGGTGCGACCAATTGCATCTGAACACTGCAGGCCGTTCGTTTAAGGAATTTTTCTTTCTTTTTCTCCCTTCATCTTCGTGTGTTTCGCGTTCGCCATCTGGCGAACAACTCAAAAAATGCTAGTCCGCCTCTCCGACCTGGCTATGACGCTCGTATTTCTCTACAGCACCGCGCTCTATGAAACGGTGATGCACAGACCACTGCTGCGCATATTTGGCGTTTGGCAACTTGTGTGCGCTGCTGTCTTTAGGTACCACGCGCAGAGGGGGTTTGGAAGCGGTGGTGTCTCAGCTTCCGGATATTGCGTCTCGTGTAAAGTGATATATACATGTATACGTATAACGCAGTGGAGGAAGACAGCATTGCGCTCATTGCAAGGGGGTAGTTCTTGAGAAGTATTGATCTTGTTTGGGTTTTCCTAGTAGCCTGGAGTTTCTTGTCCTCCCCTAAAATGTTATCCGGAATTTTCGTCGAGGCAAGTACTATAGGTTTCAATTTATTGATTTCCAATCACTGGTCGTTGGGTGCATTTTAAATCGCGTGCCACGGGGCCTTTGCTTTTGCGCCCCACGAGTTCGTTCATGCGTCCGGCTGCACAACGGAGTCCATCCCATCATCCGCCCTCGTTTTGCGGTGAAGCGTCTTATAGGGTTAAAGGCTTGTCCGTTGTGCATTGTCCGGCACAGCACATGCAGGGCACCCACTATGCTCCCACCGTAATTTTCATGAAGTAGCGAAGCACCCTCTGTGCCATTCATCATTATGCTGATGAGCGAGGTTTACCCGTTACAGATCTGCAAGGGCTGATGACGATGAAGAATGAGCGCGTTCCAGACCACACATTTCCATTATTATTTTCGGCTACGAGACTACCTGGCTGCTAGCTCGTGTAGCATTTTCATACATATTTTTACGATTTGTTTTTGCTTTATACTGAAATTTTATTTAACGATTTTATATGCATAACTAACTCACTTGGTGATCCTGCCGCCCGGTTCTTGGCCGATCCTCCTTTGTGGGCGAGTGCCAGCAAAGCGAAAGGTGCATCATCATCATCATCATCATCATCATCTTTCTGCCGTGGATGACAACGGGCGGGAATGTGCTCTTACCCGCGAAAGTTAAAGCGGCGACGCCGACGACGAACTAACTACTCCGGAGGCGAGAGCGCGGCATGCGGCGTCTCAACGTCTACGCATACAGCAAGCTCCCCCGCAGGCGAGAGCGCGGTAAGCAGTGGTAAAACAGCAACGGCGGGAAGCGGTGGCTCGGCGGCAAAAACACATTGTATATGCGGTACACACGCGTTGTCACTCATTTACATTCGCGCGTGGGCAATGTCATGGGTGATTTACGGTAGGAACGATCCGCAGTGCTTCGCCCACTCGTCATAATTCACTGGGTGGGACATAGCTTTTCTTTTCTTTTTCCCCCATAAACGGACGATAGCTTTGTTTAGTTGTGGTTTTGAAGACTGACGAGTAATGGGTAATTCTGCTGACTACTTTCTCCTATGTGGTCAATTTCATTTCGTGGATATTAATTATATATGTGTTGAGGGCACAACGATCGTACAAAACCCCGTGGTGAGCTCTCTGAGAGCTTGATGCTGTTGCAGTATAAGCGAGTCGTCTGTTCTATTGCTATTCGATTTCCATTCGTTTGGCAGTTTCGTAAATGTTTATTTAGTCCTGCACTACCGGAGTGGGCACGGCGAAGCGGCTGGAAAGATGCCGCTAACGAAACGCTTCTTTTTCGTTGTACAGGCCGTGTTTTTCATGCTCGCCGGGCCATCGGAACCTTGCACTACCGGGAATGAAGTTGCGGCGATTACATCTGTCTCTGCTAACTACTGTCCAGTGCCTTCATCGAATTTGGACATACTGGATACGCCCCCTCTGGAACATTGCATGCCCGTGACGTCATCGTTGGATCGCCCTTTTAAAGACAGGCCACACAGTTGGACCTTCAGTGGGCACGGCGAAGCGGCTGGAAAGATGCCGCTAACGAAACGCTTCTTTTTCGTTGTACAGGCCGTGTTTTTCATGCTCGCCGGGCCATCGGAACCTTGCACTACCGGGAATGAAGTTGCGGCGATTACATCTGTCTCTGCTAACTACTGTCCAGTGCCTTCATCGAATTTGGACATACTGGATACGCCCCCTCTGGAACATTGCATGCCCGTGACGTCATCGTTGGATCGCCCTTTTAAAGACAGGCCACACAGTTGGACCTTCAGTGGGCACGGCGAAGCGGCTGGAAAGATGCCGCTAACGAAACGCTTCTTTTTCGTTGTACAGGTTAGTTTTTCTCTTTCAAATCATAGGTCTGGAGACGAAATTGTACTTCTTATTGTGCCGTGCCCACAGACATGTTTTATTATTGCATATGAATGTTATTTTGTTTGCAAGTTATTGCTGTGTGGAGATGTCGAGCAAAACCCTGGGCCAACTGTTGATGAAATGTTTCACGAGCTCTTGAAGGGACAATCTGATATCCGAGCAGAACTTGTAAGCCTTAGAGCACGTTTAGACTCAACAGAATCATTAATAAGCACCTTTGGAGTGCGTCTGAATAACTTAGAAGCAAATGTTAAGCAACTACAAACTCAGAAGGGCGTGAGCGAATCGATACAGGAGTCTGTAGATTCCATTCAGCAGTTAATTGATATTCATCAGTCCAAGCTGGTTGACCTTGAGAATCGCAGTCGCCGGAATAATCTTCTTGTATTTGGTATCAGCGCTGCTGGTAGTGAATCTGAAGCAGAGCTACGTGAAAAGGTAGTGAAGGGCATATTTCATGATCGATTAGGGGTGAAATGCACGACAATTGCGCGGATTCATAGATTAGGCAAGCCGGTATCAAGCAGACGTCCTGTTATACTTTTTTTCCAAGATTATACGGAAAAGCAAGCTGTGTTGCGTCAAGCACATAAGCTGAAGGGAACCAAAATTTATCTTCAAAACGACTACTGTCCTGACACACTCCGCAAAAGAAAACTGCTATGGGCAACTGCAAAAGCAGACAGAGAAAGCGGTAGCAAGGTTGCTCTTGTTCACGATAAGCTTCGTATTGATCACACCTTTTTCTGTTGGGACGACTCGCTTAATGCGCGTAGGAAATTGTCACATGAGAGTGCCGTAGGGAATCCCAGCTAGCAATTAGGGGAGCACCAACTTCGTTTGCTTTGCTTCAATGCACGGAGTATAACAAATAAAATTGAAAAGTTGGAAAATATTTTGCTCACGCACGATCCTCATGTCTGTGTGATAACAGAGTCTTGGTTACATGAAGCCATTGGCGATAGCGAGATAGTTCCGCCGAACTACCAACTTTTTCGATGTGATCGTGGTCATCGGGGCGGTGGAGTGGCTGTCATTATCAAGTATGGCATTGATGTAACTATTGCTGAGCGTTTTCCAGTGAGAGAGAGTCTGCTTTTAAAACTTTCATTTGCTGATATGTCATTTTTTCTCTGTGCGGTTTATCGATGTCCTAATGCTGATGATTCTTTTATGAGCGGTTTGTACGATGAACTACTACGTCTACGAAGCAAAAATCTTATTTTAACGGGTGACTTCAATCTGCCAGCCATTAATTGGGATGATATAAATTATGGTACTTCTTCCTCGGCTGACACACTCTTAGACATAATGTTTTCTCTAGGCCTTGAGCAAATGGTAGGACACCCCACAAGGGGGAGTTCGATACTTGATCTGCTATTTACAACGGAACTCTTTACCGAAGCGACTATCACAGTTGAAACCGGTATTTCTGACCATAGATTAATATCATTTGTTTGGGACAGGCATGCACGTTGTAAATCAGTGAAAACGCCAGTGGAAAGTGTTGTAAGAGATTTCAATCGAGCGGATGATGTTGCAGTAATTGATTATTTAGAAACACATCTCCCCACATCTGTTAGTGATGTTGATAGAGCCTGGCAACGCTTCCGTGGTATTGTGGACTTCTGTACAAAGAACTTTGTCCCGCTTAGGAGAATACGCAGGCGTTCACATAACCCATGGATAAACCGTGAGATTATAAAGATCAAGAGAAAGATAAAAAGGTTACGAAAAAAACACAAGACTAGTACGCAACATTTTTCCGATCTTAAAGAAAAATTATTAGAGAGTGTTAGCAAGGCTAGGCATCAATTTTTTAACGACACACTACCTGAATTCATCAGGACAGATCCTGATAAATTTTGGCGCTATATTAAGCAAACTAAAGAAGGCGTTTCTGAAATACAAGTTGATGAGGTCACGATAACAGATCCGGCACTAATTGCTGATCATTTTAATAAATACTTTCAGAGCGTCTTTTCCGAACCACAGTATTATGAACTGCGAGACCCGATGCCCATAATCACGGATGATGTTCTGATAACTCGTGAAGGTGTTTTACAAATGTTACTTAAGGTTAATCCTAAGAAATCGTCAGGCCCTGACGGCATTGGTAATTCATTCCTACGACGCTATGCTGAACAAATCACTGACTTCCTTACTGCCCTTTTCAATGTATCATTCAAATATGGTCAGATACCAGCCGATTGGCGTAAAGCTCGTGTTGTGCCGATCTTTAAAAAGGGTAACCGCTATTCCTTGACAAACTACCGTCCTGTTTCTATCACTAGTAGCTGCTGTAAAATGTTAGAGCATGTTGTTGCAAATTACATTAACACATTTTTATCAGAAAATAATATTTTGTCGCCTAATCAACATGGTTTCCGAAAAAATATGTCTACGGTAACACAGCTTGTGTCTACAGTGCATGAATTCGCACGGGTTCTAGATATATCTGGGCAGACTGATGTGTTCTTTTTAGATTTTAGCAAAGCGTTTGATAAGGTGCCTCATGGAAAACTTTTGTTTAAACTCGAAAATATTGGGCTACCTTCGGGCATCGTTAAATGGATTCATATGTACTTAAATAACAGAACTCAATTTGTTGAGGTCAGGGGTTGTTTTTCTTCTTCGCTAAATGTTTCTTCTGGTGTGCCACAAGGTAGTGTGTTAGGCCCCTTGTTATTCTTAATTTTTATTAATGATTTAGTTGATGTCGTACATAAGGACATATCCGTCAGATTATTCGCGGATGATTGTGTTGTTTTTAAAGAAATATGTTGTGTAAATGACCACATATTACTTCAACAGTCTCTTACAAGTATAGATGAGTGGTGTCAAAACTGGGGCATGGAACTTAATAGTGACAAAACAGTTCTCTTGAGAATAACAAGAAAACGAACTCCCAGCCTTTATACTTATTTTCTCCGCAATAACCCACTCAAAGACGTAGAAAAATACAAATATCTAGGAGTCACTTTGACAAAGTCACTTACGTGGTCAGACCACATTACAAGCATATGCACGGCTGCACTTAGGAAACTGTGGTTTCTTAAGAGGAAACTTAAATCCTCAACGAAGGAGACTAGATTATTGGCATATAACACCTGCATCCGATCAAAACTCGAATATGCCTCGGTTGTTTGGGACCCTCAATGTAAAAAAGATATTGCCTTGATTGAAAAAGTTCAACGGAAGGCTGTCAGATTTATATTTAGCAAATATAAAAGATATGATTCGCCAACACAACTTATGCAACTAAATGATATCCAAACACTGGAAACTCGCAGGAAAATTAATCGGTTAACGTTCCTACACAAAATTCTTTCCGGTAAAGTTACAACAAGTCTGCCCAACTGTGTGAAACCTCTATCTTTTAGAAAAACAAGACATAAGCATAAATATTCATTGGCGCCAGTTTTTGCCCGTACCACTGCTTTTAAAAATAGTTTTTTCCCTAGGACTATTGCTGACTGGAACTCTTTACCAATAAGTGCTTTTCAGTCCGAAGATATTGAAAACAGCTTGAAACTTTTTTTGTTTAGTTCTGAATGATGTATCCATATGGTGTGTATTCGCAGTGCCCGAGTAATGTAGTTAGTTGACTTCTGCTGCGCATGAGTGTTCTGATCACTGTTTATGTGCCGTAACTCTGTTGTGCAAGTGCACTATAAGTTGTCTAAGTGCTGTGACATTGTACTTTTTTGTTGTTTTTGCCCCTCCTGCTTGGGCCTAAGTATAGGCCTGCAGAACCTGTAAATAAATAAATAAAAATAAATAAAATAAATCTTAAGTGATCAAGGTGCAGTGCCCTGTCGTCGCGGTGCTTTACATAGGAGATCCAATGATCGGCGACACAGCGACTCCCCTCTTGTTCCCGGTTATAACATTCACCGCAGTTCTCGGACGGGCGGCCTCCTCGTGCATGTCGCCGCTTTATGGCCGTCATTCGAGGGGCCTGCATTTGTGACGCCGGCAACGGTTCGGAGCCCGCGCCGCCGGCTGCAGCCCCGGTCGCAGCCAGCTGGCACAGCTGCCGCACGCGTTGCGGCTATGCGCTCAGCTGGATGGAGAAGCGCGGCCAGACTTCAATACGTGTGTGCCTTCTCGGCAGACCGTTGTCTCATCTCAAAAGGGGGCTCGTTGCCCCTCTCTGTACATACTGTACCGAACGACCCTCGCGAGGGGTGGAAGGACCGAAGCGGGACCCCGCTCTTCTTTGTCGCATTCGCGTCCCTCCCTCTGCCAGTCTGGAACGGTGCGTGGACAGCTTGATGCTGGGGGCCATTGAATGAAATCGTGAAACTGTGGCGGAGGCTCGCGTGCTTTCTTCGTGTACATGCAGAAGCCTTACGTGAGAGATCCCCCCCCCCCTCCTTTCTCTTAATCCTACGCACACCGTGGTCGATTGTGCTATCGCTCGCAAAACGCGCGCGTCGACTTGCAGTATATGGCTTTCAATCAGCACAACCGGTGGTGGGACCCTGCTGCTGAACGCGTATCGTTCGTGCTTGTACTTCTTTTTTTATCCCACTCAACGGCTGTCGTGATGATGGGTGGAGGCTGTCACCAATCTTGGAACGATTGCTGTGAGCTTTGAAAATCAGTTTTTTTTTTCTCGTTAGTTTCGCAGCTTGAACTGCGTCGTATTCGATTTTGGGGGGAGTCGTCCTAAAACAAAGCGTATATGCCTGTAATGACCTCTCACAGTGCGCATCCAGTTTACAACAATGAGGGCAAAATACTGCTAGCATTTTAATGAGATAATGAGGATGATTGATATGTGGGGTTTAACATACCAAAACCACCCGATTATGAGAGACGCCGTAGTAGAGGGCTCCGGGAATATCGACCACCTGGGGTTCTTTAACGTGCACCCAAATCTGAGCACATGGGCCTGCAGCATTTTCGCCTCCATCGGAAATGCAGGCGCCGCAGCCGGGATTCGATCCCGAGACCTGCAGGTTAGAAGCCGAGTACCTTGGCCACAAAAGCGGTGCCCCTTTTGTATATCTATCTCTCTCCCAGGCTCCTTTCCCCGCACATCGACCACCATTGAATGAACACGAGATTATTGACCCAAGACTGTAAAGGCAAGACTGTAAAAGTTTAGCATAAGTATGACATCATACTCTAGATGATTAAAACAAGTAGTTGTGAAAAAATAAATTACTAATGAAATAAATAAATAAATCGTTGGGTTCCATCCACAGTCGTGCGATAGCAGACCGTTGTTGCTCATAACCAGATGTATGATTGCTGTGCTTCGGTCGATTAAGCAAGAAATCGTTTCCCTCTCTTTCATGCTTTTTCACTGCGACGTTATCGGCCCTGCTCGACGATTTACTAGCCTTCCTGCACGCTGTGGAAACCTCTTACGCCTTTTTTTTTGTTTTCGTAAGAAAAGCGTCTGACCATTCAGTAAAGAGCTAACGCGTACGAACAAAAAGTATGAATCCCCCGCATTGTAGGAATCGATGTACAATGCTAAGCAGCCAGCAAGGAGCAAATCATGCTGTGCACATGCGAAAAAGGCCGCGTGCGCATCATGAACATAACATGCTAGTCACGCTGTACATGACGTGAATGTCATGATTTTTCATAATAACACCTGCCATTTATGTTTGTCACTGTCATGTTGGACAATAATTATCTTGCTCCATATAAAGGCACAAGTGGACGCAAGCGCACCATGAGCGTGGCATGTAAGTGGCGCTGCACATGACATCCATTTGCCCCACCGTGGTGGTTAAGGTACTCGTCTACTAACCTGAAGGTCGCGGGATCGAATCCCGGCTGTGGACCGGTTGCATTTTCGATGAACATAAAGATTGAGACCCGTGTACTTACATTCAGTTGCACGTTAAAGAGCCCCAGGGCTTCGGAAGTTTCCGAAGTTCTCTACGTCTCGCATTATCATATCTTAGTTTTGGGACGTTAAACACCAGACATTATTATTAAATGACACGGATTTTGTGATTTTAGTTTTACGATCTGTGATTTAAGTTAGTGATGGTAGTCGGGTCACGCATTATTAGTTTAGATGCGAAATGACCGCGAGCGGGTCATGAGCGTGGCATGCAAGTCATGTTACACATGACATGTCATCGTTTCCATATCACCGTGCACTTGTCACTTGTGTTCCTAATACGATCACGTCACGCAATACCGAATTTGGTGTACGTCAACTTATCGAAGCAGCCGTCAGCGCACCATAATTTTGGCATGTAAATCATGTTGTACAGGATATGCTCCTCATGATTTTCATATTGTCGCTTTTCATTTACGTTGGTCATGCAAGACTGTCTCATCATACCGATTTTTGGGTATATTAAAATAAGGCAAAACCGTAGCAGCACTACAGCTATGGCGTGTAAAGCATACCGTTCTTGACTAGTTAGCCATGATTTTCACGATATGATCAGTCATTCATGTTCTTCATACAGTCATGTTATGTCATGCCAATTTTGGTATAAATCCCATTAACGTTGTGGTCTGGAGAGCACAAAGTCGTTGGTAGATAGCTAAGCTCGAAATCGCCGAAGCTCGCCAAGAAAATACTTCGCATTTAAACACATGAATGAATCTAGTCCCACTGTCCGAATAGCAAAGTGTTTCGTTTGATGCTTAGCGCTACTTGTGATTGGCTGGAAACTGTTCTCGCTAATAATGCGACCAAAATAACGATCGGCTGGTGTATGCTGCCACGAATAGCTTTAGCATATATATGAGGGCCTATTTGTTAGCGAATAAACATTAGGTACTTTCCTATATTGGCTCTTCGTGAATTAGACGGCGGGGGGGGGGGGGGGGGGTCCATTGATATGTGGGGTTTAACGTCCCAAAACCACTATATGATTATGAGAGATGCCGTAGTGGAGGGCTCCGGAAATTTCGACCACCTGGGGTTCTTTAACGTGCACCCAAATCTGAGTACACGGGCCTACACCATTTCCACTGTTCTCTAATACACAATGTTCCGAATGTTTCACAAAGAGGGACAACCCGTAGATTACGTGTATTGTTTGGAAGCTGGTATTACAGCGTTTTTTTGGACCGATGAACAACATGTTTTACTTTCCCTGTCACCTCCGGAAACAGAGAAAGAGACGTCACGTGACCGAGGGAGAGAAAAGAGGCGTGCCTAGCAGGTGTCTCCGCGCCAGCGAGGGTCGTCTTTTGTTGTGCCGCACGAACTTTTCCCTTCTTTTTGCGTCGTTTCCCCCTCTTCAGGAAACGGTCCCTCCAGTTCAGAAGCGTGACGTCGCTGCGTGCTGCCATCGTGCGCTCATGTATTTGCGGTTCTTGCTTCGTCTGCCTGAGCGTAATGGAAGAAGAAGAAGAAAAAAACGTATGTATGTATGAAAGAAACGAAAACAGTCATAAGGCGGTACATCGGCTGATCGTTTTTCGCTTTCTTTTTCGGGGCAGTTTTTCGGCGCAGCCGCGGAAATCTCGAGAGTAGACCGCGCTTCTTTGGTCGAGGGTAATGGCCTCTCTTTATCAACGTATCGTTTATGTAATAGCAACACCGGGGGCATCACGTGACCCGGAATGCTGTCTATGAAACATCGGATTTGTTTGCAAGTGCTCAGCAGTTCTTTTGTGTATGTGTACGTACCGAGCAAAAGCTATTGATGTTCGAGCAGTGTTGACGCCTTGTGGGACAGCTTGCATTTTGGACATATATCGCTAAAATGCCGCGCAGGCGGCTTGTGCATTATTATAATTGTGTGGTTCTTTTCCATGATGCTAGTTTCTAAGCGCTTCAACGAAGCTCTATGTACGGTCAGGTGTCGCGCGATACGGTTCCCGCAGAACTGTCGGTGTTTCAGCGCCGCGGACGCTTGAAAATCATTGCGAGGTGCTTCAATGCGAAATACGAGTCCTTATGTTCATGAGTACGTTGTAGAATTGTTAGCAAGTGTCAATTTCGGAACCAATACTCATATACATATCTTTATTGAAAGCGAATAGTTATTGGCAAAAAAAAAAAAGCTTTGTAAATTAGGTTTATCGTGTGTAGCCTTTCCAAATCGAGTCAAGCTACACGAGAGAATCCGTTGTGGACGACTCCGGATAATTGTGACCACCTTCCCTGACGTGCATTGACATTGCACAGCACGAGCTTCTAGTCTTACGGCTCCATCGAAGTTCGAACGCGTGGCCCGCCACGGTGGTCTAGTGGCTAAGGTACTCGGCTGCTGACCCGCAGGTCGGGGGTTCGTATCCCGGCTGTGGCGGCTGCATTTCCGATGGAGACGGAAATATTGTAGGCCCGTGTGCTCAGATTTGGGTGCACGTTAAAGAACCCCAGGTGGTCGAAATTTCCGGAGCCCTCCAGTACGGCGTCTCTCATAATCATATGGTGGTTTGGGGACGTTAAACCCCACATATCAATCACCAATCAAATCATCAGTCGAAGTGCGAACGCAGAAGCCGGCATCGAAGCAGCGTAGTTCGGGTGAACAGCCGAGCGTCGTGACCACTGCGCCACCGAGGCAGCAAGCTTTCCCAAGTTGGCCTACAGAGCTGTCGAGTACGCGATCAAGTGGCGGAACGCGTAGGTGGTCCTGATCACTACTTATAGAACTTACCTGTCTTACATCTGTTCACCACGCGTGCACCGCTTCGAAGTCACAGTGGCCATGCAGAACTGTGTCAAACAAGGAGAGAGTGTGCCTACAACCAAAGTTAAAGACAGCGGTTCTTGCCATTCCCATATACTCGGGGGTTTTGTTGTATATATGCTCAATTATTATTATTATTATTATTATTATTATTATTATTATTATTATTATTATTATTATTATTTGCGAGTTGGCCAGCTGCGTTCGCTAATACGTGTCTAACCACGTGCAGGATTGGCAGATTTTTTTTTTTTTTTGAGCAACCCCGCATTGTTATAACGCTACGTGAATACGAACCCTCTTTTTTGATCTAGAAGGATCCGTCGGTGGGGTAGTTGGTACGTGGCTCGACATAAGTATACTGAGTATGTGCAGTATAATTAAACGAAGACGAGACAAGACACATTCGAACGGGCAACTCTATACTTGCATCAGTGAAGTGACGTGAGCAAAGCAGATGCCACACTGTTTTTCAGCACGACTAAAATAATCGATCTCTTTATTAAAATAACCGGCGTAGTCTTTGTGATGTAAGTGCCCACAACTAAATATCATGAAATTTGCCGAGGGTGGCGTTAAGCGGCCGCAGAGTTTTGTTTTACGAAAGGAATTTGGCTTCCAAGTTCCACTAGTGCACCACTGGTAAAATGTGTGGCTGTTGAAGATGCTTCATCAGTATCATCATCAGCCTGACTGCGCTCACTGCAGAACAAATGCCTGTGCCATAATCCGCCAATCAATCAGTATTGTGCTTTCCGTTGCCACGTTATACCTGCGAACTTTTTAGTCTTATTGCCCACCTAACTTTATGTCTCCCCTTCGTACGTTTGCCTTCTCTGGAAATTCAGTCAGTCACTTTAATGACCAGTGGTTATCCTGCCTACGTGCTATATGTATGCCTGCCCGACCCATGCTCGTTTACTCTTCTTGATTTCAACTATGATATACTTAACACCGGTTCGTTCCCTGAGTGACTCTGTCCTCTTCTTGTCTCTTAAGGTTACACCTATAATTTTTCTTGCCATCGCTCGCTGCGTCGTCCTCAGTTTAAGCTGAGCCCACTTTGAAAGCCTCCAGGTTTCTGTTCCATAGGTAAGTCCTAGCTGGCGAAATGCAGCTGCTATATATCTTCCTTATTGGGGTTAGTGGTAGATTACCATTCATAATTTGAGAATACGAGCCGAGTGATCCACCCCATCCTTATTCTTCTAGTTATTTCAAACTCATGGTTCGGCTCCGTGGTTACTACCTGTCCTAAGTAGACATATATTTTTTCAACTTCCAGCATATTTACACTTATAACAAAGCTGTGTTTTCTGCGGAGATTGTTGTACATTACTTTAGTGTTTATGCATGTTAATTTTCAGACCTACTCTTCTGCTTTCCGTGTCCAGTTTAGTAATCATGAGCTCTAATCTGTTCCCATCAGGGTCATAAGTGAATCGCAGGTTACTGAGATACCCTCCATTAACTCTTAGCCCTTTAACTCTTCCCAATCAAGGGCCCTGAAAACCTCCTGTAAACACGCGGTGATTAGAATTGGAGAGATCGCGTCTCCTCGCCTTACACCCTTCTTTATTTCGATTTTGTCACTTTCAGTACGGAGAACTCTATATGGTGGCTGGGGATTCGCTGTAGTAGATTTCTTCAGATGATTACCCACTATACGAAGCGGCACGTGTTTCGACTTGGCGGTGAAGCTAGCGTGCACACAGCAGAAACGAATCCGTCCTCCTCTCCTATCGGTTTTTTATTTGTCTGGTGCTTTCATAGTCAGGAACACGGGCTTTCCCTTTCTGCCGCAACCTTGAGGATCAGCCAAGGCCATCGCGACCAGGACATCTTGGACTGAGGGCGCCTCTGCTAAGTCATCTTCTCAAATAACGATGTTTATCTTTTCTCTCTCTCTCCTCGGTGAGGCACATTCAACGTAGAAGTGTACACATTTGTTGGAAAGTGAGTAAATGATGTCGCGCAATGTAATGAAGCACTATACGCATTCCCATGCGCGTCGTCTTTTGACGGGTCGTGTGGAACGAAAGCGGAACCTTCCACAGCGGCCGAGGCATTGTCGCAACACGCGCGGGCTCGTTGGTGGCACGCCGCTGTCAGCTTGAAGGGCGTAATCAGCTGTACTTGTGCCTGCATAGGGAAGGCAAGGAAAGAAAGGGGTTGCGGGGAGGGGGACCTTTATATGCTTCACCATGCGTGCGGTGTTTATCGCCGCGCGACAACCAAAGTTTTCCCGAGCCGTTTCTCAAACAAGGCTGCAGAGCAGTCCCCGCCCCCTTGTGCAACATTTTATACGACGAGAGCAGCAACCAACATGACCTACAAATCTGGGCTGTCGCTGCGAAAAACTGTTCGGCGGGAATAAACACCAGTTTTATCTCATTATGTTTATCTACTAGCATAATTAGGAACATGACGGATACAATCTTTTTTTTTCCGTAAGCGGGAGTTAATACTAAAAGTAAACACCTATAATCACTTGTGTATCATAGGCACCATATTTCCATGCTACTCTGTCTTGAAGAATAAAGTAGTTTTCCAATTACACCGCTATCATTGCTTTGCGTGGGTCGGTTGGCTTGCGCTTGCACACGCAGAGGTTGGATCTGGACAGCCACGATCGATACTATAAAGTATGTATGATGTCTCGCCATTTATTGCTACTCGCAACACTGACCTTTAAAGAAGTACTCGCGCCAATTTTCGAAGGCGAGTTTGCTCGCCCTTACAAATCTGTTCACAGAGGCGGTTCTGGACACGTGTGAGGGTCAGTAAATGTTGATAAGTTATTTCACTTCGATTTTTTGTAATAATTTTTTTTGCGTGACGCTCCTGCTGATACCAACGCTATATCGTGTTGTCGTAGTGCATGACCACCGCATGACACGCCCAATCATGAGTTTTTGTCACTTTATTACCCCCCCCCCCTTTCCATGTGTAGCCCGAGACCGAGTCATATTACGATGGCTTCAAATAAAAAAAAGAAGAGAAAAGGGAAATTCGGCTATCGATTGGCGTGGCGCAGACCTTTGATGGCGAGATAATTCGATGCTTACTTGGAAAAGTGTTGCAGTGCCCCTTTAACAGTCGCGCAGAGACTTGACGTTTCTTCGCATCTTTTCTTTTTGAAGGGTAGGGTGGGATGAGACCAAAATTTGAAAATAGTGAATAAAATTTGTATTCCACTTGTTACCATTAAACGTCAATGCAAAAACATTCCTTTGGGTATAAAGTATGTGCTACATAAATATGACCATGTTGCCACAGTTCGAAAGTTTGCTATAAAAAGAAATAAAAAAGGCACCATGTGTTTCCATTTGTCGCAGCCTGTAAGGCAAAACGAGACAGTGTGAAAACAATTTCATCTCTTCAGTTGTTCCAGTAGAAGCACGTCGTGGGCCCTCATCAAATTCACTCCGTGGGCCCTCACGAAGTCTTCGTAAGCCCAGTTCTTGCACTCCACGCATTAATTCCAGACAGGCCCCAGCTCTCGATCTGTTGCCTCGAATTCCTTGCACATCAAACACCGTCAGTCTTTCTTTGTGTTAATGTTGTATTTTTGAACGCTTTCACTTCATCGTATTATTTCACGATTCGAAATGTAGATATGTTTTGACACCTCTTCTTCGCCTCCTTTTTGCTGTTTTGATGCAGAACTGCACGAGCATTTCGTACGTGGCTTTCAACTTCGTCAGCCGGGCTTTGTGAGGCGATCAACTTCGGATTTTCTATATCTCGTCATTTTTTTTAATCGGTATGAAAAAAATTTCAATAAAACCCCTTTCCGAAACGTGTTTGTGAACAGCTTGAGTTCGAATTCTTTCAATTTTCGATGCGCCTCTTGAGAATATCCCTGAAAGCGCGGAGCAACCTGGATGCAGCGCAAAGAAATTAGTCTTGTCTTCACCAGCAGTCAGTACTATTTAATGTCGTTTTCCGGCCAGGAATATCTATATCATATATTCTTGTACGTCTGAATCCTCCTAAACAGTCAATTAAAATATACAATAAAAGTAGTTAAATGGTTCACTGAATAAGATACTCTCGAAGGTAACTTGATGCTTTTTGTCGCGTTTCGCCCCTGTGGCATGCCCCATTAAAAAAAAATCCACTTTGGTCCTGGGAACCAAATGAACCATACTTTTAGTGGTAAGTAGCCAGAAGTATATTGATTGATTTGTGGGGTTTAACGTCCCAAAACCACTATATGATTATGAGAGACGCCGTAGTGGAGGGCTCCGGAAATTTCGACCACCTGGGGTTCTTTAACGTGCACCCAAATCTGAGTACACGGGCCTACAACATTTCCGCCTCCATCGGAAATGCAGCCACCACAGCCGGGATTTGATCCCGCGACCTGCGGGTCAGCAGCCGAGTACCTTAGCCACTAGACCACCGTGGCGGGGCAGCCAGAAGTATAAAATAACGACATAAATAGTTACTTCTTTGTACTGACGCCGGAGTAGCTTCATGAGCAGAATTTTACCAATTTTTGACGGGTCTCTAACACGCCGGCACCAGCCACGTAATTTTTCCCGCGCGAACACTGCGAGCAATCATAAACTTTTACACGTGAAAAAAAAAACAACAAAAAAAACAGACAAGGACCAGCAATCGTCGCTGGAAAAGTGGAACGAATAAAACTGTAGTAGCTACAGAGGCCGGAAAAGACAAAATATCGCGTTTTGCCCCATGCCTCATTTTTACCCCACCCTACGCCTTGTTAATGTTTTCCTGTTAATCGACCGCTGTGCCAGCCTCTCAGAGTTCACACCGAAGGCGTCGCTACACTGGGTGGCAGTTTGCCTTGCAGAGTCCGTTTAACGTTGCTATATTCACCTGCG